>NC_141010.1:51193255-51666446 GCF_052327205.1 Somniosus microcephalus | reverse complement strand
AGGGCGCAGCGAACCCTGCGCCTCTTCCCAAATTGAGCTGACATTTAGCGCCGGCGCTAAACCGTAGCGCCCGCTCACCGGCGCACACAGATCATGATGTCATTTCAGTGTGCAACGCCCTTGAGGCGCCCCGGACCGGAAATTCAGTGGCGCCCCCTTCCGTTCCGCCTGTCGCTACCAACGACAGTTTACCTGGAAAGTTTCCCAGTCGCTGTCGGGCTGGGGGGGGCGCTATTTAAAGGGGACTCTTCCTGGATTATTAGTTGTAGCCATTTTTGGACCACACCTTCTGTGAGAGAGAGAGAGAGTTGCTCAGAGAGAAACGGAGAGCCATTTCTGCAGTGAGCCAGCGCTGCCTGAGGAACTTTAGCCTTCTGATCATAACTTTGTGGTTGGTAAGCTTCTCAACCGGCATAACTTTCAGTGCGCACTTACTATGGGGGCTGCATTGGATGGGAACGTCGTCCTTCTCAATCATATTGACAGGGCACAGAGACACAGGGATAGAGTGGCAGGCATGGCTAGACGGAGGAGGGCCAAGAGAAGTTGGCACACGAGACCTTACGCTGCCAGGGTTTTCCGCCAGCAGTTTTCATATATCAACATGTCGGAGGAGCAGTGTTTCCTGTAGTGTATGTACCTTTAAGAGAGAACTACTTTTACAGCTCCTGTATACTGTAGTACCGGCAGTGACCACACCTGTATATAAGCCTTGCGCATGCCTCTGTACCCCCAGTCTTGAGACTACCCTACTCCAGTAAATACCTGTTGATTGTTAAGTTACAGCATCCGTGTGATTATTGAAAATTATCATACTCTCAGAATCACGGATCTAACAGTGGCGACAAGTGTCGATTTGAATCTACCTGCAACTCTGCATTTCCCTTCGAGGATTCGCTCCGGGAGGGCGGTGGAAGAAAGTCGAGGCCAGAAACACGGGCGTCGACCACGAGCAACCGCCCAGTCGTCCGGCAGAGAGTGAACATCGCAGGGGAGGCTGTGGAGAGCCGGGCTTGGTTCCCCAGCCACGATGATCAGCAATAGACTGACGACAGGTACAGCGCAGACCCTTCCCGGACAGCAGCGGCTGGAGCCGACCGATGGCGGAGAGAAAGCCGAGCAGCGTCGACGGGGTAAGACAGAGGGTGAAGCGCACAGGGCGCAGCCGGGGATTGAAAACCGAGCGGCGTCGAGGAAAAACAAAACGGAGAGAGAGAGGGTAAAGCAACAGCCGGGTTCAGGAACCGAGCGGCGGAAACGGGAAAGGCGCACAAAAAAAAAGAATGTGCAGAGCACAGCCAGGGCTCAAGGGCTGAACAGTGTCTGCAGGGAGAAGAAGGTAGAGCGTGGGAGATGCCATTGAGCCGCGGAGAAGAAGGAAGAGCGCGGGAGACGCCATTTTTAGAAGCCGCAGCGGAGAAGAAGGGGAAGCGTGGGAGACGCCATTTTTGACAGTTAAATCACACCCAGGGATGCAGAAGAGTGGCAGTATCTCTACGTTCGTCAATGAAGTTGAAGATTGGGCGACATATGTGGAACGTATTGAGGTGTACTGCAGGGCGAATGAAGTGCCAGATGCTAGGAAAGCACTGGTTTTGTTAAATTCCATGGGTGCAAAAACTTGTGGGTTACTGCGAAACCTAATAACCCCAGAGAAGCTGGTGAACAAGAATTTCGAAAGCATAGTAGAAATCCTACAGGACCACTTAAACCCCACACTGCTGCTGATAGCAGAATGATTTAAGTTCCATAAAAGGAACCAACACAAAGACGAAAGCAATGCTGAGTACCTAACGGAACTGCGCAAGCTATCAAAACACTGCCAGTTTGGAGCGGGACTAGCAGATACGTTAAGGGACAAGTTTGTGTGTGGGCTGCAAAGTGAAGGAACCCAGAAACGGCTTCTATCAGAAAAGGATCTTAAGCTGGACAAGGCTTTCAGTATGGCAATATCACACGAAGCAGCCGCAAGGGGCGCTGCAGAGATACAACGGAGACCGCAAGAATATGGCACCAATGAAATGTCCTATGGAACAGGGAAGTGCTACCGCTGTGGCAGAACAACACATGACCAGAAGGATTGTTGGTTCAAGGACCAAGTGTGCAGACAGTGTGGAAAAGCAGGACACATAGCAAGAGTCTGCAGGTCTGGGAAGAAAACCAACAGTAAGAGATCTCCACAGGAGAAGTACAAAAAGGTACACAAGGTGATGGTCAGTAGTTCAGATGAACAGAAAAGTGACACAGACTCCGGAAGCAAGGAGCTGGGTTGTCTGAAACTACATAAGGTAACCAAAATGGAGGATCACCAGACTATCTGGGTTACACTCAAGATAGACGGAGTCCAAGTGAAAATGGAATTGGACACAGGATCAGCCCTAACAGTCATAAACCAAAGGGACTACAAGCGGCTATTTTCACATATACCCTTGAAAGCCACAGAGATTGTCTTGAAGACGTACACGGGGCAAAAAGTCTACCCCAAAGGAAAAATAAGGGTGAAAGTGATATATAAGGCCAGGAAATACCTAAAATGGATATATATGTATTGCCAGGTGGAGGACCACCACTGCTAGGACGTGAATGGATCCGGAAGATACAATTAGATTGGCATTCCATACAGGCACTAAAGGTTGAGGCCAAAAAGGATGATGACGTCACACCTGGATGACTGTCAAAAATGCTAACTGACGCGAAAGAAGTGTTCCAGGAGGGACTCGGAACACTAAAAGGCATAACAGCAATGATTAAAATAGAGGAAAATGCAAGCCCAAAGTTTCTTAAGGCCAGACGAGTGCCTTATGCGATCAGACCAGCTGTCGAAGCAGAGCTGGAAGGGTTGGAACGTTCAGGAGTACTGTCCAAAGTAGACTGGAGCGAGTGGGCTACACCCATCGTTCCTGTAATGAAGAGGTCATTGAGTAATACGCCTGGGGAACCAAAGAAGGTCCGCATCTGTGGGGATTTTAAGGTGACAGTGAACCCAGTCCTTCACACGGTACAATATCCGCTTCCACGAATTGAGGATATTTTCGCCTCGCTCTCTGGAGGTAAACGCTTCACCAAAATTGATCTAGCCCAGGCGTACTTGCAAATGGAGGTAGAAGAAGCCTCGAAACAATACCTTATGATTAACACTCATAAAGGTCTCTATCAATCCAACCGGCTGGTGTTCGGGGTAGCATCGGCTCCGGCTATTTGGCAAAGGGCAATGGATCAAGTCCTGCAAGGGATTCCAGGGACCCAGTGTTATTTGGACGACATCCTGGTCACGGGCGAAAATGAGAGTGATCACCTCGCCAACTTGGAGAAGGTGCTCACCAGATTAAAAGGAGTATGGGCTACGAGCTAATCACCACAAGTGCGAGTTTTTCCAGAAACAGATCTCGTACTGTGGCCATGTCATCGATGAAGAGGTGTTACATAAGTCCCCTGAAAAGATTGAGGCAGTAGTCAAGGCTTCAGCACCGGAAAATGTGTCACAACTCAGGTCGTTCCTCGGGCTGGTAAACTACTACCATAAGTTCTTACCAAATTTGTCCACGGTATTACACCCACTGAACACCCTACTGCAAACAGGGGTACCATGGAAGTGGAATGACGAATGTAGACGAGCTTTCCAGAAGTGTAAAGAATTGATCACATCTAAATGTCAGGGTTGGGGAGCCACGGGGCCGTGTAGATACGGGGCCGTGCCTTCCGGGCAAGGTAGGTTCTGGACCCAAGTGCAGAAACCAGGCTAGAGGCAGGTATACAATCTTAAGGAACAGTACTTTATTCATTACTTAACTAGATTCACACATAACTAGATTCATACAAGAACACAACAGCATACGCAGGAACTCAAGACAGGAACACCACATCATACATAGAACTCGAGAGAAGAACAATATACATAGAACTCGAGACAAGTTACAAAACGGCTAGTCAAGAATAGGAACTCAGGACAGCTTCCATGAGGCATCATACTTGTCCATACTGAGCTGGGATAAGCTTACCACAAGCGCAACCAGCTTGCCGAGACGTGACTCGAGACAAGCTATCACGAGGGGCTGCCGTAGGGGTAACAGGCTTCTCAAGAGCTCAAGACAAGTGCCAGCATGGCAACACGCCAGTCCAGACAAGCACCTTATCAAGACTAAGAACAACAAGAACACAAAGTTAGTTACATCTTAAATACAGAACTCGAGAATACATCTTAAATACAAAGCTCGAGAGAACTATGGCAACCAACTAGTTAAAGTCAGGAGCCACAGAGCAAGGGCTAGTCCTCCCCGGTTACCCGGCTAGGACTGAGCAAAGAGTGAAACAACCATAGAACTTATATACCAAGAAAACCAGGTGCAACCCATGAACAGCTAACAGGCCGTTAAGCATTAACACAGGAAGCTAGGAACAAGTAACAAAGGGCTGGAAAACAAACAAGTGAAGGTGCCATCTAGAGGTTACAGAAGGAACTGACTGGCACCCTCACACTAAAGAGGTGTTGGCCCATTTCAACCCAGCACTACCAATTCGTTTCGCATGTGATGCATCACCCTATGGTATTGGAGCGGTGCTGTTGCACAAATTCCCAGACGGGTTGGAGAGGCCAGTAGCCTTTGCGTCTCGGTCACTAACCTCAGCCGAGTGCAACTACGCCCAGATTGACAGGGAGGCCCTCAGCCTAGTATGGGGAGTAAAAAAATTCAACCATTATCTGCATGGGCAAAAGTTCACCTTGCTGACTGACCACCAAGCACTTGTCTCCATCTTTAATCCTAAGAAGGGCGTTCCAGTGATGACTGCACAATGGTTACAAAGATGGTCCCTGTTTCTAGGGGCGAATCAATATGAAATAGAATATAAAGGCACGAAACAGCATGGAAACGCTGATGGGCTAGCGCGCCTGCCACTGCCTACTGTGAAGGAAGCACCAGCAGTGGACCCTATCGAGATATTTTATTCGTCAATAATTGAACGATTGCCAGTAACGAACGCGGATATAGAGAAGGAGACCCGCAATGATCCGATGCTGTCTCGGGTATATGATTTGATGGTGAGGGGATGGCCAACCCATGGCGACTCACTGTTGCCAGGATTCTCATCCAGAAGAGAACAGCTGTCAGTATGCCAGGGGACAGTGATGTGTGGATCCAGAGTGATGATTCCACCCAAGTTAAGGGAGAGAGTGCTAAATGAGCTACATGAAGGTCATCTGGGGGGGAGTGAAAATGAAAAGCCTTGTGTGGTGGCCGGGAATCGATCAACAAATCGAAGACCTAACCAAGAGCTGCTCAGGATGCCAGAAGGTCCAAAATGCACCACCACATGCCCCTCTACACCCATGGGAATGGCCCTCCTCTCCATGGCAATGGGTGCATATTGATTTCGCTGGTCCATTCATGGACTCAATGTTCTTAATAGCAGTGGATGCTCATTCGAAGTGGCCTCAGGTGATAAAAATGTCCTCAACCACTACAGGGAAAACGATTGCAGTCCTACGGACCATATTTGCCAGAAACGGCTTGCCAGAGCAGATTTGCTCTGATAATGGACCACAGTTTGTGTCCGAAGAGTTTCGAAAATTTGTGAGAAGGAATGGGGTAAGGCATTACACATCCGCCCCGTATCATCCAGCCACAAATGGACTGGCTGAGAGGTTCGTACAAACGTTTAAGAAGGCGATAAAGGCCATGTGCGATGATGAAATTCCACTACAGCATAAGGTGGACAATTTCTTATTAGCCTACCGAAACGCGACACATGCAGTTACCAACCAGACCCCGGCCATGATGTTCTTTAACCGAAGGTTGAGATCTCATCTGGACTTGCTCAGACCAAATGTGCGAAGAAATGTTGAGGATAAACAATTCCAGCACATCAATGAGAAGCCGACAAGGAGCTTCAATGTAGGACAACCAGTCTTGGCCCGTGACTACCGAACAGAGAAATGGCAACCCAGAATGATATGCACAAGGCAGGGGCCATTAATGTACACAGTGGATGTCGGGGAGAACATTGTGAGATGCCACGTCGATCAGATCTTAGCGTCACAGGAACGAGTCAACCCCATGTCTCGCGTAGCGGGGAATGAACCTGACATACCGGTAGCATTTACCTCCGAACCAGTAGCCGTGGAAACCGATGAACTAACTGACGAAAAGGGGCCAGAATCGCCTCCGCACCAAGAACAAGAACCTCAGGAAAGGCACTATCCCGAAAGGATCAGGAAGCCGCCCCAAAGACTGAATCTATAAATGGACTATTGTTGTTTAATGTACATGTTAAAATGTTAATTGTTATTTGAATATTATGGGTACTGCTAATCTAAAAGGGGAGGAATTGTAGTGTATGTACCTTTAAGAGAGAACTACTTTTACAGCTCCTGTATACTGTAGTGCCGGCAGTGACCACACCTGTATATAAGCCTTGCGCATGCCTCTGTACCCCCAGTCTTGAGACTACCCTACTCCAGTAAATACCTGTTGATTGTTAAGTTACAGCATCCGTGTGGTTATTGAAAAACATCATACTCTCAGAATCACAGATCTAACATTTCCGAAGGCTGCACTTCAGTAAGGAGGTGGTCACTGAGCTCTGCCACCTGCTTCAGCCAGGTCTGGAGCCTCAACTAAGGTGCAGGACATCTCTGTCGGTGGCTGTGAAGATCACTGTGGCTCTAGATTTCTATGCCAGCGGCTCCTTTCAGGCCGCTGCTGGGGACATTGCCAACATCTCACAGTTCGCGGTGCATTGCTGCATCTGTCAAGTGACTAATGCCCTCTTTAAAAGGAGATGGCAGTACATCTCCTCCCCAATGACCCCGGACAAGCAGCGAGAGCGCGCAGAGGGCTTCGCAATGATAGCGGGCTTCCCCATGGTGCAGGGCGCCATTGACTGCACGCATGTGGCTTTGCGGGCACCTCTAGAGAATGCGGAGGATTTCCGCAACTGAAAGGGGTTCCATTCTTTGAATGTGCAGCTGGTCTATGAACACCGACAGCTGATACTCGCTGTCAATGCCCACTTTCCAGGCAGCAGCCACGACGCCTTCATCCTGCGCCAGACTTCTGTGACAGACCTTTTTGAAACCTCGGCTCACCCAGGAGGCTGGCTTCTCAGGGACAAGGGCTATCCTCTGTGCCCCTGGCTGCTGACCCCGCTCCGTTCACCCGGCACCCCTGCTGAAGAACATTACAACGAGAGCCATCAAGCGACCAGGAACATCGTGGAGTACACAATCCGTGTGCTGAAGCAACGGTTCCACTGTCTGGACCATTCCGGAGGAGCCCTTCAGTATTCACCTTAGCGAGTCTCCCACTTCGTGGTTGTGTGTTGCATGCTGCATAACCTGGCAATCCTCAGGACCCAGCCAATGCCACCAGACATTGAAGCACCAGCAGAGGAGGAGGAGGAGGAGGAGGAGGAGGAGCAGCACCAAGATGGGAGGGAGACACAAACTGCAAGGGCCGTCCGTCAGAGGCTTATAGCAAGTCGCTTCTAGGCCCCTCTGAGGGAATGCTTTCTG
The DNA here is from genome assembly GCF_052327205.1 of Somniosus microcephalus. Classification (NCBI taxonomy): domain Eukaryota; kingdom Metazoa; phylum Chordata; class Chondrichthyes; order Squaliformes; family Somniosidae; genus Somniosus; species Somniosus microcephalus. The sequence goes on along the minus strand of NC_141010.1, from coordinate 51,658,936 downwards.
CCATTCCAAGAACATGAATGGAACCGTTCTGCTACCCCTAAGCCGGTCAAGACAACAATTTGTGCAAGGAACAGACATTGTGAATAAATAAACTTCTTTATTTAACAAACTGTGTATCCTTCCCGCATGACAAAGCAATGGAAACAAACACCAAAACAAACAGACTGCCACATAACTGGCTCTCACACCCTGGAGACAATGTCCAAAACATAACTGTCTCTCACACCCTGGAGACAATGTCCAAAACATAACGAACATTCAGACCAGCATCCTCGGCCTTGAATGAAAGAAATAACATAATTTAGCAGCACCTCCTACTTTTTGCCCCTCGATGGTGATCTGCTTCCCTTGCGGAATTGCCCCCTTCCCGCCCTGCAGCTCCTCCGTAATGGGACCCCAGTGGCTGCAGCAAGGCTGGGGGAGGCCTGCTGACTGTCTGAAACTGAGACCGCAGATGCCCTTGAGGCACGGCCTGGACCAGCTCTGGGCCTGGAGGGCCCGGCTGCTGACTACTCCAACTCCGCATGGGCAGCAGCAGTCTGTCCTACAGGTGGTGGCAGCTGCAGTGGAGAAGTGCCAGTGGTGGCATCAGGAATGCTGTCATCCTGAGAGCGGACAGCAGCTCCCTGGTTGGCCGGCACACTGGCACTCTGACGGGGCAGCACCGCAGCATGCGCAGCAATCGGCTGGTGCACAGATTGCTGGCCTGCTGTGGCACGGCGAGGGCCCCGGGTAATCCTGCCCGATCCAGCGAGGGTGGCAGCAGTCAGTGCTCGCGTGGCCTCAATCTGCGTCTGCATGAGACCAGCCACTGACTGCATGGCAGCATTCAGCACTTGCGTGGCAGGTGCCAGAGCTTCGCCGAAGTCCTGCACACTCCTTGCCTGTGCTGCGCCGAAGTCCTGGACACTCCTTGCCAGTGTCTCAATGCAATCGGGCATCCTTGCCACTGCAGCCATGAGCTCAGTGTGCCTCTGACCAGCCTGGGCGCTCATTTCTGCGAGGGCACGCACCTCTTCTGCGCTCTGTGCAGCAGCACTCACGGCCCGACTCGCCCTCCGGGGAGACAGCCCCCAAGCTTCCTTACCCACCTCGCGTTGCTGCAGGCCGCTGGGTCCTGGAGCTGCATCCTCCTCAGACCATTCCCCCCCGCTCCCCTCCAGGGAAGGCGTCTCCCCAGTCTGGACATGGGCTGGCTCACCTGAGGGTGGCACGGATGGTCCGGCTTCCTCCTCCTCGTCGCCTCCAGAGTCACTCGCACTGGCAGCTTGAGGGCCCGCCTCCCGAGCTGGTGATGCAGCATTTGAAAGCAGGGAGGTTCAAGAGTGGCTTTTGCGAAAGGACAGGGTGGCAGCAAGGGATGCATGAGTGCTGCAATGCTCTGAGTTGGCTCGAGAGTGAAAAAGCATGCTGGTGTGGGGAACAAGTGGAAGGAGAGAGGTCAAAAAGTTGATGACCTTACCATTGCTGTCCACAATGGGGTCGGCATCTCCAGAGGCGACGTGGCCAATCATCCGGCTTGCCACAATCCGGTGGACTTGCTCCTCCAGGTCTGTGAGGGCCTGCAGCTGAGGCCGGCCTCCTCCGGTCTGATGCTGTTGCCTTCTATTATGGGCCAGCTTGGCCTGCAAGAGAAAGGACGGGGTGTGAGGAAACCTGCAGCCCTGATCTGGGATGACATGCCTCCCATGGTCGATTAGCCCTTACATTATGCAGCCCTGATCTGGTATGACATGCCTCCCATGGTCGATTAGCCCTTACATTATGCTGCCCTGATCTGGGATGACATGCCTCCCATGGTCGATTAGCCCTTACATTATGCACAGAGCTGAATGTGCATGTGTGTTTCCAGAAAGGGCCATGGGTGCTGGATGACAGCTGGCCATTGGGACTTTGCACACGATCTGGCCATAAAGTGAGGTCCAGATGGAGGGATGAAGATGATTCTGAAAAAGGCACTCATCCTGACGACCCGAGTGAGGTCGTTGAACTTCTTCCTGCATTGCACAGGAGTCCTGGGAACCATGCTGCTGGAGGTGACTCTGTTGGAAACCTCCCTCCAAGCTCTGCGATAGTCACTGTGCTGAGGCCTCCTGCCATTCTCTGGGTAGAGTACAGATCGCCTGCGCTCCACCGCGCCAACCAGAGCATCCAATGCCCCCTCGCTGAAGCGCTGCGCTCTCTCCCTGGCCCTCTCCATGTTCAGGCAGTTGTCGATGCCACAGGTAGGTTACCGCCGAGTTTAAGGCCTATGATGCACAGGGTGCGGCTGGAGATGATGATCGATCTGCCCCTTTAAGAGCTGTCCGGCGCCAGTGTGTCTGGCTGCACTCAATAATTGACAGCATCTGCGCTGCTCCCGCCCGCAGAGATATTGCGTCGCGCCGCCGGGTTAGCGCCTTAAGACTGTCGTGCAGCGCCTGATTTAGTGCTGCAATCACCTTCTGGGGTGCAGGTGCCCAATATCGCTGGATGTGGTGATAATTTGCGCCTGGCGTTAAACTTTGCGCACCGCCAATACCAGCGCCCCAAACAGGGCGATACCGAATTTCTCCCCCTAGGTGCTAGAAATTTATTATAGCCCAGGAATGAGCAGTATCATTAGAAAAGTTGGAGAATTAGCACCAGGCTCTAATACTTTAGACTACATGCAAAATTCATGCTCAATGCTCAAAGAAATGTTTGGAGCACTAATTCAAGTCTTAAAGCCCAGGCTCATTGGCATTACACTCAGAGGGTGGACCAATATTGCGTGCAGTCTAATCGCAAGTCATCATTGCCACAGGCTTTTTCCAGTTCTTAAAGGGGAGGATCATTGATTCTGCAAAACCTCATTCTCAGCATTGCTGGCTGTGCAGCTGCCTCAGCAAGCAGTAGCAGGTCAAGGAGAAGGAGCCGGAGGACTGAAGCAGCTGTACTCATGGCAGATCCACGCCCCAGGGAGAGAGCCCGCAGAGTCTGTGATCAAGCATTGGAGGAGTTGGTGTTCGCTGTGGAGAGACGGAGGGCGGTGCTCTACCCGGCAAGTGGCAGAAGGTCCTCGCTGCAAGTCTTCTGCACCATGTGGAGGGAGGTAGCGCAGCACGTCTCGGGCAGCACTGTGGTCCCCAGGACCCACACACAGTGCAGGAAGAAATTTAATGACCTCACTCAGGTGGTCAGGGTGAGTCAATGCTTCAACAAATGCTACTTACCACCAGCTGAACCATAGTCTTCACACACTGCCCAAAGAACCACACCCCCAGCATGTAATGATCAGTAACCTGTCATTCTGGAATGGTACACTAGGTGGTGCGGTATGTATATATGAGTGGGCTACCCACGATGCACTAGGCTACCCACAAGGCAGCAGTCAAGATGGAGGCCTCTACAGATACTGTACCTAGTCCACATGTGCTCAATAAAGTGTCTAGCAAAAGCTAGCTGTTCTTAATAAAAATGGCTAGTTATTAATGAACATAACATGGTACCAGGATTGGTAAAATCTGCTGAATATTGTGCAATGCGACATGGAGAATTTGAAGCCACCAGAGCGTTTGAAACTCACAGGAAATGTCGAATACAATTGGCAGACTTTTAAACAACAATTCGAACTCTACATTGCTGCCATCGGGTATGGTACGAAGCCAGATGCAAGGAAAATAGCGTTGCTGCTCACGGTTGCAGGCCCACAGGCGATAGAGGTATTTAATCCAGAGGAGAACAGAGAAAAATTAGACGATGTGCTAAAGAAGTTTGATACACATTGTTCTCCCAAAAAGAATGAAACCTATGAGAGGGACATCTTCCGTTCTCGGGCACAGCAGCAAAATGAGGCTTTTGATAGCTTCTGGACTGATCTGAAACTGAAAGCACAGACATGTAATTTCTCTGAGCTGAAAGCATCCATGATTCGTGACCAGATTGTGTTTGGTATTCATGATAAAAAAGTCAGGGAACGTCTGTTGAGAGAAAACGAACTAACATTGGAAATTGCTGTGAAAATATGCCAAGCTAGCGAGCTAGCTCAAAAGCATGCCAAGACTTTCAGTGAAATCAATGATGATGTGATTGCAGTAAGTGCTGCTGTCGGTGCTGTGTCCTACAAGGGGAAGAAACATGGGCAGAATAGAAGTGAAAAGCAATCGGAGGAAGGAATTTTTAATTGTAAACGCTGAAACGCTGTGGTTACAAACACCAGTTAAAACAATGTCCAGCGTTTGGAAAAATGTGCACAAAATGTCATGGAAAGAATCACTTTGCCAAACAATGCTTTTCAAAAGTAAAAACTAAGAAAAGGCAGCGAGTTAATGTAATTGAGGACACTGATTTAAGTGAGACATATTTCGTAGGAATGGTGTCATGTGACAATATCAAAAAGGATATGGAAAATGTGCAGTGCTCAGGAATTAACAATGCTGAACATAAAGTTAATGCAGTAAAAGAGGACAAATGGATGATCCCACTGCAGGTAAATGGAGCATTAGTTACATTGAAACTAGACACTGGGGCAAAAGCAAACTTAATCAGTATGAGTGACATTAACAATATGAAAAAAAAGCCCAAAATACAGAAAAAGTCAGTACTACTGAAGGACTATAATGGACAGAAAATAGATAGCTTAGGTGTATGCAGACTTAAAGTGACAGTCAAAGACAAAGTGCATTATCTCATGTTTTCTGTTGCGGCTGAAGGACTTGATTCACTACTGGGTGACAAAGCTTGTGAGGACTTAGAACTGGTCAAGAGAGTCTACCATATAAACTGTGCCATAAGCAGACCAGATGACTCGATGGATTCTGTAGTGAGTAATTTCCAGGATGTGTTCAAAGGATTTGGAGTTCTAACTTTCACTTACAAGATCCAGCTAAAGGAGGATGCTCAGCCAGTGGTACATGCTCCACGGAGAGTTCCAGCACCCCTGCGTGACCGGCTCAAGAAAGAACTGGACAGAATGACCACACTAGGAGTCATCAGGAAAGTCGAAGAGCCAACAGGCTGGGTTAACTCCATGGTGTGTGTAAAGAAAAAGAACAATGATCTAAGAATATGCATGGATCCAAAGGACTTAAATGCAAACATAAAACGTGAACACTACCAGATTCCCAAGCGAGAAGAAATCACCAGTGAAATGTCAGGTGCCAAATACTTCACAAAGCTCGATGCCTCACAAGGATTTTGGCAACAAAAACTGGATGAAGAGAGCACCAAATACTGTACCTTCAACACACCATTTGGCAGGTATTGTTTCCTCAGAATGCCTTTCGGGGTAATATCTGCATCTGAAATCTTTTATAGAGCGATGGAACACATAATTGAAGGTCTGGAAGGAGTTCGGGTCTATGTTGATGACATCATCATCTGGGGCTCCACACTGAAAGAACACAATGAGAGACTGACTAAAGTGCTACAGAGCATACGCCGGAATGGACTGAAGCTCAACAAAGCCAAGTGTCAGTTTGGCGTCCAGGAAGTCACTTTCCTAGGAGATAATCTATCTGGTAAAGGAATAGAGCCAGATATGGAAAAAGTAAACGCCATACTCAAAATGCCCCGACCCACTGACAAAAAAGGAGTGCTACGCATCATGGGGATGATAAACTTCATTGGAAAGTTCATTCCTAACTTGTCAGCCAAGACAGCCTGTCTGCGAGGCCTGCTATGTAAAACAAATGAGTTCGCATGGACAGAAAGACATGAACAAGAGTGGATAAACCTCAAAACAGTGCTGACAACCACACCTGTACTCACCTTCTTTGACCCAACAAAAAGAATCAAAGTGTCAACGGATGCATCAAAAGATGGCCTAGGTGCGGTCTTGCTACAAGCAGAGAGTGAAGATTGGAAGCCTGTTGCCTATGCCTCCAGGTCTATGACTGATACTGAGTGTCAATACGCCCAGATTGAAAAGGAATGTCTAGGCTTGGTAGTTGGACTAGAAAAGTTCCATGGCTACATATATGGACTTCCCACCTTCACAATTGAGACAGACCATAGCCCACTGGTTGCCATCATTAAAAAAAATCTGAATGAGATGTCTCCAAGGATTTAACGACTCATGATGAAGCTGCAAAGATATGACTTTGAACTGATATACACAACAGGCAAATACATAGTGTTAGCAGATGCACTATCCCGAGCACCCACAATGAGTTATGTGAGCTCTACTGAAGAAGACGTGGATGTTCATGTGAGTATTGTCACTGCTGCGCTGCCTGTGTCAGACACAAAATCAAAGCAAATAGCAGAAGAAACAGTAAAAGATACAGTATTACAAACAGTAATAGAGAACATTCATCATGGTTGGCCAAACGGTTCCTGTCCAAAATATTTTCACATAAGGTCAGAATTGAGTGTCGCAAGTGGACTATTACTAAAACAGAACAGAATAGTCCTTCCACAGGCTCTACGTCAAGACATGCTCAAAAGGATTCATGAGGGACACCTCGGAATTGAAAAATGCAAAAGGAGAGCAAGAGACACTGTTTATTGGCCTGGCATAAATAAGGACATTGAGAACATGATAGGCAAATGTGAGACATGTCAGAAACACCAAAACAAACAAGCAAAGGAACCAATGATAGTAGCTGACATACCAACAGCACCATGGCAAAAGGTTGGTATGGACCTTTTTCATTTAAATGGTAAAGACTATCTAATAGTGATTGACTACTATTCTAACTATCCTGAGATGGCGCTGCTCTCAAGCACCACAGCAAGCAATGTCATAATGCATGTGAAATCCATCTTCGCCAGACATGGAATTCCCAGGATTGCCGTTAGCGACAATGGTCCGTGCTTCAACTGTAAGGAGTGGCAACAGTTTGCAGCACATTATGACTTTCAACACATCACATCCAGTCCTTTGTATGCTCAGTCAAATGGTAAGGCAGAGAAAGGTGTTCAAGTTCTCAAGCAGCTACTGAAGAATGCGACAGAAAGCAAGTCTGATCCTTATCTCGCCCTGCTGAGCTACCGAGCCTCACCTTTAGACTCTGGTTCTTCACCTGCTGAACTCCTAATGGGTCGCATGTTGCGTACCATGCTACCCTGCTGTGCAAAAGAAAAGCAGAGTAAGGAACTGAGACAGAGACTTCAACTGTTAAAGCTGAAACAGAAATCATACTGTGACAAGTCATCCAAAACTCTGAAACCATTGACAAGGGATGATGTTGTCAGGATTGAGGATCCAGATGCATGGAACAGGAAAGCTACAGTTCTTGAGGAAGTAGGACCAAGGTCATACACTGTTAGAACTGAGGAAGGACAGATTCTCAGGAGGAACCACCGTTCCCTCCTAAAAACACAAGAGACTATCGAAGAGCAAATCAATGACAAGGCCGCAACTGAATCTTGTCACTCACCACCAGAACAATCTAACACAAATACACATACAGGATCTCATGAAAACACATCAGACTTACCTGTGCTGAGAAGATCCACACGTGAAGTAAAAAAGCCTGATAGACTTAATCTTTGAGTACAAAGAAAACTACATTGAAAATGTATTGACTGTTGAAGATGTTTATGTTGTTATTGATTGATATTGATTGATACTGATTTTGTTTAACCTCAAAGAAAGGGGGATGTAATGATCAGTAACCTGTCATTCTGGAATGGTACACTAGGTGGTGCTGTATGTATATAAGAGTGGGCTACCCACGGTGCACTAGGCTACCCACAAGGCAGCAGTCAAGATGGAGGCCTCTACAGCTATTGTACCTAGTCCACATGTGCTCAATAAAGTGTCTAGCAAAAGCTAGCTGTTCTTAATAAAAATGACTAGTTATTAATGAACATAACACAGCACTCACCCACTAACAATCTGTACCTACCAACACTCACACCCACATCTCACACCTCGCACACAATGACAGCTATTCAACTATTGCAGGCATATCACCTAAACACATTGCTCCACACTCACTCACACACTTTCCTTTGTCTTACAGGCCAAGGTCGCTCACAACAGGAGGGAGCAGGAGCACACAGGCGGGGGACAGGCCGACACCCAACCACTGTCTGAGCTGGAGGAAAGAGTGCTGGAGATTATTGGGCACCAGGTGGTGGGCGCTATGGCCACTGGCGACATTGACCCCCTTGGGGACAACAACAGTATGTTCATCCCTAATCCTTCTTCTCACATCCCACCTCCCCCTCACCCCACAAGTGTTTCACACTTTCCAGCTAATCTTGCTGTATGCTGCATTTCTCCCTTCCTGCCCCCTCCCCTCACCTTAACCCGACTCTAGTGCTTTTATGCTTTCAGATAATCAGCAAGCACCTAAGCAGCCTGTCCCTGAGGGCACCGCAGAGAGCGAGGGGGGAGAAGAGGAGGAGGAAGAACACACTGCGTCACTGCATGTCTCACCTGCAGGCACCAGCTCAGATACTGGCACTACGCATTCTTTAGAGGCTGGTATAGTAGCAGGATTTGCACAGGGTGAGGCACCGGGGATGAGCGGGCTGCAGCAAGGCCGGGGGGAAAGGGTAGCTCGGGGGCCAGCTCCCAGAGGGTGAGATTGCACGTGAATTCTGCTGCACAGGACTCAGATGAGGACCTCAATAGGGAGGCCTTTAGAAGAAGGGTGATGGGCATGCACATGGAGATAATAGGTGCAATGGCAAAGGTGCTTGAGAGCCTCTCGGCAATGATAAGGAGTGTAGAGGAGTCCGCCTCCAACATTGCACAAGGCTCTGCGCACACCATGGAGCCCATCATTTCCAGTCTGCGAAGGATGGTGGACTCCCAGAGAGACCGTGGCGACCCAGGCCTGATGCCGCGTGTGATGGGCGATCTGGCAACTTCCATTGCAGCACAGGTGGAGGCGACGCAATGACTTAGTGCTGTAATGCAGTCTATGCTTGGTGGCATCCAATCTCAGACTGCTCTCATCAGCCTCAGCTTGATGCCATGCAACCTCTGACTGCTGCCATTGTGGCTGGATCTACCACCATCGACTGGGGCTATCATGGTGTCACAGCTGGCTGGCAATCTGTGCTCCAGCAGGTTGCTAGAGATGCTGAGCTGCTGCCCCGGGGGAGTGGCAATGGGTCAGTGAAGCACGAACCTGCTGTCCTCTCTCAGGATGACAGCATTCCTGCTCCCACCACTGCCACTCCGCCATTGCCCTTGTTGCTGTCTGTCATCCAGCCAGCCCAGACTGCTGCCGCTCATGCTCAGGTGGTGCAGTCTACAGCTGGGTCTTCCAGGCCCAGAGCTGGTCGAGGGCGTCCTGCAAGGCCATCTAAAGTCTCCCGCATGGACACTCAGCAGCCTTCCACCAGCCCTGCTGCAGCCACTGGGCCAACACTTAGTAGGAGCACTAGAGTAGGCAAAGGTACAGTAACACCAGGCACTAAGGGATTGCACAAGGGTGAATAGTTAATATTTTTGGTGTAAATATATGTTCACTGATTATTGATAAATGTATTAATTCAATTTGGATTCTTTTGTGGTGTGTCTCATTTCAGCTTTGTGCTGTGATGTGGCCTGCGATGGGAATGGAATAATGGGGATGTGGTGAGCAATGGGGATCTGGGGTTTAATTTATTGGAACTGCAGTCTGATGAGGTGGTCACGGACCGCCCTTCCAGAAGGCCGATTGAGTGGCTGCCTCCTCCCTTGCTCCTGTTTCTCCTCCTCTTCGTCCACCTCATCCTCCTCCTCCTCTTCCTCCTCCTCCTCTCCTTCTTCCTCCTACTGAGGTGGTCCCACAATCCCTAGTGGCAAGGGCTGGGCCCTCATGATGGCCAAGTTGTGGAGCATGCAGCAGACCACCACGAAATGGGACACCCGCTCAGCCGAGTACTGGAGGGCTCCTCCCGAGTGGTCAAGGCAGCAGAACCATTGCTTGAGCACTCTGATGGTCTGCTCGATGATGTTCTTGGTGGCAGCATGGCTGTCATTATGTGAATGCTGGGCAGGAGTGTTGGGGTTGCGGAGGGGAGTCATGAGCCAGGTGGAGAGTGGATAGCCCTTGTCTCCAAGCAGCCAGCCGTGAGCTTCATGTGGTGGCTGGATCAGACCTGGCACATGGTCTGGTGCAGGATGAAGGCTTCGTGGCTGCTGCCAGGATAGCGGGCATTCACATTGAGGATTCGCTGTCTGTGGTCGCACACCAACTTCACATTAAGTGAATGGTAGCCTTTGTGGTTATGGAAGATCCCAGGATTGTTATGTGGGTGCAGTCCATGGCACCCTGCACCATGGGGGGTCCCACTATCCTGGCAAAGCCACATGCACACTCGTCCTGCTTCTCTCTGGTGATGGGGAAGGAAATGCAATCCCTTCTCCTACTGTAGAAGAACCTCTGTGACCTCCCGGATGCAGCGATGGACAGCGAACTGCGAGATGTTAGCTATGTCTCCTGTTGCAGACTGGAAGGATCCACTTCTGAAGAAATTTAGGGCAACGGTGACCTTGACTGCCACTGAGAGAGCCGTGGTTGCCCTGATCTGAGGCTGGAGATCTGGTTGCAGGAGGTGGAAGAGTTTTGTGATCACCTCCTTGGTGAAGCGGAGCCTTCTAATACACTGCTCCTTGCTTAATTGGAAGTAGGAGAAGTGCTCTTGGAATACCCTTGGAGGGTAAGGCCTCCGGTTGAGAACCCTGATGGCCCTTCTCCTCCCTCTGGCCACATGTTCCTGTCTTTCTAACTGCCTGCGCTCCCTCTGCCGTAGATCCTGGAGGGCGACTTTGACTGCCAGTACAGCCCCCATTAATGTAAGCCAAGTATAGCAGTTTGATTTTTTTAAGAATAAATGTAGCTACTTTTTAGTTCCCACAACACTCCTGATACAAAATAACCTTTAAATTACTGAATTAAACTGTTGCACAACATGAAAGTGAAAAGAAAGCACTGAAACTCCACTAATCTACAACTGTGACTCGTTACTCATGGTCCCTTTAAATAATGTCCCTGGAGCTGGCTTCCAGCTGCTTCACGCCAGCTCTCCATGTCACTGTTTGGGCGAAGCATTAAGATAGGTGGTGACAATCAATTTTGCAGATCGGGTGGCCAGCTCACTGACGTCACAATCTGCCTGGCATTGAAGTCCCCGGCGGTACCTCATACCAGCGGCACAACGGGGGAGCCAGATTTGCCGTGCAGCTCTGGATTCACCTTGCCCCAGCACTACAGCAGCAGTGCCCCATTACCGCCATCTGCTGATGCTACGATACCGAATAATTCCCCCTAGGAAAAAGCACCAAGCTGGTGTCAGTCATGGAGTTCAGCAGCTTCCTACAGTCAACGGCAACTTTGTAGAAGTAGATGTTGGTTGAAAGAAAGAAAGACTTGCATTTCTATAGCGCCTTTCACGACCTCAAGATGTCCCAAAGTGCCTTAGAACCAATGAAGTACTTTTGAAATGTAGCCACTGTTGTAATGTAGGAAAACACAGCAGCCAATTTGCGCACAACAAGCTCCCACAAACAGTAATGTGATAATAACTAGATAATCTGTTTTAGGTGTTGGTTGAGGGATAAACATTGGCCAGGACTCCCCAGCTCTTCCTCAGTATAGTGCCTTGGGATCTTCAATATTCACCTGAGAGAGCAGACGGGGCCTCGGTTTAATGTCTCATCTGAAAGGCGGCACCTCCGACAGTGCAGCACTCCCTCAGCACTGCACTGGAGTGTCAGCCTGGATTGTGTGCTCATTTCTCTGGAGGACTTGAACCCACAACTTTCTTGCTCAGAGGTTGGGGATGTATTGGGGATTTATTAAAGTACAATCAACATTTAAAATATAATGGGACAGATCATCTGTAACAATTAAATGGGGTGGGAATAGACTATTTTAGGCAAAATTCTTCTCCCAAGTCTTTATTTTACTTTAGAACGATTGTAGGTACTGTATTAACATTACTGGATAGGGGAAATCGCAATTCCTCGTGTTTGGAACTGTCTTCTTTTAGTTACTGATTTAACAGAGGGCAGGGCAGTGCTGGACCACTCTTAACACTGCCGGCCCTCTGCAAACCTCAGGAGCAGGAGGGTTAATCTCCTCTGTGTCTCGTTTTGTTTATATATAGCGCCAATGCATTAACTCTGGTTAACGACTGCGTTACACAATTAGCGCAGAGAGGAAGTTAACGGGTGCAGCGGAGGAGACTGAACAGTGAAAACAGTGAAACCCGAGAATTGCTGCTGAATTTGCAATAAACGGATTATTCACTGAACGGGAACCGACTGCGAATATCCCAGCTCTGCTGTAAGGAGCCCTTCACCAGACCGCCCCAGACTGCGAGGTCTTGTTAACAGACAGTCTTAAATTAAGCCTGGGATACAATTGGGCTGGATTGTTTTTAATGCCCATTTGGAGATGTTTTAGGATACTGTCATTTCTTTAAAAATCCCAGGAATGCTGTGGGACTGGGTCTAATGCGTGTCTTCTATTCCGCTGGCTGTTAATTTCCGAGTGAGCCTGGGAGCAAACAGTTCGGTGTGTTGACTGGGGCCGGTGAGTTACTGCTGTCTCTCTCAGTGTGGCTTGCAGTTCGCGTCAGTTTCACACATTCCCCACACGTGGACTCCGGCGGGGCGAGTCCGCCACAGCCTCCGCCGATCGCAGGACCTCCTCGGTTGGTGCTTGGCCGGGAGCGAATCTCGGCTCCTCTCCTTCAGGGACACCCGGGCAATGAAGGGTCCGCCCAGGGTCGCGCTACTGACCGCTTTCTACACGGTGTCTGTGAGTACACTCCTGCCGGAGGATAACCGAGGGGTCGGCAAAGGACAGGAGAAGGGGGAAAGCAGTGGGGTGCAGCTGAAGTCCTTGCCCGCGTTTTATGGCATGGTGCAGTTTGTTTGAAAAGATTGTCCAATCCTTTCTGTCCGTTTTCATTTGCTGAGGTTGTATGAAACTTACGTCGATTTCGTCCAGAACAGAGTGTTTTTTTCTAAAATTTAATATTATCTAAATCCATCCATTCCTTTATTTTATCTGCTGATAATTTGGGGATTTTGACCAATCTAAATTTGGCTAAAAAAAAAACTAGGTGTGGGTGAGTCAGTGAGGTCCTGGCACTGCCAGCTCTCGCCCATAGCTGCTCCTTAACCTTTCTAATAACTATCTATAACCACTATCCCCTGGTAGCATCCCCTCATTGGTCATCTGGACACCCTGTCTGATCCCACACTTCATGACCACAGCTTGGTCGAAGAGGTAGGTGTTAAGGAGGATCTTAAAGGAGGAGAGAGAGACACAGGTGTTTAGGGAGGGAATTCCAGAGAAAACAAGAAAGACTTGCATTTATATAGTGCCTTTCATGACCTTAGATTGTCCCAAAGCGCTTCATAGCCAATGAAGTAAATTAGTCATTGTTGTAATGTAGGAAACGCGGCAGCCAATTTGCACAGAGCAAGATTCCACAAACAGCAATGTGATAATGACCAGATAATCTGTTTTAGTGATGTGGATTGAAGGATAAATATTGGCCAGGACACCGGGGATAACTCCCCTGCTCTTCATCGAAATAGTGTCTTGGGATCTTTTACGTCCACCTGAGAGAGTAGACGGGGCTTCGGTTTAATGTCTCATCCGAAAGACGGCACCTCCAGCAGTGCAGCACTCCCTCAGCACTGCACTGGAGTGTCAGCCTAGATTTTGCCTATGATAGACAGAGGAAAACAGATGGGATAGACAGCATGATAGTGAGACAGATGGATAGACAGATGGACAGAATGATTGACAGGGAAAGACAGACGTATAGACAGACAGAAGGAAAGATAAACAAGCTGCTAATCAGTCGACTTGGGATGTGTTACAATTAAGAGAATGGATGACATAAATCTTTGAACAGCTTGTTAATTTGGTTGAAGCTCAATAACTTGCTTCAATACAGCACTCTGTAACATACCGTAATTCTATCACTGCAACAGAGTCTATCTCTGGGCACAGGGTAATCCACGATAGGCACATCAAGAGAGCAGTGACCACTGTAAGCCCTCTGCTATGTTATATCTGAGACACGGCGAATTTACATGCAATTCACAGGCAGTTGTGAATAAAACTGGGACAAATTGTGCTGAAGAACAGACTGGTCACCACAGAGAGTTCCAGTAATGACTGTAATACAATCACAAACAAACCTGTTGTTAGCAATTCATTGTGAATCTTAAAGTGATAGAGATTTAGATTTAGAGTATTGTATAGGATCAGTTGTATTATTATATGGGATTAGTGGAGAACTGTATGGGATTAGTGGAGAACTGTATGGGATTAGTGGTGAACTGTATGGGATTAGTTGGTGAACTGTATGGGATTAGTGGAGAACTGTATGGGATTAGTGGTGAACTGTATGGGATTAGTTGGTGAACTGTATGGGATTAGTGGAGAACTGTATGGGATTAGTGGGAGAACTGTATGGGATTAGTCGGAGAACTGTATGGGATTAGTCGGAGAACTGTATGGGATTAGTTGGAGAACTGTGGGATTAGTTGGTGAACTGTATGGGATTAGTTGGAGAACTGTATGGGATTAGTGGTGAACTGTATGGGATTAGTGGAGAACTGTATGGGATTAGTGGTGAACTGTATGGGATTAGCGGTGAACTGTCTGGGATTAGTTGGTGAACTGTATGGGATTAGTGGTGAACTGTATGGGATTAGTTGGAGAACTGTATGGGATTAGTGGAGAACTGCATGGGATTAGTGGAGAACTGTATGGGATTAGTTGGTGAACTGTATGGGATTAGTTGGTGAACTGTATGGGATTAGTTGGTGAACTGTATGGGATTAGTTGGAGAACTGTATGGGATTAGTCGGTGAACTGTATGGGATTAGTCGGAGAACTGTATGGGATTAGTTGGAGAACTGTATGGGATTAGTTGGTGAACTGTATGGGATTAGTTGGTGAACTGCATGGGATTAGTTGGAGAACTGTATGGGATTAGTGGAGAACTATATGGGATTAGTTGGAGAACTGTATGGGATTAGTTGGAGAACTGTATGGGATAAGAACATAAGAAATAGGAGCAGGAGTAGGCCAATCGGCCCCTCGAGCCTGCTCCGCCATTCAATAAGATCATGGCTGATCTGATCCTAACCGCCAATCCACGATCACAGAACCATCTCCTGAATCTAACAGAATTAGACGCACGAAATAGGAGCAGGATCAGGCTACACGGCCCCTGGGCCCGCTCCGCTACCCACAGGGCCATGACCGATCCGAACCTAGACTCATGTCCAAATTCCTGCCCGCTCCCCGTAACCCTTAATTCCCTTTACTTCTAGGAAACTGTCTATCTCTGTTTTAAATTTATGTAATGATGTAGCTTCTACAGCTTTTTGGGGCAGCATATTCCATGGACCTACCACCCTCTGAGTGAAGTAGTTCCTCCTCATCTCAGTTTTGAAAGAGCAGCCCCTTATTCTAAGACTATGCCCCCTAGTTCTAGTTTCACCCATCATCGGGAACATCTTCCCCGCATCCACCCGATCCGACCCCTTCACAATCTTATATGTTTCAATAAGATCGCCTCTCATTCTTCTGAACTCCAATGAGTAGAGTCCCAATCTACGCAACCTCTCCTCATATGTCCATCCCCTCATCCCCGGGATTAACCGAGTGAACCTTCTTTGTACTGACTCGAGAGCAAGTATGTCCTTTCTTAAGTATGGACACCAAAACTGTACGCAGTATTCCAGGTGCGGCCTCACCAATACCTTGTACAACTGAAGCAATACCTCCCTATTTTTATATACTATCCCCCTAGCAATGAAAGCCAACATTCCATTGGCCTTCTTAATCACTTGCTGCACCTGCATACTAACCTTTCGAGTTTCGTGCACCAGGACCCCCAGATCCCTTTGTACTTCAGTACTTTCCAGTTTCTTGCCATTAAGATAATAACTTACTCTATGATTTTTCCTGCCAAAGTGCATAACCTCTCACTTTCTAGTTGGAGAACTGTATGGGAATAGTTGGAGAACTGTATGGGATTAGTGGAGAACTGTATGGGATTAGTGGAGAACTGTATGGGATTAGTTGGAGAACTGTATGGGATTAGTTGGAGAACTGCATGGGATTAGTTGGCGAACTGTATGGGATTAGTGGAGAACTGTATGGGATTAGTTGGAGAACTGTATGGGATTAGTTGGAGAACTGTATGGGATTAGTTGGAGAACTGTATGGGATTAGTTGGAGAACTGTGGGATTAGTTGGTGAACTGTATGGGATTAGTTGGTGAACTGTATGGGATTAGTTGGTGAACTGTATGGGATTAGTTGGTGAACTGTATGGGATTAGTTGGTGAACTGTATGGGATTAGTTGGAGAACTGTATGGGATTAGTTGGTGAACTGTGTGGGATTAGTTGGAGAACTGTATGGGATTAGTTGGAGAACTGTATGGGATTAGTTGGAGAACTGTATGGGCTTAGTTGGAGAACTGTATGGGATTAGTGGTGAACTGTATGGGATTAGTTGGTGAACTGTATGGGATTAGTTGGAGAACTGTATGGGATTAGTTGGAGAACTGTATGGGATTAGTTGGAGAACTGTATGGGATTAGTGGAGAACTGTATGGGATTAGTTGGTGAACTGTATGGGATTAGTTGGTGAACTGTATGGGATTAGTTGGAGAACTGTATGGGATTAGTGGAGAACTGTATGGGATTAGTTGGTGACCTGTATGGGATTAGCTGGAGAACTGTATGAGATCAGTTGAAGTATGTTAGCAGCAATGTTCCCTGTAATTTTTTTGTGTGCGTGGGCCCTTTAACTGGTTGCGCAGCCTATTAAATTTTTCGCACAGTTTAACGGGAACATTGGTTAGCAGTCAACCTCCTCCCTCCTCCAGTTCACAACAACAGGTTTCAAGTAAGCACGAGACACTTCATAGTGTAATATACGGAACAGACTTTATTGATACCTAAGATGAGGGATCAACCCAACCCGGGTCAGAGAGTGGCTTTTCAGTTTCTGTATCTTTCGTGCCCTCTGAAGAACTATTGAAAACCATGCTCCTTTATACACCATATATATTTTGCCTACATAAAGGTACATGGCATTGATAGACCTCTTGAAGTATCTATTCCCAGATCCTTTGAAGGCAGACTATTCATGTAAACAGCTATTCCAAAACTACTTACCTCAAATAAGACTTACTGACCTAACTGCTCCAACCTCTTGGAAGAACAGGTTTTATCAACCATTATATTTCTATCATATAATGGATACCTCTACCCATGTTTATTACCCTAGTCCCTAAAGTTACACTTTAATCACTGATGGCTGACATCATTACTGTCACTTATTTCCTTACACAAGCACTTCTCCTATCAGAAGACAAACTATGCATTCCTCTCAGGACACTTCAAAGCCATCCTGTTTATCTTGGAAAACCTGTTGCTCCAAGATACAAAGAAGTTCGACTATTAACCCTTAACTCCCCAAGATGTCCAACATACACATCTCCATGTCCAATAGAGAACTGTATGAGATCAGTTGGAGTATCGTATGGGATCATAAAACTGATATTGCTATCTCCTGATTCAGGTCATCTTTTTCACTCCAGTGTATACATCAAATAACAGTGGAGCTCCCATGGCATTGCTCCTGGATTATATACTGTTTTATTAGGACAGGATCGTTAGTTCCTGTAATCTACAGTATATTGTTCTGCTGCCAAGGTGAAACTATATCTCATTTTCAGGCCAGCTGCCAGGGTGGGTGCCTGTGTTGCATCTGTACAGGTTTGGGTCAGTGATCCTAACTATTTAAATGACTCTGTCCCCATGATTTTGGAGAGGGTCAACATCAATGGCAATTGGCAGCGATGACTCCTAGTAAGTCACTCTTCAGGTCCATGCCCAGAAAGCAGAGCAGGGTGGGCTCCAGCCCAAGGAGTGGTACATATTTGGATCCAGGGGTTGAATCTGGGATAGCAGAGAGGTCTGATAGTGAGGCTAGGAGGCAAATGGGTGGATTTTGAAAGAGAGGAGGCTCAGGGGCATTTTAATGGGCAAGAGTGAGGTCAGTTGCCCAAGACTGCCAAGGAGGAGACCAGCAGCCCCGAGTTAGTGAGGCAGATGTCAGAACAGGGCTTAGAGATTGGCAGCACTTGAGGCGAGATTTGGATTTGGGCACTGTTGGCATGTTAGTTTTTGTTCTGCAGCCACAAAAGGGCAATGAGGCAAAAGAGGGAAGACCCATGTGCTTAGTGTATGTATTATTTAAGTCAGGCCTGAGCTGGACAGATGCCATTTTGTGAAAGTTGAGAGCGGGTGTGCCCAGTGTTCTTGTTGGAGTGATTGACACATGGGATGGGTTGGTTTATGGGTAATTTTGTGGGGGGTTTCTTGTATTTTCTTTGGAGGTGATTTCTCATGGGGGTTCTCTCAACATGGTGCAGCAAGTAATTAGGAAGGCAAATGGAATATTGGTCTTTATTGCAAGGGGGATGGAGTATAAATGTAGGGAAGTCTTGCTACAACTGTACAGGGCAGTGGTGAGACCACACCTGGAGTACTGCGTGCAGTTTTGGTCTCCTTATTTAAGGAAGGATATACTTGAATTGGAGGCAGTTCAGAGAAGGTTCACGAGGTTGATTCCTGAGTTGAAGGGGTTGTCTTATGAGGAAAGGTTGAGCAGGTTAGACCTATACTCATTGGAGTTTAGAAGAATGAGAGGGGATCTCATTGAAACATATAAGATTCTGAGGGGGCTTGACAGGGTAGATACTGAGAGGATGTTTCCCCTCGTGGGAGAATCTAGAACTCGGGGGCACAGTCTCAGAATAAGGGGGCACCCATTTAAAACGGAGATGAGGAGGAATTTCTTCTCAGAGGGTCGTGAATCTTTGGAATTCTCTACCCCAGAGAGCGGTGGAGGCGGAGTCATTGAATATATTTAAGGCGGAGATAGACAGATTTTTGAAAAACAGGGGAGTCAAGGGTCATGGGGAGCGGGCAGGAAAGTGGAGTTGAGGCCAAGATCAGATCAGCCATAATCTTATTGAATGGCGGAGCAGGCTCGAGGGGCCGAATGGCCTACTCCTGTTCCTGTTTCTTAGGAACACCAATCTGGGTTTCTGTAGCTCTTCCATCACTGGGCAAGTGAGAGAATGCCCATGGAAGTTCATCCATTATGTGATTAGTACGTTATAGCTTTTATTTTAAGAAATATGTATGCCACAAAAATTGGTCTTGGTGGAATCTGATTGTTTCAACAGAAACCAGAGATAATCTAAAGTTAATGAATAAATAAACCACCAAAAACCTCAGCAAGAACCATATTACAATTCTCTCTAGACTGTGGGAGCTTAAAGTCCTCTAATGTTTGCTCATAGTTCATCCCCTTTACATTTAGGATCATTTGTGATCATCTTTTAACCCTCTCCAATGCACGCCCTTTATGTAGCCTTCTGACCAGAAGTTAGCATCTTAGCTGCCATCCGATCGATCCAGAGTGGATTTACAAGGGTGATACCAGAATTGCGAGGGTATCCCTATCAGGAAGGGACGAACGGGCTGGGTCTTTTTTTTTCTCTTGAAAAGAAAAGGCTGATGGGTGACCTGATAGAGATATTTAAAAATATGAAAGGTTTTGATAGAGTAGAGACAGAGAGAATGTTTCCACTTGTGGGGAAGAGCAAAACTAGAGGCCATCAATATAAGATAGTCACCAAGACATCAAATAGGGAATTCAGAAGAAACTTCTTTACCCAGAGAGTGGTGAGAATGTGGAACTCGCTACCACAGGGAGTGGTTGAGGCAAATAATATAGAATCATTTAAGGGGAAGCTAGATAAGCATATGAGGAGAAGGGAATGAAGGGATATGCTGATAGAGTTAGATGAGGAAGGATGGGAGGAGGCTCGAGTGGAGCATAAACGCCAGCATGGACTGGACTATGTGTGTATATGTGTGTATATATATATACATAGTAACAATCTATTGCTTTTTTAATTGATTCACCACATTGCCACATTGTCTAAACAGTGAAAGTGATGAATCCATTGATTTCCCTGGTCCATTTCTAATGAGTCAAAATTATTCTTAGTGGTATTCGTAGCAGACACATCAACATAATCAGATGAAATTCATCTGTACACTATTTAATGTCTTTGTTAAATGGCTAAACATATATCAAGTAAAATGTCATATGAATGTGTTTTTTACAAATCTCACTGGCAGGAAGTTCATTCCCAAAGTCACCCGTCCCATTTCTACACCGTTAATTACATTTTGTATGTTGCACATTTTGCACCTCCGTTGTAATTATTTACATTTGCCAGAAATAATTAATTTTCTCTTTTGCCTGTCCAATCAGAAAACTGATTTAAATCTTTCTGCAAATCAGGCACATGAGCCTGTATCTGAACTGCTCTCCTTATTTTAGTGTCATCTGCAAACTCATAATTGTTTTTGGCATCCAGGTCAATAATGTAGATTCGTACTAACAGGAGTCCAAAATCCCTTGAGAAGCTAATCAATACCTCCCCAAATTTTACGCTGCTTCTTTCATCAATACTCTTTGGGTAAAATATTCAGCTGCGTAGCAGCCGATTTTCCAGCGCTAATGGGTGCATTTTGGGTTGAAAAATGGCATCCACGCCGTGTGTGCACACTTCTGGTGTGGGCCGCGCTGGACGCCATCTTGGGGAGGACGTTAGCGACAGCGCTGGGAGCGTACGCTAAAAGTAGGTAGATTAAGCAGATCATGACATCAATCAGCATGCAACGGCGATTTGACACCAGCGCTGCCATTTTCGTCGTCAATGCTGGACCTAACGCCCTGTGTTAACCTCGCGCAGCGCAACATGCGTTCAGCAGCAGCAAGGACCCCTTACCAGCGATATTTCAAGGGATCAGCAACCACTCTAAGGTTTGTTGCTGATTCATTTCTACTGGCTCTCTGTAAGTTTGTGGAAGTGTTTGGAGCTTTCTAGAGTTGTTTAAAGTTAGTGAGGTGACAGTGGTGCTGCAAGTGGAGAAGACCTTGCTTCTGACTTCAAGGGTTCTGGTCAGACCACCCACTCCCAGTCATGGGTGCTCTAGTTGTCCTCCCCCTTGGCCTGCAGCATGACAGAGAGATGGAGCAGAGGCAGCGAAGAAGACGACAAGATGCTCGCAGAGGGAGGAGGCGGAGGGGAAGAAGGGCTCTCAGCAGGAGGACTTACCCATCTAGGGTCTTCCGAGAGCAATTCTCTTTTTTTATTCGTTTCTGGGATGTGGGTGTTACTGACAAAGCCAGCATTTATTGCCCATCCCTAATTGCCCTTGAGAAGGTGGTGGTGAGCCGCCTTCTGGAACCGCACCAGTCCGTGTGGTGAAGGTGCTCCCACAGTGCTGTTAGGGAGGGAGTTCCAGGATTTTGACCCAGCGACGATGAAGGATCGCGATATACTTCTAAGTCAGGATGGTGTACATACGAACATATGAATTAGGAGCAGGAGTAGGCCACTCGGCCCTTTGAGCCTGCTCCGCCATTCAATAAGGTCCTGGCTGATCTGATTACTCCACATTCCCGCCTACATCCGATAACTTTTCACCCCCTTGCTTACCAAGAATCTATCTACCTCTGCCTTAAAAATATTCAAAAACTCCGCTTCCACCGCCCTCTGAGGAAGAGAGTTCCAAAGACTCACGACCCTCTGAGAGAAAATTTCTCCTCATTTCTGTCTTAAATGGGCGACCCCTTATTTTTAAACAGTGACCCCTAGTTCTAGATTCTCCCACAAGAGGAAACTTCCTCTCCACATCCACCCTGTCCAGACCCCTCAGGATCTTGTATGTTTCAATCAAGTCACCCCTTATTCTTGTAAACTCCAACGGATACAAGTCTGGCCTGTCCAACCTTTCCTCATAAGACAACCCGCCCATTCCAGGTATTAGTCTAGTAAACCTTCTCTGAACTGCCTCCAACGCATTTACATCCTTCCTTAAATAAGGAGACCAATACTGTACACAGTTCTCCAGATGTGGTCTCACCAATGCCCTGTACAACTGAAGCATATCCTCCCTACTTTTGTATTCAATTCCCCTCACAATAAACGATAACATTCTATTTGCTTTCCAAATTTTGTATGACTTGGAGGGGAACTTGGAGGTGGTGGTGTTCCCATGTGCCTGCTGCCCTTGTCCTTCTAGGTGGAAGAGGTCGTGGGTTTGGGAGGTGCTGCTGAAGAAGCCTTGGCAAGTTGCTAAAGTGCATCTTGTAGATGGTACACACTGCAGCCACGGTACGCCGGTGGTGGAGGGAGTGAGTGTTTAAGGTGGTGGATGGGGTGCCAATCAAGCGGGCTGCTTTGTCCTGGATGGTGTCGAGCTTCTTGAGTGTTATTGGAGCTGCACTCATCCAGGCAAGTGGAGAGTATTCCATCACACTCCTGACTTTGCCTTGTAAATGGTGGAAAGGCTTTGGGGAGTCAGGAGGTGAGACACTCGCCACAGAATACCCAGCCTCTGACCTGCTCTTGTTGTTACAGTATTTATGTGGCTGGTCCAGTTCAGTTTCTGGTCAATGGTGACCCCCCAGGATGTTGATGGTGGGGGATTCGGTGATAGCAATACCATTTAATGTCAAGGGGAGGTGGTTAGATACTCGCTTGTTGGAGATAGTCATTGCCTGGCACTTCTGTGGCGCGAATGTTACCTGCCACTTATCAGCCCAAGTCTGAATGTCGTCCAGATCTTGTTGCATGAGGGCATGGACTGCTTCATTATCTGAGGAGTTGTGAATGGCGCTGAACACTGTGCAGTCATCTAAGAACATCCCCATTTCTGACCTTATGTTGGAGGGAAGTGTGGTAAACCACTGTTATTGTTTACACTGTTGTTATCACTACACAAGGTTACCTCTTGCCTCGCACGCTGTTATACCTAGGCATACCTCAGCTGACTCCGCCCATGGCTCCGCCTGCTTGCCCAGGTATAAAGGTGATTGCTTGGCTAGTATTCTTCCTTGCTGGAACCGACCACCCACGAGGGTGGGCTCTGTTATTTAGCCAATAAAAACCTATAGTTACTATTTTAACTCGTCGCTTTTCATGGAATGAATTGATAGGTATATCAATTTTATTGGCTAAATTTTGAAATGACTGACCAGCCCCAGCAGCCGACTTGGCTGCGAGCCCTCCGACCGCCGTACCTGGATCTGAATCCACAGGCAGCGAATTCAGCCCTCGACTTCGATCACTGGCTGAGCTGCTTTGAATCCTACCTGGTAGCCTCCGGCATGCCATCGGAAGCCGACAAACTAAGAGTTCTGACCGCCCAGGTGAGCCCTAAAGTATTTGCACTCATCCGGGACCTTACTACATACGAGGAGGCCCTCGACCTGCTAAAAGAGCAGTACCGGAGCCCAGTAAATTCAATGTATGCCAGACATCTCCTAAGATCCCGCTCGCAACAGCCAGGAGAGTCTGTAGATGAATTTTTACGGGCGCTACAAACACTTGGCAGGGACTGTGACTTTAAAGCTGTATCGGCTGCACAACATGCTGAAGGAAATATCCGTGATGCCTTCGTGAAAGGCCTTCGGTCCGAATACTCACGGCAAAGACTGCTTGAATCAAAGGACCTCGACTTGAAAGCAGCTACAGCCCTCGCTCGCTCCCTGGAAGTGGCCCATCGGGACCTCGAGGCGTACTCCGGGTACAGTGCTGCGTGACCGTGGGACTCGGGCCCGACTCCGGCCGCAATACCCCTCGCACCGCCGCCCCTGGGACCTACTACAGCGTCGGTGTCCCAGAATCGATCGGGACCGCCACCCCCGGGACCTGCTGCGGCAGCGGAGCCCCACGATCGGGCCGCCAGCTGCTATTTCTGTGGCCAGGCGAGACATCAAAGGGCGCGCTGCCCTGCAAGGAACGCGATCTGCTCCGGCTGCAGAAAAAAAGGTCACTTCGCGAACGCCTGCAGAGGGAAAGCCATAGACGCCAGCAGTGCCTCATGTGAGTTGTGGGGCGGCCATCTTTGATCAAGGCCACAGACGCCAGCAGTGCCTCATGTGAGTCGTGGGGGCGGCCATCTTCTCCGCCATTTTGTTCGCCGCACTCGGCCGCCATGTCTCCAGACCCGACCACCGCCTCACCTGCCGATGACAGCAGCACACTCAGCCATACACTGGCCTCCGTCATGCTTGACCAAGCTCTCCCGCATCATCTGTCCAGGTCCATGATGGACATCGAGGTAAACGGCCATGCCACGACCTGCCTGTTCGACAGCGGGAGCACGGAGAGTTTTATTCACCCAGACACGGTGCGCTGCTACTCCCTCACTGTCCGGCCAACGCACCATCGGATCTCGATGGCGTCGAAGTCCCATTCAACAGACGTCAGCGGATACTGTGTGGTGACCCTGTCGGTTAGGGGCACGGAATATAAAAACTTTAAACTTCTCGTCCTGCCCCAGCTCTGCGCTGCCGTCCTACTAGGGCTGGATTTCCAATGCCACCTCCAAAGTGTCACCTTGGCATACGGTGGACCCCTCCCCCCACTCACAGTCTACAACCAGCAGTTTTTAAACCGCCCGCCGCATACCACCTGCGGCCTCTCCACTCTCAAAGTCCCGCCCCCCTCCTTGTTCGCTAACCTCACCCGCGACTGTAAACCCGTCGCTACCAAGAGCAGGCGGTACAGCGCCGGGGACAGAGCTTTTATTAGTTCTGAGGTGCAGCGTCTCCTGAAGGAGGGCATCATCGAGGGGAGCACCAGCCCCTGGCGTGCCCAGGTCGTAGTCGTTAAGACCGGCAATAAAAACCGCCTGGTCATCGACTACAGCCAAACCATAAACCGGTACACCCAGCTGGACGCATACCCCCTTCCCCGCATATCTGACATGGTCAACCAGATTGCACAGTACCGGGTATTCTCCACCATCGACCTTAAGTCGGCCTATCACCAACTCCCTATCCGCCCTGAGGACCGCCAGTATACCGCCTTCGAGGCGAATGGCCGCCTCTACCACTTCCTTAGGGTTCCCTTCGGCGTCACCAATGGGGTTTCGGTCTTCCAAAGGGAGATGGACCAGATGGTTGACCAGAACGCGCTGCAGGCCACGTTTCCTTATCTAGATAACATCACCATCTGCGGCCACGACCAGCAGGACCACGATGTTAATCTGGAGAAATTCCTCCGTACGGCCCAACGGCTGAATCTCACTTACAATAAGGAGAAATGTATATTTAACACCTCGCGCCTTGCCATCCTCGGCTGCGTAGTAGAGAACGGAGTCATCGGCCCCGACCCCGAAAGAATGCGCCCCCTCATGGAGCTTCCCCTTCCCCACTGTCAAAAGGCACCGAAGAGAACCCTGGGGCTCTTCGCTTACTATGCCCAATGGGTGCCCAATTATGCGGACAAAGCCAGACCCCTCATGAAGTGCACCTCCTTCCCCCTGACAGCAGAAGCATGCGCAGCCTTCTCCCTCAAAAGGAGACATTGCGAAGGCCACAATGCATGCAGTGGATGAGTCCATCCCTTTCCAAGTGGAGAGCGATGCATCCGACTTCGCCCTAGCTGCAACCCTTAACCAGGCGGGGAGACCTGTGGCCTTCTTCTCAAGGACCCTCCAGGGCCCTGAGATCCAACACTCTTCTGTCGAGAAGGAGGCCCAGGCGATTGTGGAAGCGGTACGACGCTGGAGGCATTACCTGGCAGGCAAACGATCTACCCTCCTCACCGACCAGCGTTCGGTTGCTTTTATGTTTAATAACAAGCTGAGGGGCAAAATCAAGAATGACAAGATCTTGAGGTGGAGAATTGAGCTCTCCACCTACGAGTACGATATCTTGTACTGGCCTGGTAAACTCAACGAGCCCCCAGATGCTCTATCACGAGGTACATGCGCCAACGCGCAAGTTGATAGACTGCGGACCCTCCACAACGACCTCTGCCACCCCGGGGTCACTAGACTTTACCACTTCATTAAGGCCCGCAACCTGCCCTACTCCATCGAGGAGGTCAGGACCTTGACCAGGAACTGCCAAGTCTGTGCCGAATGCAAACCGCATTTCTATAGGCCAGACAGAGCAAGCCTGATCAAGGCCACCCGCCCCTTCGAGCGTTTGAGCATCGATTTTAAGGGGCCCCTCCCGTCCTCTGACCGTAATGTGTACTTCCTCAACATTATTGACGAGTACTCCCGTTTCCCCTTCGCCATCCCCTGCCCAGACATGACCAGTACCACGGTCATCAAATGCCTGAACGACCTCTTCGCCTTGTTCGGGTTCCCGAACTATATACATAGCGACCGGGGCTCATCCTTCATGAGCGAGGAACTTCACCAGTTCCTGCTCGCGAGAGGTATTGCTGCGAGCAGGACCACCAGCTACAACCCCCGGGGGAACGGCCAGGTGGAAAGAGAGAACGCGACAGTTTGGAAGGCCGTCCTCTTAGCCCTAAAGTCGAAGGGCCTCCCAACCTCTCGCTGGCAGGAAGTCCTCCCGGCAGCGCTCCATTCCATCCGGTCACTGCTTTGTACCGCCATTAGCGCCACCCCCCATGAGCAAATGTTCATTTTCCCCAGGAGGTCGACTACGGGAACCTCGCTGCCAACATGGCTGACTTCTCCGGGGCCCGTCCTGCTGCGGAAGCACGTGAGGACCCATAAAACGGACCCCCTGGTCGAGAGGGTGAACCTCCTGCACGCCAACCCCCAGTATGCCTATGTGGAATACCCAGACGGGCGGGAGGACACAGTCTCCTTGCGAGACCTCGCACCCTCGGGCACCCCTGAGACACCACCGTTATCCCCCACCACTCCCCCAAATCCAGCTCCTGTAGGCGGCATGCCGGAACCCCAGGGGCCTTCGTCGACCACGCAGACACCAGCATTAACATCGGATACTGCACCACCGCCGCCGCTGCTGCGCCGGTCAGAAAGGCTTACGAGGCCTCCTGATAGACTGACATACACGAACTAGTAGTACACTTCACCCCGCCGGACTCAATTTTAAACAAGGGGTGAATGTGGTAAACCACTGTTATTGTTCACACTGTTGTTATCACTACACAAGGTTACCTCTTGCCTCGCACGCTGTTATACCTAGGCATACCTCAGCTGACTCCGCCCATGGCTCCGCCTGCTTGCCCAGGTATAAAGGTGATTGCTTGGCTAGTATTCTTCCTTGCTGGAACCGATCACCCACGAGGGTGGGCTCTGTTATTTAGCCAATAAAAACCTATAGTTACTATCTTAACTCGTCGCTTTTCATGGAATGAATTGATAGGTATATCAGGAAGGTCATTGATGAAGTAGCTGAAGATGGTTGGGCCTAGGACACTGCCCTGAGGAACTCCTGCAGCGATGTCCTGGGGCTGTGATGATTGAACTTCAATAACCACAACCATCTTTCATTGTGCTAGGTATGACTCCAGCCAGTGGAGAGTTTTCCCCTGATTCTCATTGACTTCAGTTTTGCTAGGGCTCCTTGATGCCACACTCGGTCAAATGCTGCCTTGATGTCAAGGGCAGTCACTCCCACCTCACCTCTGGAATTCAGCTCCTTTGTCCATGTTTGGACCAAAGCTGTAATGAGGTTGGAAGCCGAGTGGTCTTGGCGGAACCCAAACTGGGCATCAGTGAACAGGTTATTGGTGAGTAAGTGCCACTTGATAGCACTGTCGATGACCCCTTCAATCACTTTGCTGATGATTGAGAGTAGACCGATGGGGCGGTAATTGACCGGGTTGGATTTGTCTTGCTTTTTGTGGACAGGACATACCCGGGCAGTTTTCCACATTGTCGGATAGATGCCAGTGTTGTAGCTGTACTGGAACAGCTTGGCTAGAGGCACGGCTAGTTCTGGAGCACAAGTCTTCAGCACGATAGCCGGGATGTTGACGGCACCCACAGCCTTTGCTGTATCCAGTGTGCTCAGCCGCTTCTTGATATCACGTGGAGTGAATCTTACCTCAGCTTGAGCCAGGGACAGTTTGTGAGACATCTGCGCTTTATGAAGGAGGTGCTCACAGAACTCTGCCACCTCTTGCAACCAGACCTGCAGCCTCAGTCCAGGGCAAGGACAGCACTGCCAGTGGCTGCGAACATACGAACATATGAATTAGGAGCAGGAGTCGGCCACTCAGCCCTTCGAGCCTGCTCTGCCATTCAATAAGATCATGGCTGATCTGATTACTCCACATTCCCGCCTACCCCCGATAACCTTTCACCCCTTGCTTACCAAGAATCTATCTACCTCTGCCTTAAAAAATATTCAAAGACTCTGCTTCCACTGCTCTCTGAGGAAGAGAGTTCCAAAGACTCACGACCCTCTGAGAAAAAATTTCTTCTCATCTCTGTCTTAAATGGGCAACCTGTTATTTTTAAACAGTGACCCCTAGTTCTAGATTCTCCCACAAGAGGAAACATCCTCTCCACATCCACCCTGTCCAGACGCCTCAGGATCTTATATGTTTCAATCAAGTCACCTCTTACTCTTCTAAACTCCAGCGGACAGAAGCCTAGCCTGTCCAACCTTTCCTCATAAGACAACCCGCCCATTCCAGGTATTAGTCTAGTAAACCTTCTCTGAACTGCTTCCAACGCATTTACATCCTTCCTTTAAATAAGGAGATCAATACTGTACACAGTACTCCAAATGTGGTCTCACCAATGCCCTGTGTAACTGAAACATAACCTCCCCACTTGTGTATTCTATTCCCCTCGCAAGAAACAGTAACATTCTATTAGCTTTCCTAATTACTTGCTGCACCTGCATAGTAACCTTTTGCGTTTCATACTCTAGGACACCCAGATCCCGCTGCATCTCAGAGCTCTGCAATCTCTCACCATTAATATAATATGCTTTTTTATTCTTCCTGCCAAAATGGGCAATTTCACATTTTCCCACATTATACTCCATTTGCCAGATCTTTGCCCACTCACTTAACCTATCTATATCCCTTTCTAGCCTTCTTATGTCCTCTTCACAATTTACTTTCCTATCTATCTTTGTGTCATCAGCAAATTTAGCAACCATACCTTCGGTCCCTTCATCCAAGTCATTTATATAAATTGTAAAAAGTTGAGGCCCCAGCACTGATCCCTGTGGCACACCACTCGTTACATCTTGCCAATCAGAAAATGACCCATTTATGGTGGCCATGGCGCTGAATTTCCTCGCGTTGAGATCCTTCCAGGCTGGAGCAGGTGACATCTGTAACATCACCCAGTTCGCCGTCCACTGCTGCATAAGAGAGGTGACAAACGCTCTTTATGCCAGGAGAGGGGACTTCATTGTCTTCTCTCTGGAAGCAGGTGGAGCGTGTGCGTGGCTTTGCCAGGATAGCGGGCTTCCCCATGGTGCAGGGCACCATCGACTGCACACACATGGCTTTGCGGGCACCGCATCTAAATGCTGAGATGTACCACAACCGCAAAGGTTACCACTTGCTGAATGTGCAGTTGGTGTGCGACCATGCTCAGCACATCATGATGGTGAATGCCCGGTATCCTGGCAGCAGTCATGATGCTTTTATTCTGCACCAGTCCACTATTCCCTCAGACTCTGACCATCATTTTCCAATCCTCTCTGGCTACAGGTGTGGTGCTGGAGGACCGCTAATGTTGTGCCATTGTTTCAAAAGGGAGAAAGGGATAGACCGAGTAATTACAGGCCAGTCAGCCTAACCTCGGTGATGGGAAAATTAATGGAAAAAATTCTGAGGGACAGTATGAATCATCATTTAGAAAGTCACAGATTAATCAAGGACAATCAGCATGGATTTGTTAAGGGAAGATCGTGACTGACTAACTTTTTTGAGGAGGTGACAAGGAGGGTCAATGAGGGTAGTGCTTTTGATGTAGTCTACGTGCATTTTAGCAAGGCCTTTGACAAGGTCGCACAAGGCAGGTTGGTCAAAAAAGTAAAAGCCCATGGGATCCAAGGGAAAGTGGCAAGTTGGATCCAAAATTGGCTCAGTGGCAGGAAGCAAAGGGTAATGGTCGACGGGTGCTTTTGTGACTGGAAAGCTGTTTCTCGTGGGGTTCCGCAGGGCTCAATACTAGGTCCCTTGCTTTTTGTGGTATATATATCAATGATTTAGACTTCAATGTAGGGGGCATGATTAAGAAGTTTGCAGATGATACAAAAATTGGTCATGTGGTTGATAGAGAGGATGAAAGCTGTAGACTGCAGGAAGATATCAATGGACTGGTCAGGTGGGCAGAAAAGTGGCAAATGCAATTCAACCTGGAGAAGTGTGAGGTAATGCATTTGGGGAGGGCTAACAAGGCAAGGGAATACACAATAAATGGTAGGATACTGAGAAATGTAGAGGAACAGAGGGACCTTGGAGTGCATGTCCACATACCCCTGAAGGTAGCAGGATAGGTAGATAAAGTGGTCAAGAAGGCATATGGGATACTTTACTTTATTAGCCAGGGCATAGCATATAAAAGCAGAGAGGTTATGCTAGAACTGTATAAAACACTAGTTAGGTCACAGCTAGAGTACTGTGTACAGTTCTGGTCACCACATTACAGGAAAGATGTGATTGCACTAGAGAGGGTACAGAGGAGATTTACGAGGATGTTGCCTAGGCTGGGGAATTTTAGCTATGAGGAAAAATTGGATAGGCTGGGGCTGTTTTCTTTGGAACAGAGGAGGATGAGGGGGCGACCTAATTGAGGTGTATAAAATAATGAGGGGCCCATATAGAGTGGATAGGAAGGACCTATTTCCCTTAGCAGAGATGTAAGAAATCACACAAAACCAGGTTACAGTCCAACAGCTTTATTTGAAATCACAAGCTTTTGGAGCGCTGCTCCTTCGTCAGGTGAAGTGGAGAGATGCATAAAAACACAGCTTATATAGTCAGAGAATAATGTCAGATGTTTACAGGTAATCTTTCTAACTGCCATTTATCACACCTCGGCAGAGAGATAATCACAGCAATCAAAGGTGTAAATGGTGTCCAAACAGGTCAGTCAGGAAAACATAACACCAAAGAGCAATGAGGTGGGGTCACAAGGGGTCAAATGTTGCAGATGCTGGGGTCTGTATGAAAAACAAAAAAACAGACAAAAAACATTTTTTTTGCTGGAAATCACCGCAGGTCCGGCCGCATCTGTGTGGAGAGAACAAGCCAACGATGACTCGAGTCTGGATGACCCTATGTCAGGTGCGGTTACATGTAGCGTGACATGAACCCAAGATCCCGGTTCAGGCCGTCCTCATGGGTGCGGAACTTGGCTATCAGTTTCTGCTCGATGATTTTGCGTTGTCGTGTGTCTCGAAGGCTGCCTTGGAGAATGCTTACCCGAAGATCGGAGGCTGAATGTCCTTGACTGCTGAAGTGTTCCCCGACTGGGAGGGAACACTCCTGCCTGGCGATTGTTGTACAGTGTCCGTTCATCCATTGTCGAAGTGTCTGCATGGTTCCCAGTCGGGGAACACTTCAGCAGTCAAGGACATCCAGCCTCCGATCTTCGGGTAAGCATTCTCCAAGGTGGCCTTCGAGACACACGACAACGCAAAATCATCAAGCAGAAACTGATAGCCAAGTTCCGCACCCATGAGGACGGCCTGAACCGGGATCTTGGGTTCATGTCACGCTACATGTAACTGCACCTGACGTAGGGTCATCCAGACTCGAGTCATCGTTGGCTTGTTCTCTCCACACAGATGCGGCCGGACCTGCTGTGATTTCCAGCAAAAAAAAAAATTTTGTTTTTCATACAGACCCCAGCATCTGCAACATTTGACCCCTTGTGACCCCACCTCATTGCTCTTTGATGTAATGTTTTCCCGACTGACCTGTTTGGACACCATTTACACCTTTGATTGCTGTGATTATCTCTCTGCCGAGGTGTGATAAATGGCAGTTAGAAAGATTGCCTGTAATCATCTGACATTATTCTCTGACTATATAAGCTGTGTTTTTATGCATCTCTCCACTTCACCTGACATAGAAACATAGAAACATAGAAGATAGGAGCAGGAGTAGGCCATTCGGCCCTTCGAGCCTGCTCTGCCATTCAATGAGATCATGGCCGATCATCCAAATTCAGTACCCTGTCCCTGCCTTCTCCCCATATCCCTTGATCCCTTTAGCCTTAAGAAATATATCCAACTCTTTCTTGAATATATTTAATGAACTGGCCTCCACCGCCCTCTGTGGCAGAGAATTCCACAGGTTCACCACTCTCTGGGTGAAGAAATTCCTCCTCATTTCAGTCCTAAATGGTTTACCCCTTATCCTTAGACTATGACCCCTGGTTCTGGACTCCCCAGCCATCATAAACATCCTTCCTGCATCTAGTCTGTCCAGGCCTGACAGAATTTTATAAGTTTCGATGAGATCCCCTCTCAATCTTCTAAACTCCAGTGAGTATAAGCCCAATCGACACAATCTCTCCTCATATGTCATTCCTGCCATCCCAGGTATCAGCCTGGTGAATCTTCGCTGTACTCCTTCCAAGGCAAGAACGTCCTTCCTCAGGTAAGGCGACCAAAACTGCACAGAATACTCGAGGTGCGGTCTCACCAAGGCCCTGTACAACTGTAGCAAGACATCCTTGTTCCTGTACTCGAACCCTCTTGCTATGAAGGCCAACATACCATTTGCCTTCTTAACCGCCTGCTGCACCTGCATGCTTACCTTCAGCGACTGGTGCACAAGAACACCCAGGTCTCTTTGCACTTCCCCTTCTCCCAATCTATTGCCATTCAAATAGTAATCTGCCTTCCTGTTTTTGCCACCAAAGTGGATAACCTCACATTTATCCACATTATAGTGCATTTGCCATGTTTCTGCCCAATCACCCAATCTGTCCAAATCGTACTGGAGTTTCACGACATCCTCCTCACAGCTTACCCTCCCACCCAGCTTTGTGTCATCTGCAAATTTGGAGATATTACATCCAATTCCCTCGTCCAGATCATTAATATATATTGTGAACAGCTGGGGTCCTAGGACCGATCCTTGCGGTACCCCACTAGTCACTGCCTGCCACTCGGAAAACGACCTGTTTATTCCAACTCTTTGCTTTCTGTCCGCCAACCAGTTCTCTATCCAAGTCAATACCGTGCCCCCAATCCCATGTGCCTTAATTTTGCACGCTAATCTCTTATGTGGGACCTTATCGAAAGCCTTCTGAAAGTCCAAATGCACCACATCCACTGGTTCTCCCTTATCTATTTTACCAGTTATATCCTCAAAAAATTCCAGTAGATTAGTCAAGCATGATTTACCTTTTGTAAATCCATGTTGACTTTGTCCGATCCTGTCACTGCTTACCAAGTGCTCTGCTATTACATCTTTTATAATAGATTCTAGCATTTTCCCCACTACCGATGTCAGGCTTACCGGTCTATAATTCCCCGCTTTTTCTCGACCACCTTTTTTGAATAGTGGGGTAACATTAGCTACCCTCCAATCCATGGGTACTGTTCCAGAGTCTATCGAGTTCTGGAAGATGACCAGCAATGCATCTACTATTTCTAGCGCCACTTCCTTAAGTACCCTGGGATGTAGATTATCAGGCCCTGGGGATTTATCGGCCTTTAGTCCCATCAATTTTCCTAACACCACTGACGAAGGAGCAGCGCTCCGAAAGCTTGTGATTTCAAATAAAGCTGTTGGACTATAACCTGGTGTTGTGTGATTTCTTACATTTGTCCATCCCAGTCCAACACCGGCATCTCCACACCTTAGCAGAGAGTTCAATAACCAGGGGACATGGATTTAAAGTAATTGGTGGAAGGATTAGAGGGGAGTTGAGGACAACTTTTTTTCACCCAGAGGGTGGTGGGGGTCTGGAACTCTGCCTGAAAGGATGGTAGAGGCAGAAACTCTCATCACCTTTAAAAAGTTCTTGGATATGCACTTGAAGTGCCGTAACCTACAAGAGCTGGAAAGTGGGATTAGGCTGGATAGCTCTTTGTCGGCTGGGACAGAAACAATGGGCCAAATGGCCTCCTTCTGTGTTGTAAAGTGCTGTCATTCTATGAGTCAGTCTTTGAGCCAGAGGGTGGCTATGTCTGCAACAAGGGCTATCCGCTGACCACTGGGCTCCTGACTCCGCTCCACAAACCAACCACACGTGGGCAGCATGCGTACAATGAGAGCCATGCTGCGACGTGGAATCTGATAGCGCAGACCATTGGCATCCTTAAACAATGTTTCCGCTGCCTGGATCGCTCTGGAGGAGACCTGCAGTACTCACCAGAACGCGTCTCAAGATTCATCGTAGTCTGCTGCATGCTCCACAAACTCGCCACTATGAGGGCACTGCCTTTGCCACCAGGCATACGGCGACCAGCTGAGGAGGAGGAGGAGGAGAAGGAGGAAGTGGAAGAGAAGGAAGTGGAAGAGGAGGAAGCGGAAGAGAGGAGGCAACCCAGACAGCCCCTTTCTTCCCGGGCTATCCGGGATCGCCTCATCTGACTGCAGTAAAAGTGAACACAACCCCAATTTCCCATTCACAATAGCCCCACACCTTGCCTCCCCTCTCACTGACCATCTTCCTGGCCACAATGCTGAAATAAAAGCCACCACAAAAGAAACATTCCAATACAACTTTATACATCAATCCATCCAATATTACATAACAAAGTCAACTAATGGGAACGGTAGCGTAGTGGTCATGTCACTGGGTTAGTAATTCAGAGGCATGGACTAATGATCCAGTAGACGCTGAGTTCAAATCCCACCATGGCAGCTGGGGAATTTAAATTCAGTTATTTAAATAAATCTGCAATAATTACTAGTATCAGTAATGGTGACCATGAACCCATCTGGTTCACTAATGTCCTTTAGGGAAGGAAATCTTACCTGGTCTGGCCGACATCTGTCTCCAGACCCCCAGCAATGTGGTTGACTTTTAACTGCTCTCTGAAATGGCCAAGCAAGCTACTCAGTTGTAACTAACCGCTGTGAAAAACAATAAAAATGAAACTAGACGGACCACCCGGCACCGGCTACAGCAACAGCTCACCCAGCCCAGTCGATCCGGCAAAATCCTCCTCACCAACATCTGGGGACTTGTGCCAAAATTGGGAGAGCTGTCCCACAGTCTAGTCAAGCAACAGCCTGACATAGTCATACTCACAGAATCATACCTTTCAGCCAATGTCCCGAACTCCTCCATCACCATCCCTGGGTATGTCCAGTCCCACCGGCAGGACAGACCCAACAGGGTCCCCATGAAGTCTCATGGCTTCAGGTCAAGCATGGGCAAGGAAACCTCCTGCTGATGCCCTCCCTCAGCTGATGAATCAGTGCTCCTCCATGTTGAACACCACTTGGAAGAAGCACTGAGAGTAGCAAGGGCACAGAATGTACTCTGGGTGGGGGATTTCAATGTCCATCACCAAGAGTGCCTCGGTAGCACCACTAATGGCCGAGTCCTGAAGGACATAACTGCCCCTCTGGGCCTGCGACAGGTGCTGAGAGAACCAACACGAGGGAAAAATCTACTTGACCTCATCCTCCCAATCTACCTGTTGCAGATGCATCTGTCCATGATAGTATTGGTAGCAGTGACCACCGCACAGTCATTGTGGAGACGAAGTCTCGGCTTCACACTGAGGACACCATCCATCGTGTTGTGTGGCACTACCACCGTGCTAAATGGGATAGATTCAGAACAGATCTAGCAGCTCAAAACTGGACATCCATGAGGCACTGTGGGCCATCAGCAGCAGCAGAATTGTATTCCACCACAATCTGTAACCTCATGGCCCGCCATATCCCTCACTCTACCATTACCAACAAGCCAGGGGACCAACCCTGGTTCAATAAGGAGTGCAGAAGAGCTTGCCTGGAGCAGCACCAGGCGTACGTAAAAATGAGGTGCCATCCTGGGGAAACTGCAACACATGCATGTTAAAAAGCAGAAACAGCATGCTTTAGACAGGGCTAAGCGATCCCACAATCAACGGATCAGATCAAAGCTCTGCAGTCCTGCCACATCCAGTCGTGAATGGTGGTAGACCATTAAACAACTAACGGGAGGAGGAGACTCCATGAATATCCCCATCCTCAATGATGGTGGAGCCCAGCAGGTGAGTGCAAAATACAAGGCTGAAGTGCCGAGTGGATGATCCATATCAGCCTCCTCCTGAGGTCCCCACCATCACAGAAGCCAGTCTTCAATCAATTCGATTCACTCCACATGATATCAAGAAACGGCTCAGCGCATTGGATACAGCAAAGGCTATGGGCCCCGACAACATCCCGGCTATCATGCTGAAGACTTGTGCTCCAGAACTAGCCGCGCCTCTAGCCAAGCTGTTCCAGTACAGCTACAGCATTGGCATCTATCCAACAATGTGGAAAGCTGCCCAGGTATGTCCTGTCCACAAAAAGCAGGACAAATCCAATCCGGTCAATTACTGCCCCATCAGTCTACTCTCAATCATCAGCAAAGTGATGGAAGGTGTCATCACCTGTACAAGGTTGCTGCTGGACTCCACCATGCTCCTTGACATTGCACTCAGGCATTCTGGCAGGACTGCCAATGCACCAAGCATTTCATTGTGCATACCCTCAGTGTTCTTCCGCATGCCGCCCCATCGAAGTCTTCATCCGAGTCCTGTGCAGCAGAACTCATGTGCGACCTCGCCCTCGGGGGAGCTGGCAACTGCGCTACCCATTCCCCCTGCAGGCCACTCATGCCCGGTGTCTCACCATATGCCGATCCCGCGTCTAACCTATCGTTTAAAGTACGCAGAGTTTCAGTATCTGTGCTGGTGGCTGGGAATATCAAATCGAGTGATGCTGTGTCTTCCTGCTACTCTACCAGTGCCTGGCCAGGTGGCAGTACTTGGCTACCTGAAAGGAGAAAGGCACAAGGGGAGGCTTGAGCTGAGGGCTGGGGTCGGGGGCGGAAGAAAGAGACGCATGCTTACACCATGTGTAGCTTGTAAATCAGAAGAGAGTGTGGGATGAGGGGGAGTCGGATGTGAGAAGGAGGATTAGG
The DNA here is from genome assembly GCF_052327205.1 of Somniosus microcephalus. Classification (NCBI taxonomy): domain Eukaryota; kingdom Metazoa; phylum Chordata; class Chondrichthyes; order Squaliformes; family Somniosidae; genus Somniosus; species Somniosus microcephalus. The sequence continues at coordinate 51,622,079 of NC_141010.1, read as the reverse complement.
TATGAGGATACCGTCATCTTGGATTGCTTCAGCTCCGCCGCTGGCCAAGGGATCTACGATGGCCCTCCCAAGACTGGCCAGCACCGTCTCCTCCATGGGGATCAGATTATGCAGGCGCGCCCATGCCCCTTCAGGTAGTCCCTGCTGCCGCCAATTGTGAGTTACCTTGTTCTGTAAGAGAGAGGGAAGTGTGTCTGTGAGTGTGGTGCGGTGTGTTTGGGTGAAGTGGGTCTGTGAGTGTGGTGCAATGTGTTTGGGTGAAGTGTGTCAGTGAGTGTGGTGCAATGTGTTTGGCTGTTGTGTGCGTCAGTGAGTGTGGTGCAATTTGTTTGGGTGAAGTGGGTCTGTGAGTGTGGTGTGGTGTGTTTGGGTGAAGTGTGTCAGTGAGTGTGGTACAATGTGTTTGGGTGAAGTGTGTCAGTGAGTGTGGTGCAATGTGTTTGGGTGAAGTGTGTCAGTGAGTGTGGTGCAATAATTTTGGGTGAAGTGTGTCAGTGAGTGGTGCAATTTTTTTCATTGTGTGTGTCAGTGAGTGTGGAGCAATGTGTTTGGGTGAAGTGTGTCAGTGAGTGTGGTGCAATTTGTTTGGGTGAAGTGTGTCAGTGAGTGTGGTGCAATGTGTTTGGGTGATGTGTGTCATAAATCGCAACTTCTACAAGAAGCAGCTCAGAAGTACTACTGGACGGCCAGCTGAGGGCGCCGTCCGAGGAGTATAAATAATCGGCGTGGGCCCAACTTGGCCAGAGACTATCTGGAAACGGGAAGCTAGTGACTACTAACTAGACCTCCATGTTTTGTTACAAGTCGATTAAAGCCTTGCTTTATGTTCAACCAAGTGCATAGTGACTCTTTATTACGTCAATTTAATTGACTTGTTATCGTCTCCACGCTTTGGTTGATTCCGAACAACCAGCTGCAACTCGAACCGCAGAAAGGAACTTGGGCAAGAAACTGATCCATCATGGAAAAACTCCTTAGACCCGCTCGTCTCGACCTGGACCCGAATGCACCTGCGGCAGCGAAGGTATGGAAGCATTGGCTTCGTACCTTTAGCAACTTTCTTGAAGAATGTGGGGCGGATGCCCCTAATAAGTTACAAGTGCTTATTAACTACATATCCCCTCGTGTATGATTATATTAAGGACTGTATAGACTATGACACTGCTATGAAAATTTTACAGCAGCTATATGTCAAATCCACGAATGAAATCTTTGCTCGACACCTACTGGCCACAACTCGGCAGCAGCCTGGGGAATCACTTGATGAATTCCTCCAGAAACTTTGCAGGCTCGGCAAAGATTGTAACCTTAAAGTGGTTACAGCTGAACAGTATCGAGGAACTAATCCGCGATTCCTTTATCAATGGGATTGCGTCCCCTTTTATACGTCAGCGCCTGCTGGAAAATAAAACCCTCAATTTACGGGCTGCTTATGACCAGGCGTGTTCCCTGGACTTGGCCAAGAAGAATGCAGACACTTATCTCCCACCACGGGCACGGGCGGCGGCTATCACCTTTAATGAGTCTTTCAATAGGTCTCGGGCGGATGCCCCCGCTGATGATGACTCTACTCTAATGGGCGACGACCCTACCCTAGAGGCCTTCGCTGATGACGACCCCGCCCTAACAGCATCCTGGCAATCAGGAAGAAAGTGTTTCTTTTGTGGAGGTACGTTCCATTACAGAAAATTTTGCCCAGCTCGTAATGTGACCTGCAATCATTGCAGCAAGAAAGGACACTTTTCCAAAGTATGCCAGTCACGGGCCTCTGCTAACAAGAAAGGCCGCTCCTCTACAGTATACCGGTCGAGCGCTCCTGTTAGCTTCACAGCTGCTATCTATGGAGCTGCTCCTCCCCCAAGAACCACTGCTAAGGCTACAGCTGCCGAAGGATAAATTGCCCCTCCTCCCAAAGTTTGTCCCATGCAGCCACGAAGGTTACAGTAAATGGGCACACTCTAAGTGTGCTAATCAACTCCTGCAGCTCTGACAGCTTCATTAGTAAGCGGGCTGTCGGCAGGTTAAAACTGCGTGTTTATCCCTCAGACAGGGAGATTGCAATGGCTCTGACGACTCTGACCACCAATTCTTCTGGCTTCTGTCTTGTCAACCTCATCCTCAATGGTCGCACGTACCCCTGCACCCGGCTCGGAGTACTTGAAAACTTATGCAGCGATGTGCTTCTGGGACAGGACTTCCAGAAGCAGCACAAAAGACTCACTTTTGAGTTTGGAGGGTCGAAGCCGGAGCTTACCATTTCTAAGGTGCCGTTTTGTGCGCTCTCGGCAGCCTTACTCGGTGAGCCCTCCCTGTTTGCCAATCTCTCCCCCCGCTGTAAACCCATAGCCACCAAATCGCGGCGCTTTAGCCAAGACGACCGAGCATTTATTGAGGCAGAAATCTCTCGCCTTTTAGCTGACGGTATTATTGAGCCGTGTTCATCTCCCTGGTGGGCTCAAGTCGTCGTTGTGAAAAACCCTTTAAAACAACATAAGAAACGTCTGTGTATTGATTATTCGCAGACTATTAATCAATATACAGGTAGACTATCCTTTATCCGAAAACCTCGGGACCAGCCGTGTTTCGGTTTTCAGAGAATTTCGGATTTCGGAAGGTGGGTCGGCGGGGGTCCGCGGGGGGGGTCGGCGGGGGTTGGGGCCGGCGGGGGTCGGCGGGGGGTCGTGCGCACGACTTACGCTGGCGCTCAGCGTAAGTCGGTGGGGGTCGGGGCCGGCGGGGGGGTCGGTGGGGGTCCGCGGGGGGGGTCCGCGGGGGGTCGTGCGCACGACTTACCCTTTCTCCGAACTTCCGAAACCGGAACCCTCTAAAAACCGAAGGTTTTTTCGTTCAGCGTAAGTCATGCGCACGACTTACGCTGAACGAAATAACCTTCGGTTTTTAGAGGGTTTCGGTTTTCGGAAGTTCGGATAAAGGGTAGTCTACCTGTACCGATCTGGATGCCTACCCGCTACCACGCATAGATGACATGGTCAACAACCTTGCCAAATACAAGGTATTTTCAACCTTTGATTTAAAGAGCGCGTACCATCAGGTACCGCTGAAAGACTCTGACAAAAAGTATACGGCCTTTGAGGCCAATGGTCAGCTTTATCAGTTTCATCGCCTTCCATTTGGGGTCACCAATGGGGTGGCCGTCTTCCAACGGGCAATGGATGGCCTAGTCCGGCAAGAGAACTTGACGGATACCATTCCGTATTTAGACAATATCACTGTTGCCGGCCATGATCAAAAGGAGCATGATGCCAATCTTCAGAGATTTTTTGACGTTCTCCATTGTCGCCACTTAACGTTAAATGAATCCAAATCAGTGAAATTGGTGCCATCAGTGAACATTCTTGGCTACTGGGTGGGCAACAGTGTTATTAAAACGGACCCAGAGCGACTTTGTCCACTTCAGGAGCTCCCTCGCCCTACAAATCTCCGCTCTCTTCATCGGGCACTTGGCATGTTTGCTTATTACGCAAAGTGGATACCTCACTTCTCTGATAAAATACAGCCCCTGCTTCATGCAAAGCATTTTCCATTGGAAGCAACGGCTATTTCTGCCTTCAACCTCCTCAAACGACAGCTGGACAAAGCCACGCTTCGCTCCATTGATGAAAACCTTCCTTTTGTGGTCGAATGCGATGCATCGGAGGTGGCGATCTCGGCTACCTTGAATCAAGGTGGTCGACCCGTGGCATTCCTATCCAGAACTTTGCAGGGTAGCGAGCTCCATTACCCCCCTGTCGAGAAGGAGGCTATAGCCATCATCGAGGCTGTACGCCAATGGAGTCATTTTCTTGCTCGGCGTCATTTCATGCTCATAACTGACCAGCGCTCCATGGCCTTCATGTTGGATAACCGGAAGCGCACGAAAGTCAAAAATAATAAACTATAATATACTATCCGTGGCTATGTTAATAAAGGAAGGAATCACTGTAATACAGAGAAATGATATTGTGTCAAAAGATCAGGATAATGAAACAGTTTGGGTGGAGGTAAGGAATAATAAGGGGAAAAAAACACTAGTGGGCGTAGTCTATAGGCCTCCGAACAGTGGCAACTCTGTTGGACGGAGTATCAATCAGGAAATAGTTGAGGCTTGTAATAAGGGAACATCTATAATTATGGGGGATTTCAACTATCATATTAATTGGACAAATCAAATTGGGCAGAGCAGCCTTGAGGATGAGTTCATTGAGTGTATTAGGGATGGGTTTCTTGAGCAGTATGTAACTGAACCGACCAGGGGGCAAGCAACCTTAGATCTGGTCCTGTGTAACGAGACGGGATTAATTAAAAATGTCCTAGTAAAGGATCCCCTTGGAATGAGTGACCATAACATGGTTGAATTCCATATTCAATTAGAGGGTGAGAAGGTTGGATCTCAAACAAGCGTGCTGAGCTTGAATAAAGGAGACTATGAAGGTATGAGAGCGGAATTGACTAGAGTGGACTGGGAAAATAGATTAAAGGGTAAGACGATACATGATCAGTGGTGTACATTTAAGGAGTTATTTTACAACTTCCAAAAAATATATATTCCACTGAGAAGAAAAGGGTGTAAAAGAAAAGACAGCCATCCGTGGCTAAGTAAAGAAATTAAGGATAGTATTCGACTAAAAACAAGGGCATATAAGGTAGCCAAATCTAGTGGGAGGATAGAGGATTGGGAAAACTTTAAAAGACAGCAAAAAATAACAAAAAGATTGATTAAGAAAGGGAAGATAGATTATGAAAGTAAATTAGCAAAAAATATAAAAACAGATAGTATGAGTTTTTATAGTTATATAAAAAGAAAAAGGGTGGCTAAAGTAAATGTTGGTCCCTTAGAGAATGAGACCGGGAAATTAATGGTGGGAAATATGGAGATGGCAAAAACACTGAATGAATATTTTACATCAGTCTTTACAGTAGAAGACACTAAGAATATCCCAACACTGGACAAACAGGGGGCTAAAGGGGGGGAGGAGCTAAACACGATCAAAATCACTAAGGAAGTGGTACTCGGTAAAATAATGGGACTCAAGGCGGATAAATCACCTGGACCTGATGGCTTACATCCTAGGGTCTTGAGGGAAGTGGCGGTAGGGATTGTGGATGCATTGGTAATAATTTTCCAAAACTCCCTGGACTCGGCAAAGGTCCCGGCAGACTGGAAAACTGGTAATGTAACACCCTTATTTAAAAAGGGCAGTAGACAGAAGGCTGGAAACTATAGACCGGTTAGCCTAACATCTGTGGTAGGTAAAACTTTGGAGCCCATTATTAAGGAGACAGTAACAGGACATTTGGATAATCATAATTTAATAGGACAAAGTCAGCATGGTTTTATGAAGGGGAAGTCATGTTTGACAAATTTGCTGGAGTTCTTTGAGGAAGTAACGTATAGGGTGGATAAAGGGGAACCAGTGGACGTAGTGTACTTAGACTTCCAAAAGGCATTTGACAAGGTGCCACACAAAAGATTATTGCTTAAGATAAAAAATCACAGGATTGGGGGTAATATTCTGGCATGGATAGAGGATTGGCTATCTAACAGAAGGCAGAGAGTTGGGATAAATGGTTCATTCTCAGACTGGCAATCAGTAACTAGTGGTGTTCCGCAGGGGTCAGTGCTGGGTCCCCAACTCTTTACAATCTATATTAACGATTTGGAGGAGGGGACCGAGTGTAACATATCAAAGTTTGCAGATGATACTAAGATGGGAGGGAAAGTAGTGAGTGAGGAGGACATAAAAAACCTGCAAGGGGACATCGACAGGCTAAGTAAGTGGGCAGAGATTTGGCAGATGGAATACAATACTGGAAAGTGTGAGGTTATGCACTTTGGCAGGAAAAATCGTAGAGCAAGTTATTATCTTAATGGCAAGAAACTGGAAAGTACTGAAGTACAAAGGGATCTGGGGGTCCTGGTGCACGAAACTCAAAAGGTTAGTATGCAGGTGCAGCAAGTGATTAAGAAGGCCAATGGAATGTTGGCTTTCATTGCTAGGGGGATAGAATATAAAAATAGGGAGGTATTGCTTCAGTTGTACAAGGTATTGGTGAGGCCGCACCTGGAATACTGCGTACAGTTTTGGTGTCCATACTTAAGAAAGGACATACTTGCTCTCGAGTCAGTACAAAGAAGGTTCACTCGGTTAATCCCGGGAATGAGGGGATGGACATATGAGGAGAGGTTGAGTAGATTGGGACTCTACTCATTGGAGTTCAGAAGAATGAGAGGCGATCTTATTGAAACATATAAGATTGTGAAGGGGTCGGATCGGGTGGATGCGGGGAAGATGTTCCCGATGATGGGTGAAACTAGAACTAGGGGGCATAGACTTAGAATAAGGGGCTGCTCTTTCAAAACTGAGATGAGGAGGAGCTACTTCACTCAGAGGGTGGTAGGTCCATGGAATATGCTGCCCCAAAAAGCTGTAGAAGCTACATCATTACATAAATTTAAAACAGTAATAGACAGTTTCCTAGAAGGAAAGGGAATTAAGGGTTACGGGGAGCAGACAGGAATTTGGACATGAGTCTAGGTTCGGATCGGTCATGGCCCTGTGGGTAGCGGAGCGGGCCCAGGGGCCGTGTAGCCTGATCCTGCTCCTATTTCGTGTGTCTAATTCTGTTAGATTCAGGAGATGGTTCTGTGATAGTGGATTGGCGGTTAGGATCAGATCAGCCATGATCTTATTGAATGGCGGAGCAGGCTCGAGGGGCCGATTGGCCTACTCCTGCTCCTATTTCTTATGTTCTTATGTTCTTATGTTACCGACCCGGCAAACAGAATGTGGCCCCAGATACCTTCAGATGGGCATTTTGCTCTTCAATGTCAACGTTGACTCTGGCGGATCTGCATATGGACTTATGCCATCCTGGCGTTACCCGTATGTTGCACATTGTGCGCTCCAAAAATCTACCATTCTCAACGGAGGACGTAAAGAAAACGTGCTCCTCCTGTAGGATTTGTGCAGAGCTAAAACCACAATTCTTCTGCCCATCAGATGGCTTACTCATACATGCAATGCAGCCTATGCAGAGGCTCAGCATAGACTTTAAAGGGCCATTGCCTTCGTCGACGCGGAACACCTACCTACTTACGATGGTAGACGAGTATTCACGCTTTCCCTTTGCCTTCTCCTGTGCTAATATGCCTACTTCTACGGTAATTAAATGCCTCGATCTTTTCCCTTTGCGGGACGGCCAAATTTATCCACACGGATCGGGGTCCCTTCTTTATGTCGAGTGAACTTAAAGGTTATCTCTCCCAACGGGGAATCACCTCGAGTAAGACAACACCATATCACCTAATCAGCAAAGGACAGGTTGAACGATACAATGCCATCATCTGGAACGCTGTCCGTCTGGCACTGAGGTCACACAACCTACCTGACCCGCAGTGGGAAACTGTGCTCCCTGACGTGTTACACTCTATCAGGTCTCTTCTCTCCACATCCACTAATGTCACGCCTCATGAGCGATTCTTCAAGTTCCGCCGTCGCTCTACACATGGGACATCTCTACCGTCATGGTTGGTGGCTCCAGGCCCTGTGCTACTCCAGAGGTTCGTCCGGTCTGCCAAGAACGCCCCTCTCATTGACGAGGTGGAGTTAATGGAGGTAAACCCCACGTATGCGCACATGCAGTACCCTGATGGCCGGGAGTCCACCGTCTCGCTCAGAGATCTGGCTCCGTGCCCAACCGGTCACACGGGCTCGAATGATGAAGGATCCCACGACAATGATGTCAACACTCCGCACCCCTATGAAGATGACGCCCTACCTGGGACATTGAGGGATCTGCCGGCGGTGCTATCGGATCAACTCAGGGAGCCGAACGCTCCCCGTAGGATGGCCACCTGAAACCAGGACGCTGGACAATCTCCGGCTATGACCCAGGATGAGGCCAACTCTGCGCCTGTGGGGACCCGCACCCGGAGTCATGATATTCCCAGGCCTCCACAGGACGATCAAGACGACGCGGACTCTACCGACTTACCGGTACGGGCCAAGCGACCCAGGGACCAGGACACAGTCCGGGGAGACGTGCCTTCCGGTCACAAGCAGAAAGCTAAATGACTACGGCTATTTTTGGTCTGCCTAGTCCGTTAAAGGAAGACTGGACTTCCAAAGCTTTTAGGGAGGAAGAATGTCGTAAATCGCAACTTCTACAAGCAGTAACTCAGGAAGTACTACTGGACGGCCAGCTGAGGGTGCCATCCGAGTAGTATAAATACTCAGGCGTGGACCCAACTTGGCCAGAGACAATCTGGAAACAGGAAGCTAGTGACTACTAACTAGACCTCCATGTTTTGTTACAAGTCGATTAAAGCCTTGCTTTATGTTCAACCAAGTGCGTAGTGAGTCTTTATTACGTCAATGTGTGTGTCAGTGAGTGTGGTGCAATGTGTTTGGGTGAAGTGTGTCAGTGAGTGTGGTGCATTGTGTTTGGGTGACGTGTGCATCAGTGAGTGTGGTGCAAAGTGTATGGGTGATGTGTGTCAGTGAGTGTGGTGCAAAGTGTATGGGTGATGTGCATCAGTGAGTGTGGTGCAATGTGTTTGGGTGAAGTGTGTCAGTGAGTGTGGTGCAATGTGTTTTTGTGACGTGTGTCAGTGAGTGGTGAAAAGTGTTTGGGTGATGTGTGTCAGTGAGTGTGGTGCAATGTGTTTGGGTGATGTGTGTGTCAGTGACTGTAGTGCGGTGTGTTTGGTTGATCTGTGTCAGTGAGTGTTGTAGGGGGTGGTGTTTGGTGTCAGCTTCACCTCTGACTTATGAGCGGTTCGAATCGCTCCCACTCCCTTGGTTCTAGACCTTAGACTTATTTAGGGGTTGTGATATACGTGCAGCAGACAAATGGCTTTTGGTGCAAGAACTTTGATTTTTATTTGAGAAGGAAAATACAAAGCAGTAATAACACTCTAATAAAATGGGGAAACACTTCGACATACACGAGGGAAAAATTACAGTAGGCAAATATCTCACCCCTCCCAATCCCACCTTACTAGCTAAGTTAGGCTCTGAAAGACCAGGGATAATGCTCACCAAAACAACTCCTGGACAGTTGAGCTGGTTCGCGATTTCGGGGTTCGCTAGTTATGTCGGTTGGGGCCTGCCATACCCCGGACGCGGTAGAGGACTTCACCTGTGTATCTGGTCAGTCTTCACGAGTCCGCTGATGCGGTAGTGTGCGTATTGGATCTATCAGGTGAGTACCCAATTTTCTTTGGTTAGAAATAGGGCCTAGAGACTTTTGAATAAAATCTTACCCAGGGGTAAGTCAGGATAGTTTGTAGAGTGGAAAAGACTTGCGAATCTTCGGTTTCTTCTGAGTTGATTTTCCGTTGGTCGCGGTGGCCCAATATTACCCAGTTGGCTGAGTGTAATATTCGGTTGGTTGTTTCGTGGGGCCCTTGGTGCCGTGTTGTGCCTGATGGTGTGTTACTTCTTCTTCAAGAAAGAACTGCTCCGAGATGCTTGATCCTTGGTCTTGATGTTACTCGATGATGGCTCTTCTTGAACTTGTACTTTCGTGAACTGTTGCTGTTTGAACTCCTTTGAACACACTTTACTTCTGGAACAGGCCTCCAATTATACTAATCGAGGACTGCTAATCTGCGTGCCAAATCAGTTTAGGTTTATTGTTAGATTTTGGCGGGCTCGTTAACATTGAGTTGTGTTCATTGTTTAAGCGGTTTCGGGATGGCTTCCTGAGCTGTTGAGCTCTTATTTAATTGTAGTGAATTGTCCTCAAGCTTTGAGTTTCCTGTGGGGCCTGAGATTCTTTGTAGGTTGGCAAAACAATTTGTTTTATGCATGATTTTGGATGGGTTCTGTGAGGCTGTCCTTCCGTGGGTCCATTATTAGCATATAAATTTCTTGATGGGGCTGAGTGACATTTATATTTCCCCCAGACAGTTTGACTATCTCGAGTACTCAAACTGTCTACTGCAGAGGTAGATCCCAAATTCTGTAACAACCTTTTCCCAAACATGCCTGAACATGTCCTTTTTATAATGCCAAGCCTGTTTCTGACCTTGAATCTCCTTGTTAGGCCCAACATGCCCTTTTTATCACTCCTACAGTTTTTAGCAAGGGTCCAAAGTCATTTTTTTTAATAGGGTTTTCTTTCATTTTGGGGGATCTGTTAATTTTGAGAAACCTACAGTCCGCCCTGTGATACTTTACTCGTTAGAGTATCATACTGGGTGAGCAAACTTCCTGATCCCTGAGAGCCAACCTTCCCCTGTATTTTACCTATCTAAAACCCCAAAATACATATTCCCCTTAGGTGCAGTGTTCAGATGCATAAAATTCGGTTACATTCATATCCAAGCACGGAGGGGGTCCAACACCCCTGCACCACTTGGAAAAAAAATATGGTACATACATAGAAAAGAAAAATACACGGTCACAAACTTTATTTTTAATAACGATTAAGGTTCATCTCATACCTGGTCATAGACTTTATTGTGATGCTCGTCCCATGCTCTCTCATGTTGGGATCGGAGCATTCTGTCCCTCCCCTTGCACTTTGTGCATAGTAAGTAGAAAACTATACCGAGCTGGCAGACTACTAAACTGTGGGAAGCCATTCTGATCCAAGAAGGGAGCTCTATATTTTCTTGGCCCCTATCTCGACTGTCTTCTGTTCTAGTGTGTAGAAATGTTTTTGTGACATAACAACTGCTTTTAGTAGGGTGGTAAGATGTTCGGGTAGAGGGGGAATTTCATAGCTGAAATGTGTGACATAGTTTTGCAGGTTGGTGATGTTTTCAGTTACAGTGAGGTGAACAGTGGAGGGTTAAGGAATGGGGACAATCCGTTCCTGGGCCACTTGAACTTCTGCCTCAGGTTTAAAGCAGAAACTGCTGTCACTCACCGGACACCAGATGTGCTGTCCATACTGGTAGTGGGCTGCACTTGTGGTGACACAATATGTCCCCCCCTCCTATGAATGCTACCTGTGGGGGAACATGGTCCTGTGCCATTACCTCCATGGTACAGTTCATAGGTTGTGCGCCAGCAGCTTTAAACCCGCACTGTGGTCGAGAATAGGCGTTCAAGTGCTGGGGACACAGTATTATGTGTGCACCCCGGCTCCGGCACCCGGAGAGGCCAGTACCTGTCATAGCGTGCTCCCACTTTATGACATAAGGTGGGACCGCCGCGAAACGGACGTGTGCACCCCCTTGAATGATTCCAATGTTCTCCACCCTGTATACCGGTGCGGGTCGGGCTGTCCCACCCATGACCGGCATCCTCACTACTATCCCCATGATAGTGTGATTGGAACATCCACAATCTACTGGGACAGGGTAGGCTTCAGAGGCTAGGCGGAGCTGACACGGGCTCAGCGAATTACTAAACGGGTGGAGGGCTGCGAGGTGCTTGTTGCTGATCCATCAGGGGACTAAACCTTGTTTTAAATCCTCCAGGTTGCTGCGGCCCTCGCCCAGCAACCATGCCCGTATAGCACACACACCTCATTCTGTGCAGCCTGATCTGAAGCATTCCTGTCCTCCCGTATGAGTGCAATTACTGTTTTAGCGTGTCTCTCGAGCTCAGCAATGATTTCCTTTAAATGGACTGTCATAGCTTGGTCCTTGTGTAGCTCTGAGCCTACCACTGTGTTCTCCTCTGTTACGATCTTTCGTAATTGGGTTTTTAAGCCATTTATCTGAGTTTGCAGCTCTATATCGCCCAGGCTATTTATTACAGAGGATCCTGTATTATAAGTGGTGAAAATATCGTTCCAGGTTCCCCTTCTTTGTCTCCCCGCGCCCATAGTATGCTCAGCATGTAAAGTGTACAGCTCTGCTTTGTCTATGTTGGCAAAGTCAAATTCGTAAAATTTCCTAAACATTTCCTTTAGTAGGGCCTGGTATAACTGTTCTGTCTCCTTAGGGCACCACACAGGTAAGTGTACTTCGGTAAGGTTTAGGATCACCGAAGCTACTGCATAGTGTACCCCCTGGTATAGTACCTTTTTGGTCAGCACTAGCACTAACCCATTCCCTGGTCCCTTGGTGGTGGTAGGACACCTCTCTACTACTGCCCGTGATGTCGGGGTCATGGGCAGAGGCTTTCGGGTGCGTGCTACGAGTTCGGTGACGTTGACTGGGATTGGGGAGTGTGGGACCGCGCACGCATGCAGGCTAGAATCCCACCCCATCCCCTTCCCGGCATCTTGCCATTGTCTGGAGAAGATGATGGATATGCCTGTGGGGCAGGCTCTCTCTGATCCCCACATGCAGATATAGATTCCCTGTTCCGACTCCCACCACTTATCCCAACACACACTCACTCCCCCTTGGGTCCCTGTGATCGTCCGGTGGGTGTCGTTTCCCAGTCAGCTGTATGGTCCCCTATGTCCCTGCTCAGCTTCCTGAGCCACCACCACCTATCCAGGGGACTCTGTCCTTTACATGTGAGGCACACACGTTTCCCCTCGGTGACACTGACCCTTGTGGCCACGACCTGTACCCTGGGGCACGGGATGGAGCCCTCCCCGTAAGTGAACCCGGTCTGGCTGGAGTATTGTGTCGAGTTAGACCCTGGCCACCTTCCCTCATGGAAGTAAATAGCGAGCTCCTCCACACCCGGTTCACCACCCCCAGCTGTATCGATCAGCGCTCTCTCTCCTGAGCACCCATAAATGTGAGAGTCCTCCACGTCACCGATGCTCACCCCTACCAGGGCGAGCAGGAGCAGAAACTTTCCCATGCCGATTTCCTCTCTGTAGGGACACACAAAACAGACAGCCATGTCCCGAGAAGGTTCTCTGGCTTGACAAGTGATCGAGTCTCGAAAACTTAAACTTATCATAACTAATTAAACAATAGTAAACCTAAAACTATCAAAACTATAAAAACACACCTGAATATTCAGAAAACTGTATGTACATCCGCCGCCCGTCTCCGGGTGGCCAGGCTAATTCCTGTTTGGCCTCTGTCTTGGGCGCCTTCTGGGCAGCTTGTACGCTTGGGCATAAGGTGACCTGTACCGCCGGGCCCGGAGAGTCCTTCTTAAAACAACTGGGAGTTTCCCTGCATCCCAAATGATCGGGGGAATGTGCCCTCCTGTACTGCAGCACACTACCCCCTTCTGTGTGGCTGCCGAGTCCCTGTCCTGTCCTGTGGGTTCCTCGCAGCCTGAGGCCGCAGGCTGGGGACCCCTCTTGCTTTCCTTGCCCAACGCTACCTCTCCTGTGAGTCCCTCACCATTGGAGGTTGCAGGCTGGGGATCCCTGTCCTTAGATTGATCCTTGATCTTGGGCATTCCTTTTCGGGTTGCGACCCCTCAGGGGCTGAACCGTTTAAACTGGTACACTGGTGACCACGGTAGTTTAGGCTGTGGCGTGCGAGGAGACCTCCTTAAGGCTCCGGCTACCTGGGGTGTGTCCCAAGTAATTGGTGGGATGGCCCCTCCAGTAATACAACCCACTGCCCCCACCGGTGCGGTCTGTGAGCCTGCCACAGCTGCTGGCTGAGGACTCTATCCTTAGTGCGGTTTACCCTTGCTGGCCGTTCCCCTTTCTCGGGTTTAAACAGTTTACATTGATTAATGTGGAACCACTTTGTGGGGCGGGGCATCTTTATGGCATAGACCATGGGGCTGGCCTTGTCTACAATGCTGTACGGCCCCATGTACAGTGGTTCAAAACTCCCTATCTGAGCAAAGTTCCTCACCATGACCTGATCCCCTATCTCCCACTCGTGGTGCCTGCGGGGTTCTAGCAGCAGTCGGTTACTCCGGTGCTGTTTTCCCATGTTGCTAGCAGCCTGCCAGTGAACCTGTTTAAGGTGTTCAAACAGATTCCTGATGAAGCTGTCCTGGTTCACCTCTCTGAGCTGACCTTCCGTGAGCACCGGGGCTAGCACATGGGTGGGGGTCCGCATAATCCTACCAGTCATGAGCTCGTGTGGGGAATACCCCGTGCATTTTGACTGGCTGGCTCGGATCCCCATTAGGACCAACGGTAAGACTTCTGCCCACTTCTTGGAGGAGTCTCCCGTCTCCTTACGCAGCCTTTCTTCAATGGTACGGTTTAAACGCTCCACAGGACCCGATGACTGCGGGTTGTAGGCGACGTGTCATTTCCGCTCGATGCCGAGTACCATGAGGGTCTCTTGCATGACCTGTATGGTAAAGTGACTCCCTTGATCGGACTCCACATACTGTGGCAGTCCCCATCGTGAGAACACTTCCCTGACCAGGATCTTGGCTGTACCCAATGCGGTAGCAGTTCGGCAGGGAAAGGCTTCCACCCACTTTGAAAACACATCCATCAGGACGAGGCAGTACTTGTAGCCTCCCTGGGCGATGGGTAGGGACCCGATGTAATCGATCTGGATAGACTGCCATGGTCCCTCTACCCTCCTGATGTGTCCCAAAGATACCTTCCTTTTCTGGGGGTCAGGGTTATTGGCAACACACACTAGACTGCCGGCACAAAACTCATGGACATGTTCCCTCAGTCCTGGCCACCATCCCACCTGTTCCACCCACTGCCAGGTGATCTCAGGCCCGGGATGCCCTGCTCCTGGACCCTCATGGGTCAGTTGGAGGAATTCCCTTTGGTGCTGCTGCGACACTACCTATTGCTCCCCACTGAACAGCATGCCTTCCTTAACGGTGATGGCTGCTGTGCCGTACGGGCCCTCTATCTTTTCCCCTTTTGTGAGCGCGTTCAGGATGGCTCGGAGGATGGAATCCTGGGCTTGGGCCTGCTTTAAGTCCAGGACCAAAGCTGTCCCGTGTGCCTCCCTTGTCCCGGATTGCGGCTACCGAACCTGTTTGGTAGGGATCCCAGAACTCTCCTTCCCTGGCCCCCTGCTTGGCCAACTCGTCTGCCTTTTGGTTGCCCTCCTGCATGGGCTCTGTCTTTGAATGGGCTTTAACATTATGGATATAGACCTTTCCTTCCTCCCCCACAGCTGCCATGAATTTCTCCAGCAGAGGCTTGATTGCCAGGGGTCTCCCGTCAGCGGAGGTATATCCCCGACGGGACCAGATGGCCAGGTATTCCGTACACGAATTGCACGTGAACATGCTGTCCGAGCAAATCATGTATGGGGTAGGGAATTTCTCGGGGTGTGTAACCACGTACACTACCACGGACAGTTTAGCCTGCTGGGCGCTCATGGTGCTGGGGAGTTTAATTGCCAGGGCAATGTCCGCCCCGGGTCATAAACTCCACACCCTGTAAGTCGTTCCCCAGCAGATACTGTGCTCGAACCGTCCACATAGATTTCGCGGCCTGTGGGGTGTATCCCGGCCCGAAAACCTATGTTGATTTCCCATACCCCTTCAATGGCACACCGGTGGGCCGTCCCTGGATAAATCATGTTGGCCGCGCGCTTCAGCTCGCAGAGACCTTTCACCTTTAGGTCCATCTGGGAGAGAAGCAGGGTCCAGCGAGCAATACGGGCACTGCTCACTGTCCCATCTTTAATTCTCCCATTTAAGAGCATCTGGGTGGGCATGTGATGGGTGAGGAGGGTGATGGGCGAGGTACCTGTGAAGATCAATGATCTTTTCACAGCCCAGTGAGTGGCGCGGAGGTGCCTCTCACAGTTGGAATAGCCCTTCTCCATATCTGTGAGTATCCTGGAGCAGTAAACCACCCGTCTCAGCTGGCCGTGCCGCTCTTGGAGCAGCACTGCACTCAGGCTGTCCCCGCTGGCTGCTACCTCCAGGAAAAACTCTTTTCCCCCATCAATAGCCCCTAGAGAGGGCGCGGTCTGCAGATCTTGTTTGAGTTTTACGAATGCTGCCTCGCAACCCTCGTCCCAGACCCACTCCACTCCCTTGCGTAGGAGTCGGAGCAGAGGGGCTGCTGTGGCTGCGTAATCCTCAATAAAATCTCTGCAGTACCCGGTTAGCGCTAGAAAAGATCTCACTCCTGTGACTGTATTGGGGGCTGGTAACTCCTGCAGTGCTTCCCTTCTAGCTTTATCGATGGCCCGTACCCCTGCGCGTACAGTCAGCCCTAGGAATTGTACTTCCTGCTGGCCGATCTGTGCTTTCTTTGGGTTTACTTTGAAGCCTTCTTGCCTGAGCAGCTCCAGCGGTTCAGCCAGTAGTGGACCATGCTCCTCTCCCACATCGGTGAATAGGAGCAGGTCACCCACGTACTGTACCAACTGCCGGGGCCGGCTGAAGCCCTTCAAACAATTAGCCATGCATTGATTGAGAATGCTAGGGCTGTTGTGGAAACCCTGAGGTAGGCAGTTCCAGGTGTATTGTTGGCCTTTAAATGTGAAGGCAAACTTGTACTGGTCCTCTCTCCGTAAAGGGATGGACCAAAACCCGTTGGAAATATCCAGCACCGTGAAGGTGGTCGTGGATGCTGGGATACTTCCAATGAGGTCGGCGACGGCTGTGACCGTGGGTGCACAGGCGGGGATGTTACGGTTGAGTACCCGATAGTCCACTGTGGCTCTCCAGGAGTTGTCCGGTTTTCTAACCGGCCACAGTGGAGAGTTTACATGGGTGGCTATCGGTCTCAACACCCCTTGTTTGACCAGAGAAGTTATGGCCGTTTCCATGTCTGCCTCCGCCTCCTTGGGGAAATTGTATTGCTTTTGTGGTCGGGTCATGGGGTCCCCACTCACACTAACCTCAACCCCATTCACCCTCTCACAATCGTGTTTATGAGTGGCAAATGCGGCAAGGTGTGCGCGCACAAATGCCTGGTACTTCATCGGAGTGTTACTGACCATCAGTTCGAGGTCGTAACCCTCCTTTGGTTTTAAGGTGCACAAGGTCCCCTTGCCCTGTTTCTCTGGGATAACTGCCACTTCACTTTCTTTGCCGGTGCATGCTCCCCATAGACAGTGGTTCCTAAGATCCACTAGAATCCTGTGGCCTATGATAAAATCAGCCCCCAGGATCCCCTTCCCTTCCTGCTCCCATTTCATTAAAACACAGGTCCACTTGGTGTGGAGTGCTCCTAAATGAATGGACAGCGGGATGGAGAATGAGCCAGCCTGCTCGTTACCTGAAAACCCCACAAAGCTGTATGGGACCCCGTTAGACAGAGGTGAGGCGGCGGGGTTATCTGAATAGACTATGGTGCTCGATGCTCCCGTGTCTAACAGATAGGTCCCTTCCACCTTTTCCACCTCCATCTTAACAAGCGGTCTCTACCATGCATCATACTCAAGGGGACACAGGTAGACAGGCTGCGCTGGTTCTAGTCATAGGTCTGGGTTGGGTGGGGCAGATGGGGTTAAAGCACCTGTGGCGGTGGCTACCTTCCCTGGGCCATTTAATAAAACTCGGAGCGCAGCTACTATTGAGTCAAGCGTGGGGGGAGAGGTCAGTGTTTCTCTTTTTGGGGCAGGAGCTGGGGGTTCTTTCCTGTTATCCTTCCACGGATTCCTACAGTCCCTTCTCCAATGCCCATTCTTCCCGCACCCGAAGCAGTTACGCTTCGTATCGGAAGGGTTACCCCCTTCCTGGTGCCATTCTTTCTTGTTCTGGCTAGGTTTCATCTCATGTACCTTTCCTTTTGGTGGGTGTTCTTCTGTCCCTCTACCGTTACAGTAAGCCAGGGTCAGTTGGCTGACCACTGTCTCCTCGGTGACCTGGGAACCTTTTGGGTCAAACCACAGCTCAGCCTTGGCTCTGATCCACGGCAAGCTGTTTGCCACCAGACTTCGGAGCCAGTGGGCCAGCTGGTCCTGGTTCAGGTGAGCCCGGTTGAGTACCCCATTACAGGCACTCTTGTACACAGGCCACAGTCAGTCTGCGAAAGCCTGTGGGGTCTCCCCTGCGAGCTGTGTAGTCTTCTCCACCCGGGAGAACGGACTACCATCGTTCATACGCATGGCTTCCAGAACTTCCTCCCGGATGGCAGCGTACCCCCCTTGCCCTTTCTTGCTCTCCGCAGAGAGGTTCTGGTACAATTTGCCATCCAGAGAGAAAAGGAGCATTTTGGCCATCTCGGAGACATCGCACTCATTAATGCCTGCTGCCTGTTGCATTTCCATGAAGTGGACTGAGGGGTCTCCATTTTGGGTGAGTTTGTTCAGGTGGCTAATCATAGCCCTAAGCTGTCGGGTACCATGGGGAACCACGAATTGGCCTTCAAGGGGTCCCTGACCCCCACCACCACCGGGCGGGCCAAACTTTTGCTGCCGGGCCGGGCACATCGGCCCTGGCCCTGACCTTTCCTGCATCGGTTCGCCCACCCCTCCCTGCTGCTTAACCGAGTTAAAACCCGGCGCCACAGGTGGTGGTGGTGTGCTCTCCCTGCCAGCCTCACAAATCGCCCGTCCCTCCGGGTTGTTCCCCGGCGCCACAGCTGACGTCTGAACAGTTTCTCCTTCTACTTCCAGGTCCACCCGGGCCGCACCCGGGCTTATTAGGCACACCATGCCTTTTGCCCTGGACAGAGAAAGGTTTAAACTATCGATCTGCTTCTGACACTGACCGTGATCTCCCGCTTCAAACCCCCTAGTGCTTGCTATCTTATAAGCTGCATGTACGTCTCTCAACCTCTCCTCCTGTTCTTTTAGTTGCTTGGCAAGGCAGACGTTCTCTTCTCGTAACACTAATTCATTACCTTTTGCTTCAGTGACCTGACACTGAAAATATTCCTGTCTGTTCCTATGCTTTTCCATTATCTGCATTTTTCCCTGGTTTTGGGCGTTTAATTCTTCCAATAATCCTTCCCCTGCTAGAGCCCTTGCTTGAGACAGCTGAGCTGATTCCCGCAGCTCTTCTGTCAGAGCCTCAATGCGCTGATCTAAAAGTTGGATCTGTCGCTGGGAGCAGACCAACCAGATGGCCTTCTCCACCGACTTTTTATGATCTTTGCTCTCAGTCCATTTGGCTGCAGCGTCCATGGGATGCTCAGTGCGCAACAGATTGAGCACCCATTTCTTGGTGATATTCACCTTCTCAAAGCAGTAAACCTGAGGATTGGGAGTAGTTTAGGATTCAACAAAGGAGGACAAAGGGATTAATTAAGAAGGGGAAAATAGAGTATGAGAGTAAGCTTGCAGGGAACATAAAAACTGACTGTAAAAGTTTTTATAGATATGTGAAGAGAAAAAGATTGGTGAAGTCAAGCATAGGTCCCGTGCAGTCAGAATCAGGGGAATTTATAATGGGGAACAAAGAAATGGCAGACCAATTAAATACATATTTTGGTTCTGTCTTCACAAAGGAGGACACAAATAACCTCCCAGAGATGTCGGGGAACATAGGGTCTGATGAAAGGGAGGAACTGAAAGAAATCAGTATTTGTAGGGAAATGGTGTTAGGGAAATTGACGGGATTGAAGGCCGATAAATCCCCAGGGCCTGATAATCTACATCCTAGGGTACTTAAGGAAGTGGCCCTAGAAATAGTAGATGCATTGCTGATCATCTTCCAACATTCGATGGAATCTGGAACAGTACCCATGGATTGGAGGGTAGCTAATGTTACCCCACTATTCAAAAAAGGTGGTAGAGAGAAAACGGGGAATTACAGACCGGTAAGCCTGACATCGGTAGTGGGGAAAATGCTAGAGTCCATTATAAAAGATGTAATAGCAGAGCACTTGGAAAACAGTGACAGGATCGGACAAAGTCAACATGGATTTACAAAAGGTAAATCATGCTTGACTAATCTACTGGAATTTTTTGAGGATGTAACTGGTAAAATAGATAAGGGAGAACCAGTGGATGTGGTGTATTTGGACTTTCAAAAGGCTTTCGATGAGGTCCCGCATAAGAGATTAGCGTGTAAAGTTAAGGCACATGGGATTGGGGGCAAGGTACTGACTTGGATTAGAGAACTGGTTGGCAGACAGGAAGCAAAGAGTTGGAATAAACGGGTCTTTTTCCGAGTGGCAGGCAGTGACTAGTGGGGTACCGCAGGGATCGGTCCTTGGACCCCAGCTATTCACAATATATATTAATGATCTAGACAAGGGAACTAGATGTAATATCTCCAAGTTTGCAGATGACACAAAGCTGGGTGGGCGTGTGTGCTGTGAGGAGGATGCCAAGAAACTCCTGGATGATTTGGACAGGTTGGGTGATTGGGCAGAAACATGGCAGATGCAGTATAATGTGGATAAATGCGAGGTTATCCACTTTGGTGTCAAAAACAGGAAGGCAGATTATTATCTGAATGCCAATAGATTGGGAGAAGGGGAAGTGCAATGAGACCTGGGGGTCCTTGTGCACCAGTCGCTGAAGGTAAGCATGCAGGTGCAGCAGGCGGTTAAGAAGGCAAATGGTATATTGGGCTTTGTAGTGAGAGGGTTTGAGTACAGGAACAAGGATGTCTTGCTGAAGTTGTACAGGGCCTTGGCAAGACCACATCTTGAGTATTGTGTGCAGTTTTGGTCGCCTTATCTGAGGAAGGATGTTCTTGCCATGGAGGGAGTGCAGCGAAGATTCACCAGGCTGATACCTGGGATGGCAGGAATGACATATGAGGAGAGATTGGGTCGATTGGGCTTATACTCGCTGGAGTTTAGAAGAATGAGAGGGGATCTCATTGAAACTTATAAAATTCTGACAGGACTGGACAGACTAGATGCAGGAAGGATGTTCCCGATGGTCAGGGAGTCCAGAACCAGGGGCCACAGTCTAAAGATAACGGGTAAGCCATTTAGTACATAAAGGATGAGGAATTTCTTCACCCAGAGAGTGCTGAACCTGTGGAATTCTCTACCACAGAAGGCAGTAGAGGCCAGTTCATTAAATATATTCAAGAGGGAGTTGGATATATTTCTTAAGGCTAAAGGGATCACGGGATATGGGGAGAAAGTAGGGACAAAGTACTGATCAGCCATGATCTCATTGAATGGCGGAGCAGGCTCGAGGGGCTGAATGGCCTACTCCTGCTCCTATCTTCTATGTTTCTATGTACATAAGAGGAAATCCTCTCTTCCATCTTTGTTCTCTCCTCAAAAACAGTGTTTACTGCATCACATCCCTTTTGCCAAGGTCCTGCCGCAGTCGCCATTATGTAGGGTTGGCGTTTGGTGTCAGCTTCAACTCTGACATATGAGCGGTTCGAATCGCTCCCACTCCCTTGGTTCTAGATCTTGGACTTATTTGGGGGTTGTGATAAAAGTGCAGCAGACAACTGGCTTTTGGTGCAAGAACTTTGATAAAGAAAATACAACACAATAATAATACTCTAATAAAATGGGGAAACACTTCGACATACACGAGGGAAAAATTACAGCAGACAAATATCTCACCCCTCCCAATCCCACCTTACGAGCTAAGTTAGGCTCTGAAGGACCAGGTATAATGCTCACCAAAACGACTCCTTGACAGTTGTGCTGGTTTGCGATTTCGGGATATGCTAGTTATGTCGGTTGGGGCCTGCCATACCCCGGACGCGGTAGAGGACTTCACCTGCATAGCTGGTCAGTCTTCGCGAGTCCACTGATGCGGTAGGGTGCGTATTGGATCAATCAGGTGAGTACCCAATTTTCTTTGGTTAGAAATAGGGCCTAGAGACTTTTGAATAAAATCTTACCCAGGGATAAGTCAGGATAGATTGTAGAGTGGAAAAGACTTGCGAATCTTCGGTTTCTTCTGAGTTGATTTTCCGTTGGCCACGGTGGCCCAATATTACCCAGTTGGCTGAGGGTAATATTTGGTTGTTGGTTTCATGGGGCCCTTGGTGCCGTGATGTGTCCGATGCTGTGTTACTTCTTCGAGAGAGAGAACTGCTTCGAGATGCTTGCTCCTTGGTCTTGATGTTACTCGATGATGGCTCTTCTTGAACTTGTACTTTCGTGAACTGTTGCTGTTTGAACTCCTTTGAACACACTTGACTTCTGGAACAGGCCTCCAATTATACTAATCGAGGGCTGCTAATCTGTGCGCCAAATCAGTTTAGGTTTATTGTTAGATTTTGGCGGGCTTGTTAACATTGAGTTGTGTTAATTGTTTAAGCGGTTTCCGTATGGTTTCCTGAGCTGTTGAGCTCTTATTTAATTGTAGTGACTTGTCCTCAAGCTTTGAGTTTCCTGTGGGGCCTGAAATTCTTTGTAGGTTGGCAAAACAATTTGTTTTATGCATGATTTTGGATGGGTTCTGTGAGGCTGTTCTTCCATGGGTCCATTGTTAGCATGTAAATTTCTTGATAGGGGCTGAGTGACGTTTATATTTCCCCCAGACAGTTTGACTATCTCGAGTACTCAAACTGTCTACTGCAGAGGTAGATCCCAAATTCTGTAACAGCCTTTTCCCAAACATGCCTGAACATGTCCTTTTATAATGCCAAGCCTGTTTCTGACCTTGAATCTCCTTGTTAGGCCCAACATGCCCTTTTTATCACTCCTACAGTTTTTAGCAAGTGTCCAAAGTCATTATTTTTAATAGGGTCTTCTTTCATTTTGGGGATCTGGTAATTTTGAGAATCCTACAGTCCTCCCTGTGATACTTTACTTGTTAGAGTATCATACTGGGTGAGTAAAACTTCTGATCCCTGAGAGCCAACCTTCCCCTGTATTTTACCCATCTAAAACCCAAAAATACATATTCCCCTTAGGTGTAGTGTTCAGATACATAAAATTCAGTTACATTCATATCCAAGCACGGAGGGGGTCCAACACCCCTGCACCACTTGGGGAAAAAAATATGGTACATACATAGAAAAGAAAAATACACGGTCACAAACTTTATTTTTAATAACGATTAAGGCTCATCTCATACCTGGTCATAGACTTTATTTTGATGCTCGTCCCATGCGCTCTCATGTTGGGATCGGAGCATTCTGTCCCTCCCCTTGCACTTTGTGCATAGTAAGTAGAAAACTATACTGAGCTGGCAGACTACTAAACTGTGGGAAGCCATTCTGATCCAAGAAGGGAGCTCTATATTTTCAAAAAATGTCCCACCAGGGTGGAACTACGATATCCAAGATACCAAGATACTGTCAGTGAGTGTGGTGCAGTGTGTTTGGGTGAAGTGTGTCAGTGAGTGTTGTGCAAAGTGTTTGGGTGATGTGTGTCAGTGAGTGTGGAGCAATGTGTTTGGGTGATGTGTGTCAGTGAGTGTGGTGCAATGTGTTTGGGTGAAGTGTGTCAGTGAGTGTGGTGCAATGTGTTTGGGTGAAGTGTGCCAGTGAGTGTGGTGCAATGTGTTTGGGTGAAGTGTGTCAGTGAGTGTGGTGCAGTGTGTTTGGGTGAAGTGTGCCAGTGAGTGTGGTGCAATGTGTTTGGGTGAAGTGTGTCAGTGAGTGTGGTGCAATGTGTTTGGGTGAAGTGTGTCAGTGAGTGTGGTGCAGTGTGTTTGGGTGAAGTGTGTCAGTGAGTGTGGTGCAATGTGTTTGGGTGAAGTGTGTCAGTGAGTGTGGTGCAGTGTGTTTGGGTGAAGTGTGCCAGTGAGTGTGGTGCAATGTGTTTGGGTGAAGTGTGTCAGTGAGTGTGGAGCAATGTGTTTGGGTGAAGTGTGTCAGTGAGTGTGGTGCAATGTGTTTGGGTGAAGTGTGTCAGTGAGTGTGGTGCAATGTGTTTGGGTGAAGTGTGTCAGTGAGTGTGATGCAATGTGTTTGGGTGAAGTGTGTCAGTGAGTGTGGTGCAGTGTGTTTGGGTGAAGTGTGTCAGTGAGTGTGGTGCAGTGTGTTTGGGTGAAGTGTGTCAGTGAGTGTGGTGCAATGTGTTTGGGTGAAGTGTGTCAGTGAGTGTGGTGCAATGTGTTTGGGTGAAGTGTGTCAGTGAGTGGTGTAATGTGTTTGGGTGAAGTGTGTCAGTGAGTGTGATGCAATGTGTTTGGGTGAAGTGTGTCAGTGAGTGTGGTGCAGTGTGTTTGGGTGAAGTGTGTCAGTGAGTGTGGTGCAATGTGTTTGGGTGAAGTGTGTCAGTGAGTGTGGAGCAATGTGTTTGGGTGAAGTGTGTCAGTGAGTGTGGTGCAGTGTGTTTGGGTGAAGTGTGTCAATGAGTGTGGTGCAATGTGTTTGGGTGAAGTGTGTCAGTGAGTGTGGTGCAATGTGTTTGGGTGAAGTGTGTCAGTGAGTGTGGTGCAGTGTGTTTGGGTGAAGTGTGTCAGTGAGTGTGGTGCAGTGTGTTTGGGTGATGTGTGTCAGTGAGTGTGGTGCAATGTGTTTGGGTGAAGTGTGTCAGTGAGTGTGGTGCAATGTGTTTGGGTGAAGTGTGTCAGTGAGTGTGGTGCAATGTGTTTGGGTGAAGTGTGTCAGTGAGTGTGGTGCAGTGTGTTTGGGCGATGTGTGTCAGTGAGTGTGGTGCAATGTGTTTGGGTGAAGTGTGTCAGTGAGTGTGGTGCAATGTGTTTGGGTGAAGTGTGTCAGTGAGTGTGGTGCAATGTGTTTGGGTGAAGTGTGTCAGTGAGTGTGGTGCAATGTGTTTGGGTGAAGTGTGTCAGTGAGTGTGATGCAATGTGTTTGGGTGAAGTGTGCCAGTGAGTGTGGTGCAATGTGTTTGGGTGAAGTGTGTCAGTGAGTGTGGTGCAATGTGTTTGGGTGAAGTGTGTCAGTGAGTGTGGTGCAATGTGTTTGGGTGAAGTGTGTCAGTGAGTGTGGTGCAATGTGTTTGGGTGAAGTGTGTCAGTGAGTGTGGTGCAATGTGTTTGGGTGAAGTGTGTCAGTGAGTGTGGTGCAATGTGTTTGGGTGAAGTGTGTCAGTGAGTGTGATGCAATGTGTTTGGGTGAAGTGTGCCAGTGAGTGTGGTGCAATGTGTTTGGGTGAAGTGTGCCAGTGAGTGTGGTGCAATGTGTTTGGGTGAAGTGTGTCAGTGAGTGTGGTGCAATGTGTTTGGGTGAAGTGTGTCAGTGAGTGTGGTGCAATGTGTTTGGGTGAAGTGTGTCAGTGAGTGTGGAGCAATGTGTTTGGGTGAAGTGTGTCAGTGAGTGTGGTGCAATGTGTTTGGGTGAAGTGTGTCAGTGAGTGTGGTGCAATGTGTTTGGGTGAAGTGTGTCAGTGAGTGTGATGCAATGTGTTTGGGTGAAGTGTGCCAGTGAGTGTGGTGCAATGTGTTTGGGTGAAGTGTGTCAGTGAGTGTGGTGCAATGTGTTTGGGTGAAGTGTGTCAGTGAGTGTGGTGCAATGTGTTTGGGTGAAGTGTGTCAGTGAGTGTGGTGCAATGTGTTTGGGTGAAGTGTGTCAGTGAGTGTGGTGCAATGTGTTTGGGTGAAGTGTGTCAGTGAGTGTGGTGCAATGTGTTTGGGTGAAGTGTGTCAGTGAGTGTGATGCAATGTGTTTGGGTGAAGTGTGCCAGTGAGTGTGGTGCAATGTGTTTGGGTGACGTGTGCCAGTGAGTGTGGTGCAATGTGTTTGGGTGAAGTGTGTCAGTGAGTGTGGTGCAATGTGTTTGGGTGAAGTGTGTCAGTGAGTGTGGTGCAATGTGTTTGGGTGAAGTGTGTCAGTGAGTGTGGAGCAATGTGTTTGGGTGAAGTGTGTCAGTGAGTGTGGTGCAATGTGATTGAGTGAAGTGTGTCAGTGAGTGTGGTGCAATGTGTTTGGGTGAAGTGTGTCAGTGAGTGCGGTGCAATGTGTTTGGGTGAAGTGTGTCAGTAAGTGTGGTGCAATGTGTTTGGGTGATGTGTGTGTCAGTGAGTGTGGTGCAATGTGTTTGGGTGAGGTGCCTGTCATGGTTGAATAGCTGACAGTGTGTGCAAGGTGTGAGATATGAGTGTGAGGCTTGCAGCTGTGGCAAGGTGTGAGTGTAAGTTGATGCTATGAATGTGAGGTATGAGTCCTGTTTAGTAGTGATTGTTGGTAGCTGAGTGATGGGGGTGTGGTGCATTGAGCAGTGTGTGAGGCTTGTGGTGCAGATTGTGGGATATGGTATTTGAAGATGAATTCACTGACCTTGACCACTTGTGTGAGGTCATTAAACTTCTTCCTGCACTGCGTCCAGGTCCTCGGGGCGACACTGCTGGCATTGACAGCTATGGCTATCTGCTCCCATTGCCGTTTGCGATTATGCCTGGAGGGCCTCCGGGCCCCCTGTGGAAACAGGACCTCTCTCCTCCTATCCACCTCCTGCACCAAGGCCTCCAGTGCTGCATCTGAAAGCCTTGGTGTACGCTCTCTCCCCTGTTGTGCCATTGTTAGCTATTGCTATTTTTCACTCAGCCAGTTGAATGAGCTCCCCTTTAAGAGGTGCAGCCTGTCTTTAAGTAGTGCAGGCTAGCTTTAATTGGAGCTTGCCTCCCACGAACTTGGGCCCCCATGCTGAGCGTTCAGCCACTCTGTAGCACGTTCAGAAGTAGGCTGAATGCTGCAATCATGGAAATGAGCAGGCAGCCCAAAGTCCGCGTGCTGCCTGCAGTCCTCTGAACAGGCACGGGTTGATTGAGCATCACAGGGGGGCACATCAAAGTGTAGAATTGCATTTGTCAAAGGGGTTTGATTGTCAGCGGGATAGACAGGTGTTTCTGCAAGCACCGACCTCTGTCCCGCATGGTGTGTTGCCTCCTGGTGCCGGGGTAAAGGCCATCACTGAGAGGACGCAGAACATTCAGGTGGGGGAAGGAGAACAGCCAGAAGTCATGGTCCATGCCGGAACCAGTGACCTAGGAAGGGAAAGGGTTGAGGTCCTACAGACTGAGTTTCAGGAGCTAGGGAAGAAGTTAAAGAGCAGGACCTCAATGATAATCTCTGGATTACTCCCACTGCCATGTGCTGGTGAGTAACGGACCACTAAGATAAGACCGGTTAACACGTGGCTGGAGAAATAGTACAGGAGGGAGGGCTTCAGATTCCTGGGGCATTGGAACCAGTGCTGGGGCAGGAAGGACCTGCACAAGATGGACAGGTTGCACCTCAACAGAGCTGGCACCAATGTCCTCACAGGGACGTTTTCTAGTGCTGTGGGGGAAGATTTAAACTAATTTGGCAAGGGTAAGGGCACCAGGATGAAGCATTAGAGGAGATACTAGGTGCACAGAGGACTGGGAGAGACCAACAGCATTACAATAAAGAGTAGTTCAGAAATAGGAGGGATCGGACAGGGGGGAATTGCGAGGCAGTCTAAGATGGGTTTGGAGTGCATGTGCGTAAATGCATGGTGTGTGGTAAATAAGGTTGGTGAGCTGCAGGCGCAAATAGCCACATGGGAATATGATATAGTGGCAATAGCGGAGACCTAGCTTGTGGTAAACCACTGTATTGTATATTGCCACCTCTGGGTGGCGCTGTGTATGGAGGCATGCCTCAGCTGACTCCACCCACCACTGTGTGGGTTTCGTTCAGACTTGTTCAGTCACTCACGAAGAAGCATGGTCTCTTCTTAGCTAATAAAAGCCTTATTCATCTCTTCTTTCGACTCATCATCTCTTCTTCGACTCATCACCTTTTATGAAGTAATTGATAAGCGTATCATAGCTCAAACAAGGGGACGAATGGGCACATAATATACCTGGCTACAATGTATTCAGAAAAAATAGGGAAGGTAAAAAAGTAGGGGAGTGGCAGTACTGAGCAAAGATACTGCTGCTGCACCAGAAAGGGTTGATGTACTTGAGAGTACAGAGGCAGAAGCTATTTGATTAGAATTAAAGAACAATAGAGGAGCTATTACACTTTTGGGTGTATTCTGTAGGCCAGCAAATAGTGGGAAGGAGATAGAGGAGAAAATTTGCAGGCAAATGGCAGAAAGATGCAAGAATGATAATGGGGTCATCAATTATCCTAATATAGACTGGGAAAACAACAGTGTAAAGGGCAAAGAGGGGGAGGACTTCCTGAAATGTGTAAAAGAGAACTTTCTTGGTCAGTATGTTCCTTGCCCGGTGAGGAAGGAAGCAGTGCTGGGTCTTGTTCTGAGGAATGAAGAGGAGCAAGTTTCAGTGGGGAGATTTTGGGAAACAGGGATCACAATTTCATTAGGTTTAGAGTCCTTATGGAAAAAGACAATAAAATCAAATGTGAAAATATTCAACTGGAGGAGGGTTAATTCCCGTGAGTTTATGGGGATCTGTCGCAGGTGGACTGGAATCAAAGATTGGCAGGTAAAACAGTAAATGAGGAATGGGAGGCTTTCAAAGAGGAGATAGTTCGGGTATAAACTAGACACATTCCCACGGGGGAGGGGGACGGGGGGGAGGAAGGGCATCCAAAGCTCCCCGGATGACTAAAGATATAGGGGGGAAAATTCAGTTGGATTGCGCCTCCCGTTAGCGCCTTAAGAGGGCGCTAATGGGGCGCAAAGCAACTAGCGCCCGGGCGCGGCGATATCTGCGCCTCTCGCAAAATTGACCGGACATTTTGCGGTGGCAGTAAACAATACCGCCCGATCTCCTGCGGACTCCGATCTTGACGTGATTCGAGCGTGCAACGCCCTTGTGGCGCTCCGGAACGGATATTGAGTGGCGTCCCCCTCCTTTCCGCCTGGCGCAACCAACGACAGGTAGACTGGAACAGTTCCCAGTCGCTGTGGGGCTGGGGGGGCGCTATTTAAAGGGGGCCTCTTCCTGGCTTTTTGTGTGGTAGCCATTTTTGCACCGCTCGTTCTGAGAGGGAGAGAGAGATTTTGAGAGAGAGAGAGACTTCTGCATTGAGTCAAGGCTGTGTGAAGTAGTTTTGGCTTCTGACCATAACTTTGCAGGTACTTTGGTTTTTGACCTTCATTACTTTGATTGCCAAGAGACTTTGGGGGCTGCACTAATTGGGGGTGTCGTCCTATGCCGGCAGATTCGGAGGCCACAGAGACGCAGAGAGAGAGTGGCAATCATGGCCAGATGGAGGAGGGCCAACAGGCCTCTGTACAGGAGACCTTACCCTCCCAGGGTATTTCGCCAACAATTCTCCTACATTAATATGTCTGAGGAGCAGTGTTTGCGAAGGCTGCGCTTCAGCAAGGAGGTGGTCACTGAGCTCTGCCACCTGCTGCAGCCAGATCTGCAGCCTCAACTCAGAAACAGGACGTCTCTGTCGGTGGCAGTGAAGATAACAATGGCTCTGAACTTTTATGCCACCGGCTCATTTCAATCAGCTACTGGGGACATCGCCAATATCTCCCAGTTCGCGGTCCATTGCTGCATCCATCAGGTCACAAATGCCCTCTATAAAAGGAGACGAGAGTACATCTCTTTCCCCATGACCCCGGCCAAGCAGCATGAACGCGCTATGGGCTTTGTGAGGATAGTGGCCTTCCCCATGGTGCAGGGCGCCATTGACTGCACGCATGTGGCTTTGCATGCTCCGCATGAGAATGCAGAGGATTTCCGCAACCGAAAGGGCTTCCATTCCTTAAACGTACTGTTGGTCTGTGACCACAGACAGCTGATACTCGCTGTAAATGCCTGCTATCCTGGCAGCAGCCACGATGCATACATCCTGCGCCAGACTACTGTGGCAGAACTTTTCCAGGCACCGCATCACCCAGGTGGTTGGCTTCTCGGGGACAAGGGATATCCTCTGTGCACCTGGCTGATGACACCGCTCCGTACGCCCAACACCCCTGCTGAGCTGCGGTACGATGAGAGCCATCAAGCTACCAGGAACATCGTTGAGCACACAATCGGCGTGCTCAAGCAATGGTTCCGCTGTCTGGACCATTCTGGAGGAGCCCCGCAGTACTCGCCTGAGCGAGTCTCCCACTTCGTTGTTGTGTGCTGCATGCTGCATAACCTGGCAATCCTCATGACCCAGCCAATGCCACCAGGCCTTGGAGCACCACCAGAGGAGGAGGAGGATGAGGAGGCTGATCATCAGCAGCACCAAGGCAGAAGGGAGGACCACAATGTAGAAACTGGAAGGGCCGTCCATCAACGGCTGATAGCAAGCCGCTTCAAGGCCCCTGCTGAGGAAATGGCTGCTGCCATTGAGAACAACATGAATGAAACCAACCCACAACCCCTAAGCCGGCCAAGGCAGCAATGATTGCAAAGACCAAACATGTACATTTTGAATACAAAAACTTATTTATTTTACAAACTCTGTGTGTGTCATTTCCTCATGGCAAACTAATAGAAAGAAACACAAAAAAACAGTCATTAACATAACTGGCTCTCACAACCTGGAGATAATGTCCAAAACACTAAACAAAATTTTGACCACGAACCTCGGCCTTTAATGAAAAAATGACCAACATTTTGTCACACCTCATACTTTTTGCCCTTCGAGGGTGATCTCCTTCCCTTGCACACTTCCCCCCTTCCCACCCTGCAGCTCCTCCGTAATGGGACCCCAGTGGCTGCAGCAAGGCTGGTGGAAGGCTGCTGATTGTCACAACCTGAGACTGCAGGTGCCCTTGAAGGACGGCCTCGACCAGCTCTGGGCCTGGAGGGCCCGGCTGCACACTGCACCAACTCTGCATGGGCGGCAGCAGTCTGTCCTACAGGCGGTGGCAAGTGCAGTGGAGAAGTGACAGTGGTGGCAGCAGGAATGCTGTCATCTTGAGAGAGGACAGCAACTCCCTGCTCAACCGACACACTGGCACTCCCACGGGGCAACACTTCAACATCCGGAGCAATCTGCTGGAGCACAGATTGCGGGCCTGCTGCGGCGCGGTGTGAACCCCGGGGAAATGTGCCCGAACCAGCGAGGATGGCAACAGTCAGTGCTCACGTGGTCTCAATCTGAGTCTGCATGAGAGCAGTCAGAGATGAGGTCATGACAGCCACTGACTGAATTGCAGCACTAAACATTTGCGTGGCATCTGCCTGGGCTACAGCGAAGTGCCCCACAGTCCTTGCCAGTGATTCAATGCATTCGGGCATCCTTCCCACTGCACCCATGAGCTCAGTGTGCATGTCCACCGCCTGGGTGTTCATTTCAGCGATCAGCCGCTCCTCCTCTGCGTCCAGTGCAGTAGGACTTGCTGGCATACTCTCCCTCCAGGGAGAAGGCCCCCGAGCTTCCCTACCCCCATCGCATTGCTGCAGCACGCTGGGTCCTGGAGCTTCACCCTCATCAGACCCTTCCCCCCTGCTCCCCTCCAGGGAAGGCGTGTTCCCAGTGTGGGTATGGGCTTCCTCGGGAGAGGGTAGCGCTGATGCTCCGGCTTCCTCTTCCTCCTCGCCTGCAGCTTCACTCCCACTGGCAGCTTGAGGGCCCATCTCCTCAGCTGGTGAATCACCATCTGAAAGCAGGGAGGTACAAGTGTGGCTTTAGCATGAGGACAGGGTGGCAGTAAGGGAGGAATGAGTGGAGCGATTTAGTAAGTTGGATTGAAAGTGTCAAAGGCTGGTGTTGTGAGGGACATGTGGAAGGGGAGAGGACAAAAATGTGATGACCTTACCATTGCTGTCCAGAACGGGGTCGGCCTCTCCAGTGGCAACAGGACCGATCACCCGACTTGCCACAATCCTGTGGATGTGCTCCTCAAGATTGCTGAGGGGTTGCAGCTGAGGCCGCCCTCCACCCATCCGTTGCTGTTGTCTCCTATTATGAGATAGCTTGGCCTGCAAGAAAAAGGATGGCGTCTGAGTAAATATACAGCCATGGTCTTGTCCGATGTGCCTCCCATAGGTGAATAGCCCTTACTGTATGCAGCCATGGTCTTGCCTGATGTGCCTCCCATAGGTGAATAGCCCTTACTGTATGCAAAGTGTGGAATGTGCGTGTGTGTTTCATGAGAGGGCCATAGGCGTTGGATGAGTGTTGGGCATTGGGGTTTTAAGACCCTCTGGCCATAGAGTGAGGTTGAGATGGAGGGATGGAGAGGTATTGAAAAAAAGCCACTCACCCTGACGACCCGAATGAGGTTGTTGAACTTTTTTCTACATTGTATATGGGTCCTAGGCACCATGCTCCTGGAGGAGACGCTCTGAGCCACCTCCCTCCACACTCTTCTGTACTCGCGCAGCAAAGACCTCCTGCCACTCTCTGGGTACAGTATTGATCATCTGCGCTCCACCGCGCCAACCAGAGCCTCCAAGGCCCGCTCGCTGAAGTGCTGCGCTCGCTCCCTGGCCCTTTCCATAGTCCTTGGCTGCAAGATTTAGGCACAGGTCTCTCCAGGCCGAGATTCAAGGCTCCAATGAGCAGGATGTGGATGGAAAGCAAGATCGACCCTCCCCTTTAAGAACTGTCCGGCGCCAGTGTCTGTGTTCCATCGCTAACTGACAGCACTTGCGCTGCTCCCACGCTCTGAGTTAGCGCCTCGCTCCTCGGCCTTTGCGCCTTAAGAGAGGTGTGTAGCGCCTGATTTAGCGCTCCAATCATCTCCAGGGGCGATAAAAGCTAAGTTTGCCGTCGGAGGCGATAATTATCGCCAGGCGCTAAACTTTGCGCACGGCCGATAATCGCCCAAACGGGGCGATACTGAATTTTTCGCCATAGAGATGAAACAGGAAAAGGAGGCTTATGATAAATGTCATGTTCATAATTCAGTGGAGAACCAGGCTGAATACAAAAAGTACAGAGGAGAACTGAAAATGTAACTAAGAGGGGCAAAGAGAAGCGGGTAACATAAAGGGAACCCAAAAGTCTTTTATAAACCTATATAGTTCTTTGATGAAGTAACAAAGTAGGTTGATGAGGGTAGTGCGGTTGATGTGTATATGGACTTTCAAAAGGCATTTGATTATGTACCACATAATTGACTTGTTAGCAAAATTGAAGCCGACAGGTTAAAGGGGCAGTGGCTGCATCGGACAGAAAGCAGAGTAGTGGTGAACGGATATTTTTCCGACTGTAGGGAAGTATGCAGTGGTGTTCCCCCAGGGGTTGGTGTCGGGACTGTTGTGTATGTACCTTTAAGAGAATAACTGGTCTCAGACTGCAGTACCGGTAGTGACCACCCCTGTATAAAAGGCACTAGAGAGCCTCTGTTTGTTAGTTTCGTTATTGCCTTCCACCAGTAAAGGTCTGTTTGTTTTCACTCCTGCTAGTCCGTGTCTCAATCATTCACGGACTTAACACTGGTGACGAGTAAGAAACGTACTTACCTGCAACTCGGCAGCAGCTCCGGCGACGTTGTTGAAGGTCGGAGCCAGAAGAAAGAAAAAAAAATAGAGTGCATTGAAACTCAAGAAACGGGTGTCGACCGTCAATCATCGGGTTAAAAACTTGCAGGAGCGACTTTCCAGAGCCAGGCTGGGTTCCTCGGTCCGTGGTTTCCCAGCTAATCGGGCTGGTGCCAGGTAGTGCTCTGATCCTTCCTGGGCTGCGACGGGCTGAAGCTCGATCGAGTGGCCTTTCAACGGGGCCGGGCAGCGAGTCGGGAAGCAAAGAGAGAGAGAGAGGGTGGAGCACACAGGGCGCGGCCAGTGCTTCGAAGCCGGGCAGCGTTCGGACCTAAGAAGAGGGAGGGAAGTGTCCCAGAGGGTCCGCTCCATGACGGGAAAATAATAAAAGAAAAAGAATACACGCAAGAAACCGTGGAAAGCAGCGCTAACAACAGCGGGGAAGAAGGCAAAGCGCGGGAGGTGCCATTTTGTTAAATCGGGGAAGAAGGCAAAACGCGGGAGGTGCCATTTTAGATTTGCAAGATGCCAAAGACTGGCTGTATCACTGCTTTTGATAATACGTTAGAGGACTGGACCACGTATGTGGAAAGAGTCGAGGTATATTTCGAGGCAAACGATATAGCGGAGGGGAAAAAGGCATCAATATTGCTAAACTTAATGGGCGCTAGAACGTACGGCCTATTGCAGGACCTGATTACTCCAGCCAAACCGAAGGCGAAGAGTTTTAACGAAATTGTTGCTGTCCTACAGGAACACTTAAACCCTGCACCGCTGTTGATAGCAGAAAGATTTAAATTCCACAGGAGAACTCAGCACAAAGATGAGAGCAATGCTGAGTATCTTACGGAACTACGCAAGCTATCAAAGCACTGCCAGTTCGGAGCAGGACTGGCAGATACCCTATGGGACAAATTTGTCTGTGGACTCCTGAGTGAAGGAACACAGAAGAAGTTACTCTCAGAAAAAGAGCTGACGCTAGATAAGGCTTTCAGCGTGGCAGTATTGTATGATGCAGCAGCCAGGGGAGCTGCAGAAATTCAACAAAAACCACAGGAATACGGCACCCACGAAATGACACGGGGATTTGCAAAATGTTATCGCTGCGGCAGAACTAACCATGACCAGAAGGACTGCTGGTCCAAAGACAAAATATGCAGACAATGTGGGAAGATTGGACACATTGCACGAGTTTGTAGGTCTGGGAAGAAGACCAGCGACAACAAAAAGGCTACTAAGGAACCGTACAAGAAAGTACAAAAGATGACAGACAGTAGTTCCGAAGACCAGATGAGCGATAGTGAATCCAGAAACAGGAGACTAAGCTGTCTCAAACTTCACAATGTAATCGCAAAAGAGGATCACCGAACCATTTGGGTCATTCTCACGATAGCACGGTCCCAAGTTAAAATGGAATTGGATACAGGATCAGCGTTAACCGTCATGAATCGACGAGACTACGAGCGGTTATTTTCACACATACCCTTGAGAGAGACATCCATTGTCTTGACGACGTATACGGGGCAAAAAGTATACCCCAGAGGAAAAATAAGGGTGCCTGTCGAATACAATGGCAAGAAAATACGGAAATTGTATCTCTACATACCACCAAATGGTGGACCACCGTTATTGGGACGGGAATGGATCAGGAAGATAAACTTAGATTGGCATTCCATTCATGCAATGACGGTGGACGGTAAAAAAGATGAAGACGTCACTCCTGGACGATTGACAACAATCTTAGCTAACGCCAAAGAGGTATTTCAACAAGAACTGGGCACGCTTAAAGGCGTAACCGCCTTGTTAAAAATAGAAGAGAATGCAGTTCCCAAGTTTTTCAAAGCGAGACCGGTACCATATGCAATTCGCCCAGCCGTCGAGGCAGAGCTGGAGAATCTGGAGAAGGCGGGCGTGTTGTCTAAGGTCGACTGGAGCGAGTGGGCGACACCCATCATTCCTGTCATGAAGAAAACGTTAAGCAATAAGTCCGGAGAGCCAAGGAAGATTTGCATCTGTGGGGATTTCAAGGTGACGGTGAACCCTGTCCTTCACACAGTACAATATCCTCTTCCAAGGATAGAAGATATCTTCGCCTCGCTGTCTGGAGGGAAGCGTTTTACAAAAATTGACCTAGCACAAGCATATTTGCAGATGGAGGTTGAAGAGTCCTCTAGGAAGTATCTCACGATAAACACTCACAAAGGTCTTTACCAGTATCATCGATTGGTATTCGGAGTAGCATCGGCTCCGGCGATATGGCAAAGAGCGATGGAACAAGTCCTGCAAGGGATTCCGGGGACTCAGTGTTACTTGGACGACATCCTTGTGACAGGTGAAGATGACAGTGAACACCTTAACAACCTAGAACAGGTGCTCACTAGACTACGGGAACATGGGCTGCGAGCCAACCGCCCCAAGTGCGAATTTTTTAAGAAACAGATATCGTATTGTGGCCACGTGATTGATGAAGAGGGGTTACATAAGTCCCCTGACAAAATTGAAGCGGTTGTTAAGGCCCCAGCGCCTGAAAATGTGCCGCAACTGAGGTCATTCCTCGGATTGGTGAATTACTACCATAAGTTTTTGCCGAATTTGTCGACAATTCTGCACCCACTGAGCGCCCTGCTACGAACGGGGGTCGCATGGAAATGGAGCGATGATTGTAAACGTGCTTTTCAGAAGAGTAAGGACTTAATCACTTCAAAGGAAGTATTGGCTCACTACAACCCAGCACTGCCAATCAGGCTGGCGTGTGATGCGTCTCCCTACGGCATTGGGGCGGTACTGTCACATAAATTCCTTGATGGTTTGGAGAGGCCGATAGCTTTTGCGTCACGCTCGTTAACTTCTGCCGAGCGTAACTACGCCCAGATTGACAGAGAGGCCCTCCGCCTAGTGTGGGGGGTGAAGAAGTTCAATCACTATCTGCACGGTCAAAAATTTACTCTACTAACCGATCATCAACCTCTTGTCTCCATTTTCAACCCTCAGAAGGGTGTACCGATAATGACAGCACAACGGCTGCAGAGATGGTCCCTTTTCCTAGGGGCACACCAATATGACATCGAGTACAAAGGAACTAAACAGCATGGAAATGCTGATGGATTGTCACGTCTACCGTTGCCGACGGTGGAAGAAGAAGACCTTGCAGTGGATCCAATGGAGTTATTCCACTCGACCATAGTCGAATGTCTCCCTGTGACGAATGCAAACATAGAAAAGGAAACACGGAATGACCCGACACTATCACGGGTCTATGATTTAACGGTGAAGGGATGGCCAGCACATGGCGAACCACTGCTGCCAGCATTCTCGCCGAGAAGAGAACAGCTGTCAGTGTGCAGAGGAACCTTGATGTGTGGATCCAGAGTAGTAATTCCACTTAAGTTGACGGATAGAGTGCTCAATGAGCTTCATGAGGGTCATCTGGGTGGGGTAAAAATGAAGAGCTTAGCCAAAGCGTTTGTATGGTGGCCGGGAATCGATAGAGAAATCGAAGAGATGACCAAGAGCTGTGCAGGATGCCAGAAGGTCCAAAACACCCCACCACAAGCTCCTCTGCATCCATGGGAGTGGCCCTCATCTCCATGGCAAAGGGTGCACATTGATTTTGCTGGTCCCTTCATGGACTCGATGTTTTTAATTGCGGTGGATGCACATTCAAAGTGGCCAGAGGTAATAAAAATGTCCTCAACCACCACGGAAAAAACTATCACAGTTTTACGAACCATATTCGCCAGGAATTGGCTGCCTAAACAGATTTGCTCTGACAATGGACCACAGTTTGTGTCTGAAGAGTTCCGGAGGTTCTTGAAGAACAATGGTGTTAAGCATTACACATCTGCCCCATATCATCCAGCCACTAATGGATTGGCCGAGAGGTTTGTCCAAACATTCAAGAAGGCTATCAAGGCAATGTGTAATGAAGATATACCCCTACAACACAAGGTGGACAACTTCTTGTTTGCCTACCGGAATGCGACACATGCGGTTACCAACCAAACTCCAGCCATGATGTTCTTCAATCGAAGACTACGATGCCGCTTGGATTTGGTTAAGCCAAACGTCCGAAGAGATGTGGAGAACAGGCAGTTTCAGAATATGAATGAAAGGCCGACCAGGAGTTTTAAGATAGGTCAACCAGTTTTGGCCCGGGACTACCGCACTGAGAAATGGCAGCCAGGAACGATTTGTACACGACAAGGACCTCTCATGTATACCGTGGACATTGGGGAGAGCATTGTAAGACGCCATGCTGACCAGATTCTAGAGTCACTGGAAAACGTCAACTCCACACCACGATCTGATACACCTGGTAATGAAATCGACGTTCCAATTGCAGCTACCGCAGAACCGGTAATATTGGAAGCAGATGAACCAAACAACGACATTGATTTTGACTCAACATTGCCAGAAGAACCTGATACCCCAAAGAGGCGTTATCCAGACAGAATCAGGAAGCCTCCTCAAAGACTGAACTTATAATTGCTTAAACTTAACCAATGTATCTAGCAACCGTAATTGTGATTGTAATTCGTTATCCTTTAGTTGTTAAATGAATGTTATGTACTGTTTATCTAAAAGGGGAGGAATTGTTGTGTATGTACCTTTAAGAGAATAACTGGTCTCAGACTGCAGTACCGGCAGTGACCACCCCTATATAAAAGGTGCTAGAGAGCCTCTGTTTGTTAGTTTCGTTTATGCCTTCCACCAGTAAAGATCTGTTTGTTTTCACTCCTGCTAGTCTGTGTCTCAATCATTCACGGACTTAACAGGGACCGCTGCTCTTTTTGATAGAAACATAGAAAAATAGGAGCAGGAATAGGCCATTCGAGCCTGCTCCGCCATTCAATATGATCATGGCTGATCCTCTATCTCAATACCATATTCCCGCTCTCTCCCCATACCCCTTGATGCCTTTTGTGTCTAGAAATCTATCTATCTGCTTCTTAAATATATTCAGTGATACATACTGGGGCAGAAATTCCTCCCCAAACGCGTGAGTACGGAAGGGGTACTCACGCGTCTGGCCGGAGGAAATGCCGGTTTTCAGCATGCACAGCGCATGCGCTGAAAACCGGCATTTCCTCTCCTCTCACCTAAGAGTTGAAGAAGCTAGCGCGTGCGCTGTAGGGGGCAGCGCGTGCGTCTTGGATTTCCTCTGTTTTGGGGGATTTGCGCATGTGTAAAGGCCTCCGGTCTTTACGCTTGTAAAAAGCACACGTATTTATTTTTACAGGTAAGTGGTGTTTTAGTGCAATTTAGAAAAAAATTTTCCACAGGTTTATTATTTTAAAGAATCTACAATAAGGTAAGTTTAGTTCTAGACCCTTTTTATTAAAAAAAAAAATTCAAAAAAAAAAATTATTGTTTAAATTTTTTTTTTTACTTATTTATACTTAATTTAATGATTGGGATGTTTTTTAAAATTTTATTTAAAGTTTAAGTAGTGTTTTGGGGTGCAGTACTTCTCATGAGTTTGACAGTTCTTACTCTCAAACTTATGAATGAAGTTTCCCCTCCCCTGATTGGCTGAACAGTGCTCACCTGATCCCAGCCGGCACATCGCACTAACTACGCCGCTGGGTCAGGTTAGCACAGCGCGCCGACATCAGAACCGGGCCACTGACAGGAAATCCACTGCGGGCCAGGTTTCAGATGTCGGTGCGCAGGGTGAGCGCACATCGGGGGCTTGCACGCGCGGCAAGCCCCCAACACCAAGTTCTGGGCCATTAATGACCCGGATTTGGATATACAGGGCATAGTTTCAAAGTGTGCAGATGACACAAAACTCAGAAATATAGTAAACAGTGAAGAGGATAGTAAGAGTCTTCAGGAGGACATAGACAGACTGGTGAAATGGGCAGACGCATGGCAGATACAATTTAATGCAGAGAAGAGTGAAGTGATTTATTTTGTTGGAAGAATGAGGAGAGGCAATATGAACTAAATGGTACAATTTTGTTGGGGGTGCAGGAACAGAGAGACCCGGGGGTGCAGGAACAGAGAGACCCGGGGGTGCAGGAACAGAGAGACCCGGGGGTGGAGGAACAGAGAGACCCGGGGGTACAGGAACAGAGAGACCCAGGGGTTGAGGAACAGAGAGACCCAGGGGTGCAGGAACAGAGAGACCCGGGGGTGCAGGAACAGAGAGACCCGGGGGTGCAGGAACTGAGAGACCCGGGGGTGCAGGAACAGAGAGACCCGGGGGTGCAGGAACAGAGAGACCCGGGGGTGCAGGAACAGAGAGACCCGGGGGTGCAGGAACAGAGAGACCCGGGGGTGCAGGAACAGAGAGACCCGGGGGTGCAGGAACAGAGAGACCCGGGGGTGCAGGAACAGAGAGACCCGGGGGTGCAGGAACAGAGAGACCCGGGGGTGCAGGAACAGAGAGACCCGGGGGTGCAGGAACAGAGAGACCCGGGGGTGCAGGAACAGAGAGACCCGGGGGTGCAGGAACAGAGAGACCCGGGGGTGCAGGAACAGAGAGACCCGGGGGTGGAGGAACAGAGAGACCCGGGGGTGCAGGAACAGAGAGACCCGGGGGTGCAGGAACAGAGAGACCCGGGGGTGCAGGAACAGAGAGACCCGGGGGTGCAGGAACAGAGAGACCCGGGGGTGCAGGAACAGAGAGACCCGGGGGTGCAGGAACAGAGAGACCCAGGGGTGCAGGAACAGAGAGACCCAGGGGTGGCAGGACAAGTTGAAAAGGTTATTAAAAAGGAATATTGTTTCCTTGGCTTTGTAAAAAGAGGCAAAGAGTACAAAAGCAAGGAAGTTACACTAAACTTTCATAAAACACTGGT
Source organism: Somniosus microcephalus (assembly GCF_052327205.1). Lineage (NCBI taxonomy): Eukaryota > Metazoa > Chordata > Chondrichthyes > Squaliformes > Somniosidae > Somniosus > Somniosus microcephalus. The sequence goes on along the minus strand of NC_141010.1, from coordinate 51,582,434 downwards.
TAGGCCTCAGCTGGAATATTGTGGCCAATTCTTAGCACCGCACTTTAGGAAGGATGTCTGGGGTGAGGGGGTGCAGAGAAGGTTTACTAGAATGGTACCAGGGATAAAAGATTTAGTTATGTGGAGAAACTGGTATTGTTTTCCTTAGAGCAGAGAAGGTTAAGGGGAGATTTGATAGAAGTGTTCAAAATAATGAAGGGTTTTGATAGAGTAAATAAAGAGAAACTGTTTCCAGTGGCAGAAGGGTCATAGCAAGCAACATAGGAACAGGAGGAGGCCATTCAATTAGATCATGGCTGATCTGTATCTTAACTCCATCTACCTGCCTTGGTCCGGTGACCAGAGGACACAGATTTAAGGTGATTGGCAAAAGAACCAGAATTATTTTTCAAGCAGCCAGTTGTTGTGATCTGGAATGCACTGCCTGAAAGGGCGGTGGAAGCAAATTCAATAATAGCTTTCAAAAGGGACTTGGATAAATACCTAAAGGGGAAAAATTTGCAGGGCTATGGGGTAAGAGCAGGGGAGTGGGACTAATTGGATAGTTCTTTCAAAGAGTCATCACAGGCACAATGGGCTGAATGGCCTCTTTCTATGCTGTATCATTCTCTGATTCTATATATCTATGATTCTGTTGTCAGCTGTGGCTCAGTTAGAAATATAGAAACATAGAAGATAGGAGCAGGAGTAGGCCATTCAGCCCCTCGAGCCTCGCCATTCAATGCGATCATGACTGATCATCCAAATTCAGTACCCTGTCCCTCCTTTCTCCCCATATCCCTTGAATCCCTTTAGCCAAAAGAAATATATCCAACTCCTTCTTGAATATATTTAATGAATTGGCCTCTACCGCCTTCTGTGGTAGAGAATTCCACAGGTTCACCACTCTCTGGCTGAAGAAATTCCTCCTCATCTCTGTCCTAAATGGCTTACCCCTTATCCTTAGACTGTGACCCCTGGTTCTGGACTCCCCAACCATCGGGAACATCTTTCCTGCATCTAGTCTGTCTAGTCCTGTCAGAATTTTATAAGTTTCAATGAGATCCCCTCTCATTCTTCTAAACTCCAGCGAGTATAAGCCCAATCGACCCAATCTCTCCTCATACGTCATTCCTGCCATCCCAGGTATCAGCCTGGTGAATCTTCGCTGAACTCCCTCCATGGCAAGAACATCCTTCCTCAGGTAAGGTGACCAAAACTGCATACAATACTCAGATGTGGTCTCACCAAGGCCCTGTACAACTGCAACAAGACATCCTTGTTCCTGTACTCAAACCCTCTCGCTACGAAGGCCAACATACCATTTGCCTATTTGCCTTCTTAACCACCTGCTGCACCTGCATGCTTACCTTCAGCGACTGGTGCACAAGGACACCCTTGTTGGTAGCACACTTGCCTCTGAGTCAGAAGGTCGTGGGTTCATAGTCCCACTCCAGGGACTTGAGCACATTAAAGCTAGGCTGACAGTCCAGTGCAGTGCTGAGGGAGTGCCGTACTGTCGGAGGTGCCGTCTTTCAGATGAGACATTAAACCTGCTCTCTCAGGTGGACATAAAAGATCCCATGGCACTATTTCGTAGAAGAGTTGCGAATTTATCCCCAGTGTCCTGGCCAATATTTATCCCTCAACCAACATCACTGAAACAGATTATCTGTTCATTATCATATGGCTATTTGTGGGAGCTTGCTGTGTGCAAATTGGCTGCCGCGTTTTCCACACTAAACAGTGACTCCACTTCAAAACAGTACTTCATTGGCTGTAAAGCGCTTTGAGACGTCCGGTGGTCGTGAAAGGCGCTATGTCAATGCAAGTCTTTTCTTTTACCTACCTTATTTGAAATGTCCTCAGAAAGGTCAACGAGGGTTGTCAGGAATGATTTTCCCTTTCTAATCGCATGCTGGCAGCTTTTGATTAGGCTATATGTGTGCAAGTACCTCCGAGCAGGTTTCCATTACTTGGCCTATTATTGCTCTTGGGTTAATGTACTTGTGGTTGCTGGTTTCAACAAGTCCCCTTTTTTAAATATAGGGACCATATTTGCTGCTTCCAGTCCTGCAGAAAGTCAGCATGGCCCAGTGATTCCTTCAAGAATACATTGGCCCACAACTCTCCTCTCTAGTCTTTATCGGCATTCTAGGGTGTATGCCACCTGACCCTTAGTAATTGTTCATCTCTGGTCTTTTTAACCTCAATGATCTTTGCCTCAAAATCATCTGGAATATTCTATGTAAGTGCCAGAATTTGCCAGTTAACCTTTCCTTCTTTAGTAAATGGTTCTAGAAAATGTTATAAGGAAAACATTTATATAGCACCTTTCATGACCCCAGAACATCACAAAGCACTTTACAGCCAATTAAGTACTGTTTGAAGTGTAGTAATTGTAAAAATGTAGGAAATGTGACAGAATATTTGCACACAGCAAACTCCCACAAACATCAGGATAATAATCAGTTAATGATGTTGGTTGAGGGATAAATATTGGTCTGAACACCGTTAGTGTCAGCTTAGATTATGTGCTCAAGTTTCTGGAAGGGGACTTGAACCCCCAACTTCTGACTCCAAGGCAAGAGTGCTACTGCTCAGCCATGGCTGGCATTTAGCAAATAGCTCCACAGTTTTCACATTGTCTTCAATTTCACCACCACTTTTATCCTTTCAAATCTAAAGTCCCTGCTAATCCTTTTCACTGTGATACTGGAAGATTTTATCATAGTGATTAACATCCTTTGCTATATTCGTCTCTCAGGCTCTTTATTTCAGCTTGAATACCTTTTCTAAGCTGATTTAACATCTACCTCCTCCTGTGTTTTCCCTGTAGGCTGCGTATAGTTTGTTTCTTTTTCTTATTTCCATCTTACTTGATCAATTCCCCGCTTCCATTCTAGGTTCCTCTCGTTTCACTTACCTTTATTTTTCTTCGGTATATATTCATTTAAAGAAATATAAAGGACCTGCATTTGCACAATGTCTTTATGACCTCAGGATGTCCCAAAGCACTTTACAGCCAATGAAATGCAATCATTGTTGTAAAGTGTTGGATGAGGGATAATTATTGGCCAGGACACTGGGGAGAGCTCCCCTGCTCTTCTTCAAAATAGTGCCATGGGATCTCTTATGACCACCCTGAGAGGACAGTCAGGGCCTCGGTTTAACGTCTCTTCTGAAAGGCAGTATCCAGGGCAGTGCAGCTCCCTCAGTACTGCACTGGAGTGTCAACCTAGAATTATATACTCAAGTCTTTGGAATGGGGTTGTAACTCATAACCTTCTCACTCAGAGACAAGATTACTACCACTTAGCCAAGGTTGACACCAGATTAAATGTATTTGTACGATGTTACTCTCTGTTCGAGAGGTGTTAACCTGCTAATATCATCAACAACCATTTCTGACCATATAATTTTAAAGCAATAAATTTGAAGTGCAGCCACCTATTAGACATGATTGCACGATCCTGTACATCCACCCGGGGCTGAGCTTACAGAGAGGATTGAGGTACAATCTTATTTCCAATCTCCGACCCACACTCCCTGCAAATGCAGCTCCCACTGGGAGTGAGAATGCATCTAAATATATTATCTCAACTACAGTAGTATGACTGGGCCCCTTACTGCTGGGCTTCCAAGGGTTAACAGGTTAGCATTTCAATATTGAGCAGAAAATGTTTTCGTGGAGAATCAGTCTTCTGCATCAGGAGATAATTTTCTTCACAGAATCTAAGAACAGGCTGACAGTCCCCGAGGTGCCTTGGACACAAAGTACCTCAGATTTCCACAGACTGCAAGTTCCACTTCACAGTAAAAAAAAATCCCTTCGGGAACAGTAATTAAAATCACAAATCATTTTCCATTCTCAGCCAATGCGTTTCTTCCTCCCAATAGACAACTTTCATTTCTACATAATTATCAGGTGAATATACCCCCTTGCCTCTGAGGCTTGACTTGGTGATCCAATCTTCCACTGTCAGATGTGTCACCTTGGAAGCACCTTAACCCCAAAGTGACCCCACCTAGCTCCCTAAGTCAGTAGTTGGTCATGAGATATTGGCCCAGATTTTGCTGTCAAAGTAACTGTGAGGCTAACATTATTTACACGCAAATCACAAATTAACTGTAGGCGAGGGCAGATGCGCGGTTAACCGCAAAAATCCAGAAGTTGCTGTCCGAGAAGCACCATTCCGACATCTCGCTGACTGCCTCACCATTGACGTACATTGAACGGCGTGAAGTTCCTGTACTTGCACAGAAGATATGAATTAAATTCACCTCAGAAAGTTAGGGCTTGTCCAGTTCAGTCTAAGTACACTTCACAACAGTGTGATAAGTCTTAATTACTGTCAGTTAACCTGTCTGGCACTGAAACAAGTGTGGAGTCTCATTTCTTCAGGTTTTAATTGTTAATTAAATTATTTTTTAAAAACTTTTTCTTTCTGTCTCTTTTTTCTTTCTCTCTTAATCCAATCTTTCTTTCCTTCTCTTTATTTCTCTTTCTGTACCTGATTTGACATTGAATTCACCCCCTCGAATTTACACTTCCTTGTTCAGACCTTGCACTGTTCATTTCACAATCCTCAATCTGATTGGTTAAGGAGAGGCTCAGTTGCTTGCCTTGTTCACGCAGATCCCAGAAGGCCCTTTAGAGGGCGCTGCGCCATTTCCATCTCCCACTTTCAGCAACTTGCGGCGTAAAATATCATCGGCATTAAACGGGCAAGGGCAAGTCTAACTAACGGCGGGTGCTGTTCGTTGTCTTACCACAGCATCCAAGCATGGTTCTGAGCCCTCAATAGACAGCCAGCAGCTTCAGGAGCCCTCAACACTGGCAAGGTGAGCAGCACCACCACCACAACAACAACAAACAACAACTTGCATTTATATAACACATTTAACATAGCAAAATGTCCCAAGGCGCTTCACATAAACAGGTATCAGGGCAGATGACGAAAAGTTTAGTCACAGAGGTAGATTTTGAGGAACAGCTTATCAGAGGAGAGAGAGGTAGAGAAACAGACAGATTTAGGGAGGGAATTCCAGAGATTAAGGCCGAGGCAGCTGAAGGCACGGCCACCAATGGTGGGGCAAAGAAAGTGGGGGATGCACACGAGACCAGAGTTGAAAGAATGCAGAGATCTTGGAGGGATGTAGGGCTGGAGTAGGCTGAGAGGAACTTAAACATGAGGATGAGAATTTTAAAATCGAGGCATTGATGGAGCGGGAGCCAATGTAGTTCAGCGAGCACAGGGGTGATGGGTGAACGGGACGTGGTGCGAGTTAGGATACTACACTTGAAGCCTTTACATGCTCTGACCTCACCACAGATGCTGACTGACCTGTTTCTGTTTCACCATAAAATGTGTTAGCCACCAAAATTAATACCTTGCAGTGCGCACTATTATTGTTTCTGTGTATATATAAAACCTCCTAATCTACTCCGATTGCTAAAGTGAATGGGATTAGCATATAAAGCATCCAAGAAGAAGAATTGTCTTCTCTAACATGCATCTTCCTCATTGCAACAAGCAATTTGCCCTTTGATACATCTCTGTAATAATGCATATGAGAGAAGTAATGAGATCAATATATAATAAAGGGCGATTGTGTGAGTTCATTTACATTAATATTAAAATGTGACTGAAGCATTTTGTGAATGAGTCTTGGCACGCTTGGGTCCCCGGAGTCGTCGTCGTCTTCTTCTCCTCTTCTTAGGCAGTCCCTCAGAACCGAGGATGACTTGCTCCCACATTAAAAATGAGTTCGCAGGTGACTGATGAGTCCAATGCGGGACCTACAGTCTCTGTCACAGGTGGGGCAGACTGTGTTTGAAGGGGCGGGTGGGTGGGGTGCTTGGGTTGACGTGCGCCCCTTGCGCTGCCTGCGCTTGGCTTCCGCTTGCTCCCGGCGAAGAGACTCGAGGTGTTCGACGCCTTCCCGGATGCTTCTCCTCCACTTTGTGCGGTCTTGGGCCAGGGATTCCCAGGTGTCGGTGGGGATGTTACACTTTTTCAAGGAGGCTTTGAGGGTGTCCTTGAAGCATTTCCTCTGCCCACCTGGGGCTCTCTTGCCGTGCCGGAGCGCCGAGTACAGCGCTTGTTTTGGGAGTCTCGTATCGGGCATGTGGACAATGTGACCCGTCCATCGGAGCTGATTGAGCGTGGTCAGAGCTTCGATGCTGGGGCTGTTGGCCTGAGCAAGAACACTGACGTTGGTGCGCCTATCCTGCCAATGGATTTGCAGGATCTTGCGGAGGCAACGTTGGTGGTACCTCTCCAGTGCTTTGAGGTGCCTGCTGTACATGGTCCATGTCTCTGAGGCATACAGCAGGGCAGGTACCACTGCTGCCCAGAGTCTAAGAGACCATAAAATATACTAGGTTATTTTCTTTAAGGAAATCCTGTTTCATTGTTTTATAAAGTTTATATTAAACCCTCACTAAAGTGAGTCCGAGTGATGTGGTGTTGTGTTGAAGAGTTCCTTCGACCAATCAGATTGCAGAAAACGCTTTCCCTTCAATCAATCACCGGATCGTGATACGCGGAGGACTATTCCTGACTACCAGATCAGCTGTGTCCGAGATCAGCACCAAATCTCACTAAAACTGCTCATTCATATCTTGTAACACCTCGTCCAGTCTTGGATGAGCCGCACTTTACTCCAGCTGAACACTGGAAAGTCCATCGTCTTCGGCATCCGCCACAAACCTAAAGCTTTTGGTAAAATGCCACATAGCAAATTACATGTTAGAAAGGTATAAGAAATAGGAGCAGGAGTCGGCCATTTTGGCCCTTCGAGCCTGTTCCGCCATTCAGTAAGATCATGGCTGATCTTCTACCTCATCTCTACTTTCCTGCACTATCCCCATATCCCTTGATTCCCTTAATATTCAAAAATCTATCGATCTCTATCTTGAATACACTCAACGACTGAGCCTCCACAGCCCTCTGGGGTAGAGAATTCCAAAGATTCACCACCCTCTGAGCGAAGAAATTTCTCCTCATCTCAGTCCTAAATGGCCGACCCCTTATTCTGAGACTGTGACCCCTGGTTCTAGACTCTCCAGCCAGGGGAAACATCCTCCCTGCATCTACCCTGTTAAGCCCTGTAAGAATTTTGTATGTTTCAATGCGATCACCTCTCATTCTTCTAAACTCTAGAGAATATAGGCCTAGTCTACTCATAGGACAATCCCCCCATCCCAGGAACCAGTCTGGTGAACCTTCGTTGCACTCCCTCTATGGCAAGTATATCCTTCCTTAGGTAAGGAGACCAAAACTGTACACAGTACTCCAGGTGTGGTCTCACCAGGGCCCTATATAATTGCAGTAAGACGTCTTTACTCTTATACTCAAATCCTGTTGTGCAAATTGGGGCAAAACCTTTGACATGGATAAACAACTGGTAGAGTCAGAACATGGAAGGGTATTTGCTAAACGAGGACCAATTACATGCAACAAGTTGACTGGTGGAGTATCACAGGGATGTGGTTGTTTTTGGTGTATATTAATAATTTGGAGGAACAGTCACAACAATCTCCAAATTTACTGATGATAACAAAATGGGGGCGATTTAACTAGTAGGGAACAAGTGGACCAACTCCAGAGGGATCTGGATAGGTTGGGGATTGGGCCAAATAGTGGAAGGTGAACACACAAACATATGAAAATGCGGACAGGAAAAGACCTGCTGGTCCATCCAGCCTGTCCCCATCAGTTATGATACCTCATGCATCACAATACATATATTCCCCACCCACCCGGAGCCATGTAATCTCCTGGGAGAGTTGGGGGAAAAAACAGATTTTAAAACCCAAGCCAATTAGGGAAAATAAACTGGAAAATTTCTCTCCACCCACTTAGGCGATCAAAACTAGTCCAGAAAACCATATTGGCCCTGATTTACATTACAGGATACCTAGCTCTTGTACGAGGTGATCTCCCCTGGCCCCCAGTCAGAAACAGGTTCAGCTCTCGCTTGAAGTAATTCAGTGAATTGGCGTCCACCACACAAGATGGCAGCCTGTTCCAGAGGATCACTATTCTCCAGGAAAAGGACCACCTCCTGACATCTAACCTAGTTCTGCCCTTACATAACTTGTAAGCGTGACCCCTAGTCCTCTCTATATTATTCCATTGAAATGATTGGTCCACATAAACACAATCTGATCCCTTCATTATTTTATAAACCTCGATCAAATCACCCCTAAGTCTATGCTTCTCTGAGCCTATCTGGATTACTAAGGTGTTTTAAAGTGGGAATTAATCTAGTGGCCCTTCCCTGCACCCTTTCCAATATCTCCCATCATATGAGGAGACCAAAACTGGGAACATTATTATAACTGAGGCCTAACCAAGATCTTGTACAGAGATAAAATGGTATGTTTTGTTTTATGGTGACTTGTCCTGTTTAAACACCCGAGGATCCAATTCGCTTGGGTCACAGCCTCACAGCATTGAGAGACTGTCATTTAATAGAGAGAAATGCAAATCATGGAGTTGGGAAGGGAAAATAACAGTGGGAGTACAAAAAAAATGGGAATGGCCTGCAAGAAATGACAAAAAAGGATCTGGGAGCTTAAATAGGAAACCCCCTTAACCCAGCTGCAAAAAGAGTTGAAAATACAAGATACTAGAAACACTCAGCAGGTCAGGCAACATCTGTGGAGACAGACACCCCCTGATTCCGATGAAATATCATCGACCTGAAACGTTAACCTTACCTTCCTCTCGCCACAGATGCTGCCTAACCTGTTGAGTGTTTCCAGCATTTTCTGTTTTTATTTCAGATTTCCAGCATCTGCAGGGTTTTGCTATTAGCATAATGAGCAGCATTGGTGAAAAAAGCAAATAGGACCTTAGAGTGTAGAGCTGGAGAGATAGAGCACACATCACAGGACGTGATAACAAGCTTGTACAAAGCACTGGTTCGCCTTCATCTTGAATATCAAAGAGGGCTTCCTGGCCTGGGAGCGACTACAAAGAAAGAGCAGCTAAGCTGATAAATGCAATTGGGCGCCTGAGCTTTGAGGATAGACTAAAGGTACCAAGGATGTTTACATTGGAAAATGACAGCTTAGAGGATAATGGGCCAGGATGAAGAGCTGCATGGGGAAGGAGTCCAGGTTCTCCTATTCCTCTTCCTCATCATCATGTGCCACAAGGGAGAAATATCTCTTCAGTTCCGTCTCCTCCTCCTCATCATCTTCTTCCTGTGCTCTCCATTGCTGTGGTGGATCTGCAGGAAAGGAGGCTGAAAGACAAGAATGGGTGGGCATTATGTCCTAGGATTAAGGAGACAGAGAAATGGGAAGAAAGGTTTACAGGGACATCAGAGCGACAGTGGAGGTCCCCAGTCACTAACCTGGCGGAAACAACATGCCACCGACATCGCCACCTTCCACAGCAAAAGCTGAGTGAGTGCCCATGAGCTCCATGGCCTTGTCCTCAAAGGGGTTTCAAGGTGGGGACGCCCCCTCCTATGTATTGCCTTTGACAGCCGTTGTGTGCCAATTAGTCCAGCAAGAAGATAGAATAAATGAGGATAAGACTGGCGATTGAAGAGTGTGCACCAATTGTCATGGGAGAGGCGAAGTATGAGGTGTGGGGCTATGAGGAGGAAGGAGATTTGTGTTGTGTATGTAAGTAACTGCTGTGAGAGGAGCGGTGTACCCATAGTACAGGATACAGAGTTAAATCCACCGTTAACCAGAGTGTAGTGTGAAGTGATAGTTAGTGCTGCTTTAAGAGGGTGAAGAGTGCGCTCAGGGATGAGCAAGGAAGGAATGGAGAGAGCATGCTCGGTATGTTGAGTTGCCAGTCCAAGTGAGGTCATTGGCCATTTTGTGGCAATGGACTGCAGTCCTGGGATCAGCGAATTGGGAGTCAGTGCCAGTCCTGGGGGTGAGGGTGTTGGGAGTCAGCGCCAGTCCTGGGGGTGAGGGAGTTGGGAGTCAGTGCCTGTCCTGGGGGTGAGGGAGTTGGGAGTCAGTGCCTGTCCTGGGGGTGAGGGAGTTGGGAGTCAGTGCCAGTCCTGGGGGTGAGGGAGTTGGGAGTCAGTGCCAGTCCTGGGGGTGAGGGGGTTGGGAGTCAGTGCCAGTCCTGGGGGTGGGGGAGTTGGGTGTCAGTACCAGTCCTGGGGGTGAGGGTGTTGGGAGTCAGTGTCAGTCCTGGGGGTTGGGGGTTGGCAGTCAGGGCCAGTTCTGGGGGTGAGGGAGTTGGGAGTCAGTACCAGTCCTGGGGGTGAGGGTGTTGGGAGTCAGTGTCAGTCCTGGGGGTGAGGGGGTTGGGAGTCAGGGCCAGTCCTGGGGGCGAGGGAGTTGGGAGTCAGTGTCAGTCCTGGGGGTGAGGAAGTTGGGAGTCAGTGCTTGTCCTGGGGGTGAGCGGGTTGGGATTCAGCGCCAGTCCTGGGGGTAGAGGATTAGGAGTTAGTGCCAGTCCTGGGGGTGAGGGAGTTGGGAGTCAGCGCCAGTCCTGGGGGTGAGGAAGTTGGGAGTCAGTGCCAGTCCTGGGGGTGAGGGGGTTGGGAGTCAGTGCCTGTCCTGGGGTGAGGGGATTGGGAGTCAATGCCAGTTCTGGGGGTGAGGGGGTTGGGAGTCAGTGCCTGTCCTGGGGGTGAGGGGATTGGGAGTCAATGCCAGTTCTGGGGGTGAGGGGATTGGGAGTTAGGCCAGTCCTGGGGGTGAGGGAGTTGGGAATCAGTGCTGGTCCTGGGGGTGGAAGCGTTGGCACACAGTGCCGGTGCCATCTCTTTCCAGGCCACAAGAGATAGTTTCCTGGTAGGCTTTGTCACACCACACCTGTGCCTCCCACCTTGAATCTCCAGGAGGAGTTCTGCATGAGTGAAGTTGTCTGTTCTTCTCTTGGTTGACATCCTGCTCTGCTGCCCTCTGGGCACAGATGGTCTTTGAAAGGCCATAATTTTTTTTAATTCACTTATGGGATGTGGGCGTTGCTGGCAAGGCCAGCATTTATTGCCCATCCTTAATTGCCCTTGAGAAGGTGGTGGTGAGCCGCCTTCTAGAACCGCTGCAGTCCATGTGGTGAAGGTACTCCCACAGTGCTGTTAGGGAGGGAGTTCCAGGATTTTGACCCAGCGATGATGAAGAATCGGTGCTATACTTCTAAGTCAGGATGGTGTGTGACTTGGAGAAGAACTTGGAGGTGGTGGTGCTCCCATTCGCCTGCTGCCCTTGTCCTTCTAGGTGGAAGAGGTCACGGGTTTGGGAGGTGCTGTCGAAGAAGCCTTGGCGAGTTGCTGCAGTGCATCTTGTAGATGGTACACACTGCAGCCACGGTACGCTGGTGGTGGAGTGAGTGAATGTTTTAGGTGGTGGGTGGGGTGACAATCAAGCGGGCTGCTTTGTCCTGGATGGAATCGAGCTTCTTGCACTCATCCAGGCAAGTGGAGAGTATTCCATCACACTCCTTACTTGTGCCTTGTAGATGGTGGAAAGGCTTTGGGGAGTCAGGAGGTGAGACACTCGCCACAGAATACCTAGCCTCTGACCTGCTCTTGTTACCATATTATTTGTGTGGCTGGTCCAGTTCAGTTTCTGGTCAATGGTGACCCCCAGGAAGTTGATGGTGGGGGATTCGGCGATGGTAATGCCGTTGACTGTCAAGGGGAGGTGGTTAGACTCTCACTTGTTGGAGATAGTCATTGCCTGGCACTTATGTGGCGTGAATGTTACCTGCCACTTATCAGCCCAAGCCTGAACATCGTCCAGGTCTTGCTGCAAGCGGACATGAACTGCTTCATCATCTGAGGAGTTGTGAATGGTGCTGAACACTGTGCAGTCATCAGCGAACATCCCCATTTCTGGCCTTATGTTGGAGGGAAGGTTATTGATGAAGCAGCTGAAGATGGGTGTCCTAGGACACTGCCCTGAGGAACGCCTGAGCGATGTCCTGGGGCTGTGATGATTGTCCTTCAATCACCACAACCATCTACATGTATAACAGAAATATTGCTAAGCATGTGGTGAAGTTATTAGAGAGTGAAGAGAGAGAGCCAGGCACTGCTCCTCTTTTACACAAAAGCAAAATACTGCTGATTGTAGTTTGCAAGGACAGAGGAGTCAAGGGTAGTTTTTTTGGGGAGGGATGTGATGACGACAGATTTGATAAGGAGTGGGATAGTACCCGAGGAGAGAGAATCGTTAACAATATCCGCTATCATGGGGGCCAGAAAGGGAAGTTGAGTGGTCGGAAGTTTGGTGGGAATAGGGTCGAGGGAGCAGGAGGTGAGCCTCATGGACAAAATGAGCTCGGAGAGGGCGTGAGGGGAGATAGGAGAGAAACTGGAGAAAGATGCGAGTTCAGGGCGGGGGGAAGATTGGCTCAGTGTGCTAGAGGAAGTGAGGGAAGCGGCAGATGCAGCTGAATGGATGGTCTCAATCTTAGTGACCAAGTAGTCCATGAGCTCCTCGCACTTGTTGTTGGAGGTGAGGGTGGAGGAGACGGGGAGAGGGGTTTAAGAAGATGGTTTGTAGCGGAGAAGCGAAGCCGGGGATTGTCATTGCATTCCAGGACGATCCTGGAGTATGAGCAGTTTTAGCAGAGGAGAGGAGAGCAGGACCCGATCGTGCTTTATGTGGTCCAGCCAGATCTGGCGGGGAATGGCTAAACCAGTTGTCTGCCATAAACGTTCAAATCTACATCCCTTGGACTTAAGGGAGCGGAGATGAGGGTCATACTAGGGGGAACGACCAGGGTGAGAGATAGTTAGGGTTCTACTGGAGATAAGGACATTAAAGGTGGAGGTGAGGGTGTGATTGAGCAGATTGGTAGCTGTAGAAATGTCATGGTGAATGGAGGGCCAAAGGCTGGACAGTTGGGAATTTGAAAGTGCAGTTGTCAGTGACTTGGGGGAGTTTTTTTCCAGGGACAGATACAGAAGGAAGTGGCGTTGGGAGGGGGGAAGGGGGATGTGAGTGGAGAGCGATACAAGGAAGTGATCAGGGATGGCCTTATCTGTGACTGGCATGATGGGAGTAGAGAGGCCACATGAGTTGGCAAGGTCGAAGGGGTGGCCGCGAATATAGATAGGCGTGTTTATATGCAAGGGTGGGATTAGGGATACGGGCAGCAGCCTGTCAGCCAAGTTTCCATCAGGGCTATGAATTCGATGCAATCATCCACAATAAGCTGGTCGATGGCAAGGGCATCCAAGTGGACAGACATTGTGGAGGGAGATGCGGAGAGGGACGGTGATAGCTGATCTGCTGGCAGAGTCCACAGGGTCAGCGCTGGAGGGTGAGTGGGAGGGGAAGATTGGCCCCTGGCAGAGTGCACAGGGTCAGCGCTGGAGGGTGAGTGGGATGGGAAGATTGGTCCCTGGCAGAGTCCACAGGGTCAGCGCTGGAGGGTGAGTGGGATGGGAAGATTGGCCCCTGGCAGAGTCCACAGGGTCAGCGCTGGAGGGTGAGTGGGATGGGAAGATTGCCCCTGGCAGAGTCCACAGGGTCAGCAGTGGAGGGTGAGTGGGATGGACAGACTGGCCCCTGGCAGAGTGCACAGGGTCAGCAGTGGAGGGTGAGTGGGATGGGAAGATTGGCTCCTGGCAGAGTGCACAGGGTCAGCAGTGGAGGGTGAGTGGGATGGGAAGATTGGCTCCTGGCAGAGTGCACAGGGTCAGCGCTGGAGGGTGAGTGGGATGGACAGACTGGCCCTTGGCAGAGTGCACAGGGTCAGCAGTGGAGGGTGAGTGGGATGGGAAGATTGGCTCCTGGCAGAGTGCACAGGGTCAGCAGTGGAGGGTGAGTGGGATGGGAAGATTGGTCCCTGGCAGAGTCCACAGGGTCAGCGCTGGAGGGTGAGTGGGATGGGCAGACTGGCCCCTGGCAGAGTCCACAGGGTCAGCGCTGGAGGGTGAGTGGGATGGACAGACTGGCCCCTGGCATGCGAGCTGGGCGGGAAGGTCGGGGAGAGAGTAGGTTTGCTGCTCGTTAGGAGGACGCAATGAGTACCTCAGCGAGCCCTTCGGAGGATGCCAAGAGAGGCACGGAGAGAATCTGTGGGCTTCCACATGGATTTAACACATTAATGTGCCATCTCTGATGTCTGCTGTTTTGAAAGAGATGTTAACCCATTTATGTTAAGTAGGGAGTGAGGTCTTGTGTTTAAAACTGGTAAAAACTTAAAGCAGTTGAAATGCAGAGCTGGTTGATAAACATTTAAAAGATAAGATGGCAGCTTCACACTGAGGTGCGAACTTTTAGCAGAACTCGGTCTACAGCCTTGTTTCCATGAAAACCCTTATTCCACTCGAGGTTTACAATGAATGGGTTATTATGAATGAATGTTTAAAGCACCATTAAACAGCTGAGACAGCGATTTGGCAGGAATGTGTTATATGTGTGTACTATGACACCACTCACTGCCATTTCTCCACACCCGTGGCTTGATTGATGCTTTAAGTAGGTGATGGCTAAAATCCTGTTGCTCTTAACATGAAAATTGCTACAATTAAATGTGTGGTTTGCGGCTGCAGAGTGAGGTTGCGATCAACAGGCACTCTTTGCAAGGGAACTGCAGTACGAGCTGAGTGGGAGGATCCATTGTAAATGTTAACAAGTGGGCTGCAAAACATTTCATTGTTCTATCCAACAGCATGCAAAAGAAAACTGCTCATTACCACTTACGGCAAATTTAATTACAATCTATATGGTACATATTAGTACCCTGTAGAATACTGGCCATTAAATGGGAAATTATCAGTCAGAACAATGGGCCAGATTTTGCTGTAGCAGGTCATCGAAAGGTGTCCGTTAGTTAGAATTGCCTCTGCACCCTTCAGATCAAAAATAATTTTGCCCACAAAGTTGCTGAAAGTATGAGCTGATAACGATAAGTGCGAGGTGGCCAAGGTTGGGAACTAAATGTTCCAGGGTATTTGATGTTTCAAAAAGACAGGCAGAATGGAAAAGGAGGGGGAGGAGCCCTGATAATAAAGGATGACATAAGGACAGTAGCGAGAAAGAATCTCGGCTCGGTAGATCAGGAAATGGAATCAGTATGGTGGAGATAAAGAATAACAAAGGGCAGAAAACACTGGTAGGAGTAGTATATAGGCCCCCTAACAGTAGCTATACTGTTGGACAGAATATTAATCAAGAAATAGTAGGAGCTTGCAACAAAGTTAATGCACGGTGGCATAGTGGTTAGCACTGTTGCCTCACAGCGCCAGGGACCCGGGTTCAAATCTGGCCTCAGGCGACTGTCTGTGTGGAGTTTGCACATTCTCCCTGTGTCTGCGTGGGTTTTCTCCGGGTGCTCCGTTTTCCTCCCACAGTCCAAAGATGTGCAGGTTAGGTTGATTTGGCTATGATAAATTGACCCTTAGTGTTAGGGGATTAAATACGTGGGGTTACAGGGATAGGGTGGGATATGTGTCAGTGCAGGGATAGGATGGGATATGTGTCAGTGCAGGCTCGATGGGCCGAAATGGCCTCTATCTGCACTGTAGATTCTGAAATCTGAAATAATCTTGGGGACTTTAATCTTCATATAGACTGGACAAATCAAATTGTCAAAGGTGGTCTGGAGGACGAGTTCATGGAATGCATTCGGGACAGTTTCCTAGAACAAAACATCATAGAACCAACCAGGGAACAGGCTGTTTTAGATCTTTGTATTGTGCAGTGAGACAGGGTTAATTAGCAATTTCATAGTAAAGGATCCTCTGGGGTAGAGTGATCATAATATGATAGAATTTCACCATAATTTTGAGAGTGACTTGCCTAAGTCCGAAACTAGAGTCTTAAACTTAAATAAAGGCAATTACAGCAGTATGAGGGGCGAGCTGGCGAAGGTAGGTTGGAAAAATAGATTCAAAGGTATGGTGGTAGATAAGCAGTGGCTAACATTTAAATAAATATATCATAATTCTCAACAAAAATACATTCCATTGAGAAACAAAAACTCCATGGGAAAAGTGATCCAACCATGGCTAACTAAAGAAGTTAAGGATAGCATTAGATTGAAAGAAGAAGATTATAATGTTGCAAAGGATAATAGTAAGCCTGAGGATAGGGAGAGTTTCAGAAACCAGCAAAGGTTGACCAAAAAATTGATAAAAAGGGAAAAAATAGAATGAGAGAAAATTAGTAGGAAATATAAAAGCAGATTGTAAGAGCTTCTACAAGTATGTAAAAAGGAAGAGAGTAGCAAAAGTAAACGTTGGTCTCTTAGAGGCTGAGACAGGAGAAATTATTATGGGAAATAAGGAAATGGCCGAAACATTAATCAAATATTTTGTATCTGTCTTCACAGTAAAATACACAAAAAGCATAACAAAAATGGTGGGGAACCGAGGGTCTAATGAGGGTGAGGAACTTAACATAATTAATATAAGAGAAAAAGCACTAGAGAAACTAATGGGACTAAAAGCCGACAAATCCCCTGGACCTGATGGCCTACATCCCAGGGTTCCAAAAGAGGTGGCTGAAGAGATGGTGGATGCATTGGTTTTGATCTTCCAAAATTCCCTAGATTCGAGAATGGTCCCAGCGGATTGGAAGGTCGCAAATGCAACACCGCTATTCAAGAAAGGAGGGAGAGAAAAAACAGGGAACTACAGGCCAGTTAGCCTGACATCAGTCATTGGGGAAATGCTGGAATCCATTGTTAAGGAAGTGGTATCAGGGCACTTAGAAAATCATAACATGATTAGGCAGAGTCAACATGGTTTTATGAAAGGGAAATCGTGTTTGACAAATGTATTAGAGATTTTTGAGGATGAAACTAGCAGGGTAGATAAAGGGGAACCAGTGGATGTAGTATATTTGGATTTCCAAAAAGCATTCGATAAAGTGCCACATAAAAGCTTATTACACAAGATTAGGGCTCATGGGGTTGGGGGTAATATAGTAGCATGGATTAAGGATTGGTTAACAGTCATAAAACAAACAGATCTTTTTCAGGTTGGCAGGCTGTAACTAGTGGGGTGCCGCAAGGATCAGTCATAGAGTTATACAGCACAGAAAGAGGCACTTCGGCGAATCCGGCCTCGGGTGACTGTCTGTGTGGAGTTTGCACATTCTCCCCGTGTTTGCGTGGGTTTCCTCCGGGTGCTCCGGTTTCCTCCCACAGTCCAAAGATGTGCGGGTTAGGTTGATTGGCTATGATAAATTGACCCTTAGTGTTAGGGGGATGAAATACGTGGGGTTACGGGGATAGGGTGGGATATGTGTTGGTGTAGGGGTTACGGGGATCGGGTGGGATATGTGTTGGTGCAGGCTCGATGGGCCGAAATGGCCTCTATCTGCACTGTGGGGATTCTGTGAATCTGTGAATGTCCATGCCAGCCATCAAGCCCTGTCTATTCGAATCCCATTTTCCAGCACTTGGTCCGTAGCCTTGTATGCTATGGCATTTCAAGTGCTCATCTAAATGCTTCTTGAATGTTGTGAGAGTTCCTGCCTCTACCACCCTTTCAGGCAGTGAGTTCCAGATTCCAACCACCCTCTGGGTGAAAAAGCTTTTCCTCAAATCCCCTCTAAACTTCCTGCCCCTTACCTTCAAACTATGCCCCCTGGTTATTGACCCCTCTACTAAGGGGAAAAGTTCCTTTCTATCTACCCTATCTATGCCCCTCATAATTTTGTATACCTCAATCAGGTCCCCCCTCAGCCTTCTCTGCTCGAAGGAAAACAACCCCAGCCTGTGCAATCTCTCTTCATAGCTGAAGCGCTCCAGCCCAGGTAACATCCTGGTGAATCTCCTTTGCACCCTCTCCAATGCAATCACATCCTTCCTATAGTGTGCACACAGTATTCCAGCTGTGGCCTAACTAGCGTTTTGTACAACTCCATTATAGCCTCCCTGCTCTTATATTCTATGCCTCGGCTAATGAAGGCAAGTATCCCATATGCCTTTTTAATCACCTTATCTACCTGTCCTGCTGCCTTCAGGGATCTATGTACATGCACACCAAGGTTCCTCTGTCCTTCCTAGGGTCCTACCATTCATTGTGTATTCCGTTGCCTTGTTAGTCCTTCCAAAATACATCACCTCACACTTTTCAGGGTTAAATTCCATTTGCCACTGTTCTGCCCATCCCGTCTATATCGTCCTGAGGCTTCCCTGCTCGCTATTTACCACCCCACCAATTTTCGTGTCATCTGCAAACTTACTGATCATACCTCCTACATTCATATCTAAATCATAAATGTACACTACAAACAGCAAAGGACCCAGCACCAATCCCTGTGGTACACCACTGGACACAGGCTTCCAGTCACAAAAACAACCTTCGACCATCACCCTCTGCCTCCTGCCACTAAGCCAATTTTGGATCCAATGTGCCAAGTTGCCCTGGATCCCATGGGCTCTTACCTTCTTGACCAGACTCCCATGCGGGACTTTGTCAAAAGCCTTACTGAAGTCCATGTAGACCACATCAACTGCACTACCCTCATCCACACACCTAGTCAACCCCTCGAAAAATTCAATCAAATTGGTCAGACATGATCTCCCCCTGACAAAGCCATGCTGACTATCCTTGATTAATCCTTGCCTCTCCAAGTGGAGATTAATTCTGTCCCTCAGAATTTTTTCCAATAATTTCCCTACCACTAATGTTAGGTTCACTGGCCTGTAATTCCCTGGTTTATCCTTCTTGAATAATGGTACTATGTTAGCTGTTCTCCAGTCCTCTGGCATCTCCCCTGTGGCCAGAGAGGTTCTGAAAATTTGTGCGGTTAAGAAGGCAAATGGTATGTTGGCCTTCGTAGCGAGAGGGTTTGAGTACAAGAACAAGGATGTCTTGCTGCAGTTGTACGGGGCCTTGGTGAGACCACGTCTTGAGTATTGTGTGCAGTTTTGGTCGCCTTATCTGAGGAAGGATATTCTTGCCATGGAAGGAGTTCAGCGAAGATTCACCAGGCTGATACCTGGGATGGCAGGAATGACGTATGAGGAGAGATTGGGACGATTGGGCTTGTACTCGCTGGAGTTTAGAAGAATGAGAGGGGATCTGATTGAAACTTATAACATTCTGGCAGGACATAGATACATAGATACATAGAAGATAGGAGCAGGAGTAGGCCATTCGGCCCTTCGTGCCTGCTCCGCCATTCGATGAGATCATGGCTGATCCTTTAATTCAGTATCCCGTCCCCGCCTTCTCTCCGTAACCCTTAACCCCTTTTGCCCGTAGAAATATATCTAATTCCCTCTTAAATATATTTAATGAGCTGGCGTACACTGCCCTCTGTGGCAATGAGTTCCACAGGTTCACCACTCTCTGAGTGAAGAAATTCCCCCTCATCTCTGTCCTAAATGGTTTAGCCCTTATCCTTAAATTATGTCCTCTAGTTCTGTTCTCACCCGCCAAGGGAAACATTCCTTCTGCATCCAGTCTGTCTAGACCTGTCAGAATTTTATACACTTCTATGAGGTCCCCTCTCAATCTTCTAAACTCCAGTGTGTACATCCCTAAACTACATAGTCTCTCCTCATAGGTCATTCCCGCCATTCCTGGTATCAGCCTGGTGAATCGCCGCTGTACCCCCTCCATGGCAAGAACATCCTTCCTCAGATGAGGCGACCAAAACTGTACACGTACTCGAGGTGTGGTCTCACCAGTGCCCTGTACAGCTGCAGCAAGGTATCCCTGTTCCTGTATTCTAACCCTTTTGCTATGAAGGCCAGCATACCGTTTGCCTTCTTGACCGCCTGTTGCACCTGCATGCTCGCCTTCAGTGACTGGTGTACAAGAACACCCAGGTCTCTCTGTACTTCCCCCTCTCCCAATCTATTGCCATTTAAATAATCATTTGCCCTCCCGTTCCTGCACCCAAGGTGGATAACTTCGCACTTGTCCACATTATAGTGCATCTGCCATTTATCCGCCCAATCGCCCAGTCTGTCCAAATCGCTCTGGAGCTTCCTGGTCTCTTCCTCTGAGCCCACCCCCCCTCCTAGTTTAGTGTCGTCTGCAAATTTGGAAATGCTGCATCCGACTCCCTGATCCAGGTCATTAATGTAAATTGTGAACAGCTGGGGGCCCAGGACAGATCCCTGTGGTACCCCACTTGTTACTGCCTGCCATTCAGAAAATGAGCCGTTTATTCCAACTCTCTGTTTTCTATCTGACAGCCAGTTCCCTATCCACGCCAAAACTTTCCCCTTTATCCCATGAGCCTCAATTTTCCATGCTAATCTTTTATGTGGGACCTTATCGAAGGCCTTTTGGAAGTCCAGGTACACCACATCTACTGGCTCTCCCCCATCTATTCTACCAGTTACTCCCTCAAAAAATTCCAATAGATTAGTCAAGCACGATTTACCCTTTGTAAATCCATGTTGACTCTGTCCTATCCTGTCCCCATTTGCTAAGTGCTCCGCTATTTCATCCTTAATGATGGACTCCAGCATTTTGCCCACAACTGATGTAAGGCTTACAGGTCTGTAATTACCTGCTTTTTCCCTACCCCCCTTTTTGAATAGTGGGGTAACGTTAGCTACCCTCCAATCCATCGGCACTGTTCCCGAGTCTAATGAATTCTGAAAAATCATCCTTAGTGCATCCGCTATCTCTAGGGCCACCTCCTTCAGTACCCTAGGATGCATGTTATCAGGCCCTGGGGATTTGTCCACCTTCAATCCCTTTAGCTTCCTTAACACCATATCCTTAGAGATATTGATTTGCGTCAGTTCCTCCTTTGCCAATGTCCCTATTTTTCCCGATATCCCAGGGAGGTTTTTTGTGTCTTCCTTCGTAAAGACTGACCCAAAGTATGCATTTAGTTGATCTGCCATTTCCTTATTTCCCATTATATATTCCCCCGTATCTGACTGCAATGGACCAACTTTGGTTTTCACCAGTCTTTTCCTTTTGATATATTTATAAAAGCTTTTGGAGTTAGTTTTTATATTTTCCGCCAGCTTGTTTTCGTAAGCTATTTTGCCCCTCTTGATCATGCCCTTTGCCCTCCTTTGCTCTATCTTAAACTGTTCCCAATCTTCCGCTCTGGCGCTTTTTTTGGCTATTTTATACGCCCTATCTTTGGATTTTATGCTGTCTCTAATTTCCCCTGTTATCCACGGTTGAGTCACCTTTTTAGATTTCCTTTTATGCCAGATTGGTATAAATAATTTTTGCAATTTTGTCATTCTATCTTTAAATGTTTGCCATTGTTTATCTACCTCCAGTCCTCCCAGGAACGTTGTCCAATCAGACCTACTCAGTTCCCGTCTCATGGCATCATAATTCCCCTTGTTTAAATTCAGGACCTTAGTCTCTGAGTCAATTTCTTCGCTCTCCATTTCGAGTGAGAAATCGATCATGTTATGATCGCTCTGACCCAAGGGTCCCCGTACAACAAGATTACTGATTAGTCCCTTCTCATTGCACAGTACCCAGTCCAATATAGCCTGTTCCCGAGTTGGTTCCTCGACATATTGATCCAGATAACCATCCCTTAAACACTCAAGGAATTCCTCCTCCTCATTATTTTTACTGATTAGGCTAGTCCAATCTATATGTAAGTTAAAGTCACCTATGATGACAGCTGTGCTCTTATTGCACGCTTCTCTAATTTCCCTCGTGATGCCCTCCCTAACCTCTATTTTACTATTTGGAGGCCTATATACCACTCCTATTAATGTTTTTCGCCCCTCGCTATTTCTTAGCTCCACCCATATAGATTCTGTATTAACTGAGTTAATATCCTTCTTTTCAATTGCATTTATCCCCTCTTTTACTAGCAATGCTACCCCTCCTCCCTTTCTTTTTTGTCGATCCTTCCTAAATACTGAATACCCCTGTATGTTAAGCTCCCAGCCCTGCTCACCCTGCAACCATGTTTCCGTAATCCCAATTAGATCATAATTATTAACCTCTATTTCCACAGCTAATTCATCTACCTTGTTCCTGATGCTTCTCGCATTAAGGTATAAAACCCTCAGGCTTTTTTTATGCTCACATTTTTTATGAATTAGTTTGGCCCTTTGTTTTTTGTTCCTCACCCTTTTACCATTTATTTCTGTCTGCCTTTCACTTTCCTCTATTTCACTACATAGGTTTCTAGCCCCCTGCCATACTAGTTTAAATGCTCCCGAACTGCTTTATCAAAAATTACCCCGAGAACATCAGTTCCATCTCTGCACAGGTGTAGACCGTCCCTTTTGTATAGGTCACACCTACCACAAAACTGGTTCCAATGCCTCAAAAATTTAAAACCCTCCCTCTTACACCACTGCTCAGGACTGGACAGACTAGATGCAGGGAGGATATTCCCGAGTGTAGTGAACCTGTGGAATTCTCTACCACAGAAGGCAGTAGAGGCCAATACATTAAATATATTCAAGAAGGAGTTGGATATATTTCTTAAGGCTAAAGGGATCAAGGGGTATGGGGAGAAAGCAGGGACCGGGTACTGAACTTGGATGATCAGCAATGATCACATTGAATGGCAGAGCAGGCGCGAGGGGCCGAATGGCCTACTCCTGCTCCTATCTCCTATGTTTCTGTGTGTCAGAGCCCCTGCAATCTCCTCCCTTGCCTCACACAGCAGCCTGGGATACATCTCGTCTGGGCCTGGGGATTTATCCACTTTTAAGCCCGCTAAAACCGCTCGTACCTCCTCCCTCTCAATGCTAATCTGTTCAAGTATATCACAATCCCCCTGCCTGATTTCTGTGCCTACATCATCCTTCTCCATAGTGAACACAGATGCAAAATATTCATTTAAAACCACACCTACATCTTCTGGCTCTACACACAAATTGCCACTTTGGTCCCTAATGGGCCCTACTCTTTCCCTGGTTATTCTCTTGCCCTTAATATACTTATAAAACACCTTGGGATTTTCCTTTATTTTGCCCGCCAGTGTTATTTCATGCTCCCTCTTCGCTCTCCTAATTTCTTTTTTAAGTACCCCCCTGCACTTTCTATACTCCTCTAGGGCTTCCACTGTTTTTAGTCCTTTGTATCTGCCAAAACCCTCCCTTTTTTTCCTAATCCATTCTCGTACATCCCTTGACATCCAGGGTTCCCTGGGCTTATTGGTCCCACCCTTGACCTTTACGGGAATATGTTGCCGTTGTACTCTCTCTATTTCCTTTCTGAAAGACTCCCACTACTCTGATGTGGATTTTCCTACAAGTAGCTGATCCCAGTCCACTTTGGCCAGATACTGCCTTATCATATTAAAACCGGCCTTCCCCCAATTTAGAACCTTTATTTCTGGTCCATCTTTGTCCTTTTCCATGATTACCTTAAATCTCACCGAATTATGGTCACTGTCACCAAAATGCTCTCCTACGAACACTTCTACCACTTGCCTGGTTACATTCCCTAGAATTAGGTCCAGTACCGCCCCCTCTCTTGTAGGACTTTCTACATGCTGGCTCAAAAAGCTCTCCTGAATGCATTTTAAGAATTCCGCACCCTCTAAGCCTTTCACACTCTGACTATCCCAGTTAATATTGGGGAAGTTGAAATCCCCGACTATTATTACCCTATTATTTCTACACTTCTCTGAGATTTGCCTACATATCTATTCCTCTATATCCCCCTGACTGTTTGGGAGCCTATAGTACACTCTCAGCAAAGTGCTTGCCCCCTTTTTGTTTTTAAGTTCTACCCATATGGCCTCATTAGAGGAACCTGCTAAGATAGCATCCCTCCTTACAGCAGTAATTGACTCCTTGATTAATATTGCGATACCCCCTCCTCTTTTACATCCCCCTCTGTCTCGCCTGAAGATTCTATACCCCGGAATATTGAGCTGCCAGTCCTGCCCCTCCCTCAACCATGCCTCTGTGATAGCAACAATATCATACTCCCATGTGTTCATCAACACCTTCAATTCACCTGCCTTACTCGCAAGACTCCTTGCATTAAAATAAATGCCACCCAGCCTTGC
Source organism: Somniosus microcephalus (assembly GCF_052327205.1). Lineage (NCBI taxonomy): Eukaryota > Metazoa > Chordata > Chondrichthyes > Squaliformes > Somniosidae > Somniosus > Somniosus microcephalus. The sequence continues at coordinate 51,558,571 of NC_141010.1, read as the reverse complement.
CATACTCCCTTGTGCCATTACATATTTGCTCTGCCTTCCTCTATATTTGGCTGTGCATCACCCCCTACTATAGCTCCATATCCCATCCCCCTGCCAAGTTAGTTTAAACCCCCCCCCCCCCCAACAGTACTAGCAAACCTCCCTGCAAGGATGTTGGTCCCGTTACGGTTCAGGTGAAACCCGTCTGACTTGTACAGGTCCCACCTTCCCCAGAAGCAGGCCCAGTGATCCAGGAAACTAAAGCCCTCCCTCCTGCACCAACTCTTTAGCCACGCATTCATCTGCTCTATCATCCTATTCCTATACTCACTAGCACGTGGCTCCGGGAGTTATCCAGAGATTACAACCTTTGAGGTCCTGCTTTTTAATCTGCTACCTAGCTTCCTAAATTCTTGTTGCAGGACCTCATCCCTCTTTCTACCCATGTCGTTGTTATCAATGTGAACCACGACCTCTGACTGTTCGCCCTCCCCCTTCAGAATGCCCTGCAGCCTTTCAGTGACATCCTTAACCTTGGCACCAGGGAGGCAACATACCATCCTGGAGTCACGTCTGCGGCCATAGAAACGTCTATCTGTTCCCCTTACGATAGAATCCCCTATCACTATTGCTCTCCCACTCTTTTTCCTCCCCTCCTGTGCAGCTGAGCCACTCGTAGTGCCACAGACTTGGCTCTTGCTGCTCTCCCCTGAGAAACCATCTCCCCATCAGTATCCAAAACAGAAAATCTGTCGGAGAGGGAGATGGACCTAGGGGACTTCTGCACTACCTTCCTAGTTCTTTTACTCTGTCTAGCGGTCACCCATTCCCTGTCTGCCTGTGCACTCTTTAGCTGCGGTGTGTCCACCTTGTTAAACATGCTATCCACGAAGATCTCAGCTTCGTGGATGCTCCACAGTGACTCCAGCCGCAGCTCCAGCTCCGAAACACGGATTTCGAGTAGCTGCAACTGGAGACACTTCCTGCACATGTATTCACCCTGGACACCTAAAGTGTCCCTGATTTCCCACATAGCACAGGAGGAGCACTCCACATAGCCGAGCTGCCCTACCATGTCCTACCCTTAATTTACTCCCTTTAAATTAAAGAATATTAAATACACTAGGGACCTTACTTCCCTTTAAACACTACTTACTCTAAACTAGAGACCTTACTTTTACTTTAATGACTGGAATGTAGAAATACTGTCGAAATACTCACCGCTGGTTCTCTGTCCCCTCTTGTGCAGCTTTTTAGCATGTGTTCTCCTGGAAGCTGACAAAGATGGAAAAAGAAAGGAACACCTCGCTCCCCGAACTCCCTCAATCACCAAACTCGCAGCTTAACACTCTGTTCCGATCTGCACTCCGTGACAAACTGTGTTGGGGCCTCAGCTATTTACAATCAATATTAATCGTAGTGTCCGAGGATCAATAATACTCAGACTGCAGGAGAACAATAAAACAGGTATTTACTTGAACAGAGGGTAACTTAAGACTGAAATACAGAAGCCTGCTATGGCTTTATATAGAGGGGTGGTCACTGCCGGTACTGCAGTATAGAATCAGTTCTTCTCTTAAAGGCACATACACAACAATTCCTCCCCTTTTAGATAAACAGTACATAACATTCATTTAACAACTAAATAATAACTAATTACAATTACAATTTTCTCTGTACTATATACATCAACTGAAATAATCATTTATAAGTTCAGTCTTTGAGGAGGCTTCCTGATCCTGACTGGATAGCGCCTTTCTCAAGTGTCCTGTTCTTGCGGTGGAGTTGATTCTGGCTCATTGTCATTGGTTGGTTCATCAGCTTCCAATACCACTGCTTCTGAGGTAGACGCAATCTGTACTTTGGGTTGATTACCAGGTGCACCTGCTCGTGGTATGGGTTTGGCTTGTTCCTGTGACTCTAGAATCTGGTCAGCATGGCGTCTCACGATGCTCTCTCCAACGTCCACTGTGTACATTAGTGGTCCCTGCTGTGTGTATATCGTTCCTGGCTGTCATTTTTCTGTTCGGTAGTCGCGGGCCAAGACTGGTTGCCCTATCTTGAAGCTCCTGGTTGGCTTCTCATTTATGTGCTGGAATTGCTTATCCTCAACATCTCGTCTTATGTTTGGTTTGAGCAAATCCAGGCGACACCTTAGCCTTCGGTTGAAGAACATTATGGCTGGAGCTTGGTTGGTGACTGCATGTGTCGCATTCCGGTAAGCAAACAAGAAATTATCCACCTTGTGTTGTAGTGGTATGTCGTCATTATGCATTGCCTTTATGGCCTTTTTAAAGGTCTGAACAAACCTCTCAGCCAATCCATTTGTGGCTGGATGATATGGGGCAGATGTGTAATGCTTCACCCCATTATTCCTCAGAAACCTCCGGAAATCCTCTGACACAAACTGTGGCCCATTGTCGGAGCAAATCTGTTCTGGCAAGCCATTCCTGGTGAAGATGGTCCGTAGGACTGCAATAGTTTTCTCCGTGGTGGTGGAGGACATTTTGATGGCTTCTGGCCATTTCGAATGGGCGTCCACAGCGACTAGGAACATTGAGTCCATAAATGGACCAGCAAAATCAATGTGTACCCGTTGCCATGGAGATGAGGGCCACTCCCATGGATGTAGCGGGGCCTGTGGTGGAGTGTTTTGGACCTTCTGGCATCCTATGCATCTCTTGGTCATATCCTCGATTTCTTTATCGATTCCTGGCCACCACACAAACGCCCTGGCTAGGCTCTTCATTTTTACCCCTCCCAGATGACCCTCATGAAGCTCATTGAGCACTCTATCTCTCAACTTGGGTGGAATTACCACTCGGGATCCACACATCAAGGTCCCCCGGCACACTGACAGCTGTTCTCTCCTTGGCGAGAATGCTGGCAACAGTGAGTCGCCATGTGCTGGCCATCCCTTCACCATCAAATCATAGACCTGAGAGAGTGTCGGGTCATTTCGAGTTTCCTTCTCTATACTTGAGTTTGTAACAGGTAGACATTCGACTATGGTCGCATGGAATATCTCAACAGGGTCCACTGCAGGTGCTTCCTCTACCATAGGCAACGGTAGGCGCGACAGCCCATCAGCGTTTCCATGCTGTTTCGTACCCTTGTACTCTATGTCGTACTGATGTGCCCCTAGAAAAAGTGACCATCTTTGCAGCCGTTGCGCCGTCATCACCGGAACGCCCTTCTTTGGGTTAAAAATGGAGACCAGGGGCTGATGATCAGTCAGTAGGGTGAATTTCTGCCCGTGCAGATAGTGATTGAACTTCTTCACCCCCCACACCAGGCTGAGGGCCTCCCTGTCAATCTGGGCGTAGTTATGCTCGGCTGAGGTTAACGAGCACGATGCAAAGGCTATTGGCCTCTCTGAACCATCAGGGAATTTGTGTGACAGCACCACTCCGATGCCGTAGGGAGACGCATCACATGCTAACCGAATCGGTAGTGTTGGATTGTAGTGGGCCAATACTTCTTTTGAAGTGATTAGGCATTTACATTTCTGAAAGGCACGCTTACACTCATCACTCCATTTCCATGTTACTCCAGTTTGCAGTAGGGCGTTCAGTGGGTGCAGAATTGTAGATAAATTCGACAAGAACTTATGGTAGTAGTTCACCAACCCGAGGAACGACCTCAGTTGCGACACATTTTCCGGTGCTGGAGCCTTGATTACAGCCTCAATCTTGTCTGGCGACTTATGCAACCCTTCCTCATCAATCATGTGGCCACAATACGAGATTTGTCTCCTGAAGAACTCACATTTGGGGCGGTTGGCTCGTAGCCCATATTCCTGTAATCTCGTGAGCACCTGCTCCAGGTTGGCAAGGTGTTCACTGTCATTTTTGCCCGTAACCAGGATGTCGTCCAAATAACACTGGGTCCCCGGGATCCCTTGCAGGACTTGTTCCATCGCCCTCTGCCAAATAGCTGGGGCTGATGCTACCCCGAATACCAGTCAATTGTACTGGTAAAGGCCTTTGTGAGTGTTTATCGTGAGGTATTTCCTAGATGCTTCTTCCACCTCCATTTGTACATACGCTTGGGCCAGATCAATCTTCGTAAAGCGTTTCCCTCCAGATAGTGAGGCGAAAATATCTTCTATCTGTGGAAGTGGATATTGTACTGTGTGCAGGACTGGGTTCACAGTTACCTTGAAGTCCCCACAGATGCGAACCTTCTTCGGTTCCCCAGGCGTGCTGCTCAATGATTTCTTCATTACAGGAACGATGGGTGTGGCCCACTCGCTCCAGTCCACCTTGGACAGCACACCCGAACTCTCCAGCTCTGCTTCAACGGCTGGGCGGATCGCGTAAGGTACCGGTCTGGCCTTAAAAAAATTTGGGTTTGCGTTATCTTCGATTTTTATCGTTGCCGTTACTCCTTTTAGAGTTCAAGTCCTTGTTGGAACACCTCTTTCGCGTCAGTTAGAATTTTTGACAGTCGTCCAGGTGTGACGTCATCATCCTTTTTATCAGTCACAGTTAGCGCCTGAATGGAATGCCAATCCAATTGTATTTTTCGGATCCATTCACGTCCCAATAATGGTGGTCCTCCATCTGGTAGTATATATAGATACAGTTTCTGTGTTTCCTTGCCGTTGTATTCAACTGGCACCCTTATTTTTCCTCTGGGGTAGACTTTTTGCCCCGTGTATGTCTTCAATACAATGGATGTGTCCTTCAAGGGCATGTGTGAGAATAGCCGCTCATAGTCTTGTCGATTCATGACAGTTAGGGATGATCCTGTGTCCAATTCCATCTTTACTGGGGACCCTGCTATCATGAGGGTGACCCAAATGGTTCGGTGATCCTCCTTTGCGATCACGTTGTGTAACTTTAGACAACTTAGTCTCCTGCTCCCGGAGTCCTTATCACTCTCCTGATCTTCCGAACTACTGTCTGTCAATTTCTTTACTGTCTTGTACTTTTCCTTAGTAGTTCTTGTAGTGTTGGTTTTCTTTCCTGACCTGCAGACTCTTGCTATGTGTCCCATTTTCCCACGTTGCCTGCATACTTTGTCCTTAAACCAGCAGTCCTTCTGATCATGGGTTGTTCTGCCGCAGCGATAGCACTTTTCTGCTCCATACGCCATTTTGTTAGCGCTGTATTCCTGTGGTTTCTGTTGTATTTCCGCAGCTCCCCGTGCTGCTGCTTCGTAGGATACTGCCACGCTGAAAGCCTGTTCTAGCGTCAGGTCCTTTTCCGAAAGTAGTCGTTTCTGGGTTCCTTCACTCTGGAGCCCGCAGACAAACTTATCCCATAAGGTGTCTGCCAGTCCTGCTCCGAACTGGCAGTGCTTCGATAACTTGCGTAGTTCCGTAAGATAGTCAGCATTGTTCTCATCTTTGTGCTGGTTTCTTTTATGAAACTTGAATCTTTCTGCTATCAGCAGCGGTGTAGGGTTTAGGTGTTCCTGTAAGATATTAACAATCTCTTCAAAACTTTTCTCCATTGGTTTAGTTGGGGTAATTAAATTCCGCAATAGGCCGTACGTTCTCGCGCCCATCAAATTTAATAAAACCGACGCCTTCTTTCCATCGGCCACCTCATTGGCATTGCAGTACACTTCAATTATTTCCACATACGTGGTCCAGTCTTCTACCTCGTTGTCGAAAGCAGTGATACTGCCACTCTTTGGCATCTTGGGTGATTTAAAATGGCGCCTCCCGCGCTTTTTCTTCTTCCCCAATGTAATAAAATGGCACCTCCCGCGCTTTTCCTTCTTCCCCAATGGAATAAAATGGCGCCTCCCGCGCTTTTCCTTCTTCCCCTTGCTGCCACGCTGCTCCTAGCGTTCTACAGGGTAATGGCGGCGACCCGCGGCTTCGGCGCGTCTCACTTTTCCTTTCCCGCGTTCTATCCTCTCCACGCTGCCCTGTTCTTGAGCACCAACTGCGCCCTGTGCGCTCCACCCTCTCTCTCTCTCTTCCTCCCGACAACGCTGCACGGCCCCTTTGCAGAGCCACTCGATCGAGCCCGAGCCCGCCGCAGTCCGGAAGGGTCAGCGCACTACCTGCTACCAGCACGACTTGCTGGAACACCTCGACTGGGGAGCCAGGCCCAGCTCTCCACAGCCTCCCCTGCAACTCTCCGATGGATCCCTGGGCGGTTGCCCGCGGTCGACGCCCGCCGTTCTGACTTCGACCTCCAAGAAGCTTCTCTTCAGGGAAAAGATCCCCGTGAGGTGATGCAGTACTGCAGGTGAGTTCAAACCTGCCCGTCGCCAGTGTCGTGTCCGAGGATCAATAATACTCAGACTGCAGGAGAACAATAAAACAGGTATTTACTTGAACAGAGGGTAACTTAAGACTGAAATACAAAAGCCTGCTATGGCTTTATATACAGAGGTGGTCACTGCCGGTACTGCAGTATAGAATCAGTTCTTCTCTTAAAGGCACATACACAACATTAATGACCTAGATGAAGGGACCGAGTGTAATGTATCCAAGCTTGCTGATGATACAAAGCTAGGTGGGACAGTAAGCTGTGAGGAGAACACAGAGTCTGCAAAGGGATAGAGATAGATTAAGTGAGTGGGCAGTAAGGTGGCAGATGGAGTATAATGAAGGGAAATGTGAGGTTATTCACTTTGGTAGAAAGAATAGAAAAACAGAATATTTTTTAAATGGTGAGAAACTTTCAAATGTTGGTGTTCAGAGAGATTTGGGTGTCCTTGTGCAAGAAACACAGAAAGCTAGCATGCAGGTACAGCAAGCAATAAAGAAGGCAAATGGCATGTTGGCCTTTATTGCAAGGGGGTTGGAGTATAAGAGTAAGGAAGTCTTGCTACAATTGTACAGGGCCTTGGTGAGACCACACCTGGAGTACTGGGCACAGTTCTGGTCTCCTTATCTAAGGAAGGATATACTTGCCTTGGAGGAGGTGCAACGAAGGTTCACTAGACTGATTCCTGGGATGAGAGGGCTGTCCTATGAGGAGAGATTGTGTAGAATGGGCCTATACTCTCTGGAGTTTAGAAGAATGAGAGGTGATCTCATTGAAACATAAAAGATTCTGAAGGGGATTGACAGGGTAGATGCTGAGAGGTTGTTTCCCCTGGCTGGAGTGTCTAGAACTAGGGGGCATAGTCTCAGGATAAGGCGTAGGCCATTTAAGACTGAGATGAGGAGGAACTTCTTCACCCAGAGGGTGGTGAATCTTTGGAATTCTCTGCCCCAGAGGGCTGTGAATGCTGAGTCATTGAGTATATTCAAGGCTGAGATCGATAGATTTTTGGACTCTAGGGGAATCGAGGGATATGGAGATCGGGCGGGAAAGTGGAGTTGCGGTCGATGATCAGCCATGATCTTATTGAATGGCGGAGCAGGCTCCAGGGGCCGTATGGCCATGCATTTAACTCTCTGATCTGCTTCACCCGATGCCAATTTGCGCGTTGCTCAGATAGTAATCCAGAGATTATAACCCTTGTGGTTCTGCTTATTAATTTAGACTCTAGCTCCTCAAACTCCCTCAGCAGAACCTCATTCTTAGTTCTACCTATGGACCATGACAACTGGATCGTCCTCCTCCCACTCCAAGTTGTTCTCCAGCCACGAGGAGATATACTTAACCCTGGCACCGGGCAGGCAACACAGCCTTCGGGACTCTCTTTCGCGGCTGCAGAGATCAGTATCTATCCCCCCTGACTATACTGTCCCCACTACTACCACATTCCTTCCTTCTCCCCCCACTTGGATGGCCCCCTGTACCACAGTGCCGTGGTCAGTTTGCCCATCCTCCCTGCAGTCCTTTTTCTCTTCCATACATGTAGAAAGTACCTCGTACCTGTTGGACAAGGTCCAGGGCTGAGGCTCCTCCATCACTACATCCTGGGTCCCCATACCTTCCTGACTCACAGTCACTGACCACTGACGAACTCTAAAGTACTACTTAACCTAAAGGGTGTGACTGCCTCCTGGAGCCTTGGGGGTGATTTTGCCAATGGGGAGCTTTTGGAGGCGGGACTCCCACTTGTCGGGTTTTAGTCCCGCCTCCAACAACTTCTGGCCAACCCACACTATTTTCCCTTGATTGACCTTGTTAAGTCCGCCCAGCGGGCTTAGCAGACCAATTAAGGGAAAGCCGGTTGGAGAGAACATCAGCGTATGGCGTTTCATCTGTCAAAAGTTTTTGACAGATGAATTGTCATCGTTTCACAGCTCTGTGAAGCTGTCAAACACTGACATTCTCTGTAGTTTGATGAGGTCTTGAATTCAAGACCTCATCAAACCTCTTTCTTTTGCAGAAATTAGATGGTTGTTGCATTGGAGAATGCAACGTCCATCTGTCATCTCTACCGCGGAGGTGCGAGACTCTCCGCATACCCACCGACTGAAGCCTGCAGGAAGAAAAAAAGGCAAATAAACATTTTCTAACACTTTCCACTTACCTCACATACTCACCTCTCCACACTTGTATCCATCACTCACTTCCATAGCACACTTTTGGACCCCTCCGACCCCCGCCCTGTTAACAGGTAGTTAAGTGGCTGTAATCCCTTCCCGCCTCCAAGGAGATGGTACCCAATGGGGGACGGCTACCCGCCTCCTGGCAAAATGGCACGGAGGCAGGTTGGGGGCCCGCCCCCAAATTCTGCCAATTTACCGGCAGCCCCGCCTCCATAACCGCCTCCCCAGGGCTGGTAAGATCGCACCCAAAGTGTCCAGGTAACTCTCCCTCTCCCTGATGCATCGCAATGTCTGCAGCTTGTACTCCAGCTCAACAATTCTAAGCCAAAGTTCCTCGAGTTGCAGACACTTACTGCAGATGTGGTTGCTCGGGATCGCGATGCTCTCCACAAACTCCCACAGGCTGCAGTTGTGACACGCCACCTGCCCTGCCATCTCTAACCTTGTTTTATTTATTAATTAGTTAGTTAAAGAATTTAATTTAATTGATATTCTAGGTTTATTGTTTGATTATTTTATTTAAGTTTGTTATTAATTTAATAAGTACTAGCGAGTTACAGTTTCTTAGCTCTTAATTTAACCCACTTCCCTAACTTAGAGAGCAAAAAGAGCTGTAATATTCACCAACCAATCACCTACCTGCTCTCCTGTGACCTCACTCTTTGATGTTGTTTTTGAATCGGAGCCTCGCGCTGCCGCTTCTTTAATTCAGCTTTCCTTTAAACGCAAGCCACTGCTTATCTACCGCCACACTTTTTAATCTATTTTTCCAATCTACCTTAGCCAACTCGCCCCTCATACCTCTGTAATTGCCTTTATTTAAGTTCAGGCAGATCGTGACGTCAGTCGAGCGTGCAACGCCCCGGTAGCGCCCCGGACCGGATATTGAGTGGCGCCCCCTGCCTTACTGCCTGCCGCTAGCAACGACAGGTTGAGGGGAGCGTTTTGCAGTCGGGAAGGGACTGGGGGAGCGCTATTTAAAGGCAGCCGCTTCCTGCCTTTTATTGTCGGTGACACTTTTGCACCACGCATTCTGAGAGTGAGAGATTTCTGGAGAGATTCAACACTGTGTGAAGGAGTTTTGGGTATTGCAGGTTGATTTTGATTTGACCTTCCTTGCATCGATTTAGAAGAGACTATGGGGGCTGCACTCTGAGCTCTTTCCCTGGGCCCCTCCATTGTTCTTTCCAGCAGATTTGGTGTACAGGTCTCTCCAGGCCGAGATTCAAGGCTGCAATGAGCAGGGTGTGGATGGAGAGCAAGATCGACCCTCCCCTTTAAGAACTGGCTGGCGCCAGTGTGTCTGTGTTCCATTGCTGACTGACATCACATGGGCTTCGCCAGCGCTCTGAGGTAGCGCCTCGCTCCTTGGCGTTAGCACCTTAAGAGAGGCATGTAGCGCCTGATTTAGCGCTCTAATCACCTCCAAGGGCGATAGAAGCCAAGTTTTCAGTCAGAGGTGATAATTAGCACCAGGCGCTAAACTTTGCGCCCGGCCGATAATTGCGCCCCAACTGGGGCGATACTGAATTTCTCCCGCTAAAACTCTAGATTCGGACTTAGGCAAGTCAATCTCAAATTTAAGGTGAAATTCTATCATATTATGCTCATTCTGCCCCAGAGGATCCTTTACTATGAGATTGCTAATTACACAGTACAATATCTAAAATAGCCTGTTCACTGGCCCAGAACTTCGGGCCATACTGGCCCAGAAATTCGGGTCGGGGGCTTCCCGCGGGTGCAAGCCCCCGACCTGCACTTACCTTGCGCGCCGGCCGTTGAGCTGTGGGCCCCCGTGGGATTCCGATCCTGGGCCTGGTCCAGCTGCCGGCGCGCAGTGCTTGCGTATCCCAGGGGTGCAGTTAGTTCGATGCGTCCCCTGGGATCATGTGGGCCATGGGGAGCCAATCGGAGCAGGGAAATGCCCATTCATAAGTTTGACAGGAAGAGCTGTCATAACTTAGAAATACTACGGGCCCCAAAACATCACTAAATCTTCAAATGCATTTTTTTTAAACATCACATTTTTTAAATAAACTATAAATTACATGAAATAACTATTTTAAACAATAATTTAAATTTTTGAAAAAAATAATTTTATTTTCTAACGGGGCTAAAAATAAACTTACCTTGCTTTAAAGTATTTAAAAATAATAAACCTGTGGAAAAAATGTTTTAATTTTAATTAATTCACCACTTACCTTGTAAAAAGCAGGCCTTACGCCTGCTTTTTAAATGTGTAACTTCTGGAGACTTACCCTCTCGGGAAAACCTGCGAAAAAAATGTAAGTTCGATGCGCACGCGCAGCCTGTCCCATGCACGCGTTCGAACTCTGAACCCCTTCTTTCAGGGGAACGGAAGTGCCGGTTTCCCGCGCATGCGCAGTGCATGCAAGAAACAGGCACTTCCATCGGGCTTACGGGTGAGTACCCCGTGCGTACTCACCCGTGGAGACCCGAATTTCTGGGCCATTGTTCTAGGAAACTGTCCCAAATGCATTCCATGAACTCGTCCTCCAGACTACCTTTGCCAATTTGATTTGTCCAGTCTATATGAAGATTAAAATCCCCCAGGATTATTGCATTACCTTTGTTGCAAGCTGCTACTATTTCTTGATTAATATTCTGTCCAATGATACAGCTACTGTTAGGGGGCCTATACACTACTCCTAACAGTGTTTTCTGCCCCTTGTTATTCCTTATCTCCACCCATACTGATCCTACTTCCTGATCTTTTTTTTTATTCGTTTATGGGATGTGGGCGTCGCTGGCAAGGCCAGCATTTATTGCCCATCCCTAATTGCCCTTGAGAAGGTGGTGGTGAGCTGCCTTCTTGAACCGCTGCAGTCCGTGTGGTGAAGGTACTCCCACAGTGCTGTTAGGGAGGGAGTTCCAGGATTTTGACCCAGCGACGATGAAGGAACGGCGATATACTTCTAAGTCAGGATGGTGTGTGACTTGGAGGGGAACTCAGAGGTGGTGGTGTTCCCATGCGCCTGCTGCCCTTGTCCTTCTAGGTGGAAGAGGTCGCGGGTTTGGGAGGTGCTGTCGAAGAAGCCTTGGTGAGTTGCTGCAGTGCATCTTGTGGATGGTACACACTGCAGCCACGGTACGCCGGTGGTGGAGGGAGTGAATGTTTAAGGCGGTGGATGGGTTGCCAATCTGAAGGGATAGTTACAAGCCCTAGCCCTTTCCCGGCTACCCCAGACGTTCACCTTCAACATAAGTTAGAGATAGCCGAATTCCATAAGACGCTTAAATGGGTCTAAAGGTTCAGGCTATCTCTTCCTAAAGGAAAGGAACGACTGAAGATGTTACCGTCCTCCAGATAACACTTTTAATAAGTTTAACTAGACTGTAACCTTCTGGATATGATGAGGGTCCGGAATAACCCCCAAAATTCTGCAACTCCTTACAAAAGAGTGTACAGAAATTGGGTTCGCGAGTTTATACAGAAATACTCTTTGAAACAATTCTAAAAATATAGGCCTAGAAATTCAGTATCGCCACGTTTGGGGCGCTACAGCCGGGCATTCACTAAATTTAGCGCCCGGTGCAACTTAGCGCCACCTTCGCCGAAATTGAGTTGCATCACCCCAAGAGGTTGCTGCTGCGCTAAAGCAGGTGGTGCACGACTATCCTAAGGCGCTAAGCCGGAGAGACGAGGCGCTACCACCGAGGACGGGCACAGCGCAGGTGCGGCCAGTTAGCGATTGCAGGCAGACACGCTGGCACCAGTCACCTCTTAAAGGGGGAGGGTCAATTTGGCCCTGAAGCCAGAAGTACCTGTGCGAGGGCTGAGTCAATTCAGAAAGCTCTCTCCCTTTGTCTCTCTGCAAATCTCTCTCTCTCTCACACAGAAGGAGTGGTCCAAAAATGGCTACCACTAAGAAGGCAGGATAGCGCCCCCCCCCCCAGCCCCACAGCGACTGGGAACCGTTCCACTCAACCAGTCACTGGGAGTGCCAGGCGGAAAGAAGAGGGGCGCCACTGAAGTTCCGGCTCGGGGCACACCAAGTCCGTTGCACCATGAAATGATGTCAGGATCTACGCACGCAGCTGAGCGGGTGCTGCGGTTTGGCGCCGCCGCTAAATCTTGAGTGAAGTTCGCGAGAGGCACAGATCGCGCCGCGCCCGGGCGCTAGCCGCTTTGCGCCCCACTTCTCCTCCTCCTAAGACGCTAGCGGCTGGCGCTAACAACTGAATTTCTAGGCCATATAGTTTTATTTAAGAACCGACATTCATTTAACAGCTGTTGAGTCAGTCGCAACATTAACAATTCAAAATACAAATAGCTTACATTTCTTATTTCTCAGAGATCCTTATTTTCAAATCTTTACTTCGTTACATTTCTACATTTCTTACTTATTTCTAAATCCAGAACATCCACCAAAATCAAATGATAGTACCGTTTGATCCCCAAGACTCAAAAACTTACAGATGGTGCCTGTAATGTTGAGAAATGCTTGGCCCGTTCAGCGACTTCTGACTTTCTGTTTGAAAAGGTCTATCTTTTATACCCTTTTTGCAGTGGTTTATTCTTTGAAGTTCTCTGCTGATGTAAGCTAATTGTCTTATTCATTCTCTCTTTTGAATTCTTTCTATCTTACTGTCAATTCAACTATTGCATGCATAATTATGTCTCTACCTTTAGGTGTTCCAAAAACTATCATAAAAACAATATGACAGCAATGGTTTCTGTTTGATGCCAATCTTACCGAAGGTTTTCCATTCAATTCTTAATATTGGCTTTACTGGTTTTAGCAGACATTGAGTCTCCTAACTGCTCCAAGCTCAATACAAACACAATGTAATTGCTTGGTGCATCTATTGAAGTCATACCTTCAAAGTGTGCTGCAGGTATCATATTTACTATATGTAAATTAAAACCACTTTAACCAGAGTGTTTGCTTGTTTTCTAGTTATCTTAGTTGGTTGCATATTTAATCGTGTTTCCTGTCTTCCAAGTTTAACATTAAAACTATTTGACCAGCAGGTGTTTCTTTTACTTCACAGAAATCACAGAAATCACAGAAACCCCACAGTGCAGATAGAGGCCATTTCGGCCCATCAAGCCTGCACCGACACATATCCCACCCAATCCCCGTAACCCCTACACCAACACATATCCCACCCTATCCCCGCAACCCCACGTATTTAATCCCCCCTAACACTAAGGGTCAATTTATCATAGCCAATCAACCTAACCCGCACATCTTTGGACTGAACTTGAAGATACTTGAAGTTATCTTTTCAAAGGCACATGGTTTTTTAATATTTCTGTTTCTGTTTCACATGTTAGTTCTTTAAGACTTTAAACTGGGTCTTTTCATTGTGTTGGTTGCAAACTCCAGACCTTTCGGAAGCGCCAAACTGCCATTTCAATAGGGTCATTATTTTAGTATATTTAACTAATTCCCATTTCAAAGCTTGTATGTTTACAACTTTGTTAAACAACTGGGCCTAGAAATTCAGTGGGCTGCGCCACCAGTTAGTGCCCAAAGAGGGCACTTAGTGGCTTTAGCGCCACTGGCCACGCCTCGTGCGAAATTTAGCGGGGCGCTAATGGCGGCATTAGCCTGTAGCGCTGCGCCGCCACCGATGACGTCATCAGTGTGCGCAGCGCCCCGCTACTGCCCCGAACGCGATATTGAGTCGCGCCTCCCCTGTAGCGCAGGTCGCAAATCGCGACCGGTTCACAGGGCCTACCTGTGGCGGTAGTGGCGCAAATTAAGGTGGAGGTGCGGGGCGGCCATTTTTTTCGGTGGCCGCCTGCCAGCACCTCCTCGCGCCGCCCTCCCCAGCCTCCTGATCCTCCCCCCGGGCAGTGCCGGCTGTGTCCCGAGCGCCCGGCACTTCTCAGTGCCAGGCTCTTTTGCCGGCACTCGCGAAGGGGAGGAAGGCCTGCAGTACCGCAGCGTGCCGTGCCGCAGCGTGTGGCGCTGCAGCACGTTGCGCTGCGATATTCAGTTTGAGCGCCCCAAGAGGGACGTGGGGTGCCTCGAGCAGCGCCGCGCTTCCCTCTTGGGGCACTCAAACTGAATATCGCGCTGGCGCTCCCGGCTCCGTCCGGAGCGGTAATTCCGGCGCCCAGGCAAGCTTGGCGCCCCAAACGGGGCGCCAGTGAATTTCTAGGCCCTGATCTTTATCTCAAAAGCCTGTATTTCTGCTTTCAGCCTGTGTCTCCGAGGCTTTAGATTTTTAAACCCAGTATATCATGTATTAATAATGTCAGAAATCATAGGATGGTGTATCTTTCTGAATGATGGCTTATTCCTTCACAAATCAAGCGGGCTGCTTTGTCTTGGATGGTGTCGAGCTTCTTGAGTGTTGTTGGAGCTGCACTCATCCAGGCAAGTGGAGAGTATTCCATCACACTGCTTACTTGTGCTTTGTACTGTAGATGCTAGAAAGGCTTTGGGGAGTCAGGAGGTGAGACACTCGCCACAGAATACCTAGGCCTAAAAATTCGATTGCTTTGCGCCTCCCATTAACGCCCTCTTAGGGCGCTAACAGGCCGCAAAGCAGCTAGCACCTGGGCGATGCGCCGCCAACGCCTCCTGCGAAATCTAGCGGGTGGTTAGCGGCGGCTGTAACTGTTAGCACCCCGCTCACGCCCTGGCCGCGATCTTCGGTAGCGTCCCCTAACTTACCGCTGGACGCTATGTCTGACGGGGTCGGGGGGGGCCTACCTGCGGCCGGAGCGGTGGAAATTAAAGGGGAGGTGCCAGGCGACCATTTTTGTTGCTGGTCGCCTGCCAGCTCCTGCCCCCTCTGCTGTCCCCGGCCTCCTCTGCAGTCCCCCCCGTGGGGTGCCGGCTGCACTCCGTGAGCCCGGCACTTCTCTTGAGTACCGGGGTCTTTTGCCGGCACTCTGATCCCTGATGACCGAACTGGGCCCCGGGTCACACTGCACTGGGCCCCTCCCCTTTACTAAGGGGAGGAAGGCCAGCAGTAATGCGGCGTGGCACTGCGTCACGTAGCACCGCAATATTCACTCGCAGCGCCCCAAGCGGGAGGCAGCGCGCTTCCAATAGTGCCCCGCCTCCCTCTTGGGGTGCTACCGGTAAATTTTGGCCGTGGGAGCGCTCATTTTTTAGAGATGCTAAAAGTAGCGAAGTTAGCGCCACAAAGGGGGCGCAACCCAATTTTTCCCCCCTAGCCTCTGACCTGCTCTTGTTGCCACAGTATTTATGTGGCTGGTCCAGTTAAGTTTCTGATCAATGGTGACCCCCAGGATGTTGATGGTGGGGGATTCGGCGATGATAATGCCGTTGAATGTCAAGAGGAGGTGGTTAGACTCCCGCTTGTTGGAGATGGTCATTGCCTGGCACTTCTGTGGCGCAAATGTTACCTGCCACTTATCAGCTCAAGCCTGAACGTCATCCAGGTCTTGCTGCATGCGGGCATGGACTGCTTCATTATCTGAGGAGTTGTGAACACTGTGCAGTCATCAGCGAACATCCCCATTTCTGACCTTATATTGGAGGGAAGGTCATTGATGAAGCAGCTGAAGATGCTTGGGCCTAGGACACTGCCCTGCGGAACTCCTGCAGCGATGTCCAGGGGCTGTGATGATTGACCTTTAATCACCACAACCATCTTCCTTTGTGCTAGGTTTGACTCCAGCCAGTGGAGAGGTTTCCCCCCGATTCCCATTGACTTCAGTTTTACTAAGGCTCCGTGATGTCACACTCAGTCAAATGCTGTCTTGATGTCAAGGGCAGTCACTCTCACCTCACCTCTGGAATTCAGCTCCTTTGTCCACGTTTGGACCGAGGCTGTAATGAGGTCGGGAGCTGAGTGGTCTTGGCGGAACCCAAACTGGGCAACAGTGAGCAGGTTATTGGTGGGTAAGTGCTGCTTGATAGCACTGCTGATGACACCTTCCATCACTTTGCTGATGATTGAGAGTAGACTGATGGGCCGGGTTGGATTTGTCCTGCTTTTTGTGGACAGGACATATCTGGGCAGTTTTCCACACTGTCAGATAGAAGCCAGTGTTGTAGCCGAGCCAAGATGCTTTCTCGCTACTGTCCTTATGTCATCCTTTATGATCAGTGCTACTCCCCCTCCTTTTCCATTCTGCCTATCTTTTCGACACGTCAAGTACCCTGGAACATTTAGGTCCCAACCTTGGCCACCTTACAACCATGTCTTGGTAATGGCTATCAGATCAAACCCATTTATCTCTATTTGTGCCACTAGTTCATCTATCTTGTTACGAATGCTTCGTGCATTCAGATAAAGTGCCTTTAATTTAAATGTTTTACCATTATTCCCTAATTTGACCTGATTCTCTGCTGCACTGCTACCATTAAACTCTCTGTCCTTTCCTGTCACAATCTGCTTATTTTTACCCAAGTCGCTACACTGCTCTATTTCCTTGAGATTTCTCTTTAGAATTCTAAATTTCCCCTCACCTGATCCCTCCCCCATACCCCCCCACCCCCCACCACACACCGTGTAGTGATGTGTTAACCTCACACCGTGTAGTGCCGCTTTAACCTCACACCGTGTAGTGACGCTTTAACCTCACACTATGTAGTGACAGCTTTAAACTCACACCGTGTAGTGACAGCTTTAACCTCACACCATGTAGTGACAGCTTTAACCTCACACCGTGTAGTGACAGCTTTAACCTCACACCGTGTAGTGACACTTTAACCTCACACCATGCAGTGACGCTTTAACCTCACACGGTGTAGTGACAGCTTTAACCTCACACCGTGTAGTGACAGCTTTAACCTCACACCGTGTAGTGACACTTTAACCTCACACCATGCAGTGACGCTTTAACCTCACACGGTGTAGTGACAGCTTTAAACTTACACCGTGTAGTGACACTTTAACCTCACACCATGTAGTGACAGCTTTAACCTCACACCGCGTAGTGACAGCTTTAACCTCGCACCGTGTAGTGACGCTTTAACCTCACACCGTTTAGTGACACTTTAAACTCACACCGTGTAGTGACGCTTTAACCTCACACCGTGTAGTGACAGCTTTAACCTCACACCGTGTAGTGACAGTTTTAACCTCACACCGAGTAGTGACAGCTTTAACCTCACACCGTGTAGTGACAGCTTTAACCTCACACCGTGTAGTGACGCTTTAACTTCACACTGTGTAGTGACGCTTTAAACTCACACCGTGTAGTGACGCTTTAAACTCACACCGTGTAGTGACGCTTTAACCTCACACCGTGTAGTGACGCTTTAACCTCACACCGTGTAGTGACGCTTTAACCTCACACCGTGTAGTGACAGGTGTAACCTCACACTGTGTAGTGACACTTTAACCTCACACCGTGTAGTGACAGCTTTAACCTCACACCGAGTACTGACGCTTTAACCTCACACCGTGTCGTGATAGTTTAACCTCACACCGTGTAGTGACATTTTAACCTCACTCCGTGTAGTGACACTTTAACCTCACACCGTGTAGTGACAGCTTTAACCTCACACCGTGTAGTGACGCTTTAAACTCACACCGTGTAGTGACGCCTTAACCTCACACCGTGTAGTGATGCTTTAACCTCACACCGTGTAGTGACACTTTAACCTCACACCGTGTAGTGACAGCTTTAACCTCTCACCTTGTAGTGACAGCTTTAACCTCACACCATGCAGTGACCGCTTTAACCTCACTCCGTGTAGTGACACTTTAAACTCACACCTTGTAGTGACGCCTTAACCTCACACCGTGTAGTGACGCTTTAAACTCACACCGTGTAGTGACGCCTTAACCTCACACTGTGTAGTGACGCTTTAACCTCACACCGTGTAGTGACACTTTAACCTCACACCGTGTAGTGACAGCTTTAACCTCTCACCTTGTAGTGACAGCTTTAACCTCTCACCTTGTAGTGACAGCTTTAACCTCACACCGTGTAGTGACAGCGTTAACCTCACACGGTGTAATGACACTTTAACCTCACACCATGTAGTGACAGCTTTAACCTCACACCGTGTAGTGACACTTTAACCTCACACTGTGTAGTGACACTTTAACCTCACACCGTGTAGTGACGCTTTAACCTCACACCATGTAGTGACAGCTTTAACATCACACCTGTTGTGTCCGTGTATAATAAGACACAGACTGCGGAGAACGGTACAACAGGTGTTTACTCAACGTGGCTCACACTGCAACTGATCTGTACAGATTACTACTCAGTGCTATATACAGGTGTGGTCACTGCCGGTACTTCAGTATACATGAGCTGTAAAGTATAGTTCCCCCCCTTAAAGGTATATACATTACAATTCCTCCCCTTTTAGATTAACAGTACCATAACACTCATTTAACAATTAAATATCAAACTAATTACAATTAACACTTTTAACATGCAACATTAGCTGAAAATAGTCTATTTATATATTCAGTCTTTGGGGAGGCTTCCTGATCCTTTCTGGATAGCGCCTTTCCCGAGTGTCTTGCTCTTGGTGCGGAGGCGATTCTGGCCCCCTGTCGTCGGTTGGTTCATCAGCTTCCGATGCTACTGTTTCTGGGGTAGATGCGACCTGTACGTCGGGTTCATCACCAGGTATGTATGGGCAAGGCATGGCGTTAACTTGTTCCTGTGACTCTAGGATCTGGTCAGCTTGGCGTCTCACGATGCTCTCCCCAACGTCCACTGTGTACATTAGTGGGCCCTGCCGTGTGCATATCGTTCCTGGCTGCCATTTTTCTGTTCGGTAGTCGCGGGCCAAGACTGGTTGCCCTACATTGAAGCTCCTTGTTGGCTTCTCATGGATGTGCTGGAATTGCTTACTCTCAACATCTCTTCGTACGTTTGGTCTGAGCAAATCCAGGCGAGATCTTAACCTTCGGTTAAAGAACACCATGGCTGGGGCCTGGTTGGTGACTGCATGTGTCGCATTCCGGTAGGCGAACAGGAAATTGTCCACCTTGTGCTGCAGCGGAATGTTGTCATTGTACATAGCCTTTATTGCCTTCTTAAAGGTTTGTACGAACCTCTCAGCCAATCCATTTGTGGCTCGATGATACGGGGCGGATGTGTAATGCCTTACCACATTCTTTTTCAAGAACCTCCGGAACTCTTCAGACACAAACTGTTGTCCGTTGTCGGAGCAAATCTGTTCTGGTAAGCCATTCCTGGCAAAAATGGTCCGTAGGGCTGCAATAGTTTTCTCCGTGGTGGTGGAGGACATTTTGATGCCCTCAGGCCATTTCGAGTGCGCATCCACGGCTATTAAAAACATTGAGTCCATGAATGGACCAGCAAAATCAATATGCACCTGTTGCCATGGAGATGAGGGCCACTCCCATGGGTGTAGAGGGGCCTGTGGTGGTGCATTTTGGACTTTCTGGCATCCTGAGCAGCTCTTGGTCAGGTCCTTGATTTGTTTATCGATTCCCGGCCACCACACATAAGCCCTGGCTAGGCTTTTCATTTTTACCCCTCCCAGATGACCCTCATGAAGCTCATTGAGCACTCTATCCCTTAACTTGGGTGGAATTACCACTCGGGATCCACACATCAATGTCCCCCGGCACACTGACAGCTGTTCTCTCCTTGTCGAGAATGCTGGAAACAGTGAGTCGCCATGTGCTGGCCATCCCTTCACCGTCAAATCATATACCCGAGACAGTGTCGGGTCATTTCGGGGTTCGTTTTCGATACAAGCGTTAGTTACCGGTAGGTATTCAACTGTAGTCGAATGGAATATTTCGACAGGATCCACTGCTGGTGCTTCCTCCGCAGTAGGCAGTGGCAGGCGTGATAGCCCATCAGCATTTCCATGCTGTTTCGTGCCCTTATATTCAATCTCATAGTGGTGCGCCCCTAGAAAAAGTGACCATCTTTGTAGTCGTTGCGCAGTCATCACCGGAACGCCCTTCTTCGGATTAAAAATGGAGACAAGAGGCTGGTGATCAGTCAGCAAGGTGAATTTCTGCCCGTGCAGATAGTGATTGAACTTTTTCACTCCCCACACTAGGCTGAGGGCCTCCCTGTCAATCTGGGCGTAGTTTCGCTTGGCTGAGGTTAGCGATCGTGACGCAAAGGCTATTGGCCTCTCTGAGCCGTCTGAGAATTTGTGCGACAGCACCGCTCCAATGCCGTAGGGTGACGCATCACATGCCAACCGAATTGGTAATGCTGGGTTGTAATGGGCCAATACCTCTTTCGATGTGATTAGTGTTTTGCTCTTCTGGAAAGCTCGTCTACATTCGTCACTCCACTTCCATGGCACCCCAGTTTGCAGTAGGGTGTTCAGTGGGTGTAGTCTTGTAGACAAATTGGGCAAGAACTTATGGTAGTAGTTTACCAGCCCGAGGAACGACCTCAGTTGTGACACATTTTCCGGTGCTGGAGCCTTGACTACTGCCTCAATCTTCTCTGGGGACTTATGTAACCCCTCTTTATCGATAACGTGGCCACAATACGAGATCTGCTTTCTAAAAGACTCGCATTTGGGGCGGTTAGCTCAGAGCCCATATTCCTGCAATCTAGTGAGCACCTGCTCCAGGTTGGCAAGATGTTCACTGTCATTTTCGCCTGTGACCAGGATGTCATCCAAATAACACTGGGTCCCTGGGATCCCTTGCAGGACTTGTTCCATTGCCCTCTGCCAAATAGCCGGAGCTGATGCTACCCCGAATACCAGCCAGTTGTATTGGTAGAGACCTTTATGGGTGTTGATTGTGAGGTATTTTTTTGATGCTTCTTCTACCTCCATTTGCAGATACGCCTGGGCCAGATCAATCTTAGTGAAGCATTTCCCTCCAGATAGCGAGGCGAAAATATCTTCAATCCGTGGAACTCGATATTGTACGGTGTGAAGGACCGGGTTCACTGTTCCCTTAAAGTCCCCACAGATGCGAACCTTCCTTGGTTCCCCAGGCGTGCTGCTCAACGACTTTTTCATCACAGGGACGATGGGTGTAGCCCACTCGCTCCAGTCTACCTTAGACAGTACACCTGAACATTCCAGACTCTCCAGCTCTGCTTCGACGGCTGGGCGGATCGCAGAAGGTACCAGTCTGGCCTTAAAAAATTTTGGGCTTGCGTTTTCTTCAATGTTAATCGTCGCTGTCATGCCTTTTAGTGTTCCGAGTCCTTGCTGGAACACTTCTTTCGCATCAGTTAGGATCTTTGACAGTCGCCCAGGTGTGACGTCATCATCCTTTTTGTCAGCCACAGTCAGTGCCTGTATGGAATGCCAATCCAGTTGTATTTTCCGGATCCATTCACGTCCCAGTAATGGTGGTCCTCCATCTTACAATACATACAGGTCTAGTTTTGGTGTTTCCTTACCGTTCTATATAACGTTCACCCTTATTTTTCCTTTGGGGTAGACTTTTTGCCCCGTGTACGTCTTCAAAATAATTTTTGTGTCTCTCAAGGGTATGTGTGAGAATAGCCGCTCATAGTCCCATCAGTTTATGACTGTTAGAGCTGATCCTGTGTCCAATTCCATCTTTACCTGGACTCCTGCTATCTTCAGAGTGACCCAAATGGTTCGGTGATCCTCCGTTGTGATCACATTATGTAGTTTCAGACAACTCAGTTCCCTGCTTTCGGAGTCGTTATCACTCTTTTGTTCGTCTGAACTATTCTCCGTCATCTTATGTACCTTCTTGTACTTTCCTTTGGTAGGTTTCTTATTGCTGGTTTTCTTTCCCGACCTGCAGACTCGTGCTATGTGTCCAATTTTTCCACACTGTCTGCACACTTTGTCTTTGAACCAGCAATCAAATCAAAATCAAATCAACTTTTATTGTCATTGTTAGTGCACAAGTGCAGTACAACGAAATGTAGGCTTGCGGCTCCTGAGAGAGTACATTTGGATTAAGACATTTAAACATTCAACATACATTTGGCTTGTAGTATATTAACATAAACAGAACCATAATAAAGTGCATTGGCAGATGTGCAGGCTTTAGAGTTTGTTTGTGGAGTTCAGTAGGATGACAGCCCTGGGAAAGAAGCTGTTCCTAAATCTGGTCGTACGGGTGCGAATGCATCTGTAGTGTCTCCCAGATGGCAGGAGGGTGAACAGACTGTGGCCGGGGTGGGTAGGGTCTTTGATGATGGACCGTGACCTCCGTAGACAGCGTTTCTGGTATATGTGCTCTATGGTCGGTAGCCGGGTGCCGGTAATGCGTTGGGCAGTTTTGACTACCCGCTGCAGGGCTTTCCGGTCATAGTAGCTACAGCTGCCATACCATACTGTGATACAGTTTATCAGGATGCTCCCTATAGTGCAGCGGTAAAAGTTAGAGAGGATCAGGGGTGACAGGTTACATCCCTTCAGCCTCCTTAGGAAATATAGGCGCTGCTGGGCCTTCTTCACCAGAGAGGAGGTATTGAGGGACCAGGAGAGGTCTTCCGTGATGTGGACTCCGAGGAACTTAAAGCTGTCCACCCTTTCCACCACAGCCCCATTGATGTGGATGGGGGTGTGACTTCCGCCTTTGGACTTCCTGAAGTCCACAATGATTTCTTTGGTTTTCTTGATGTTAAGGGCCAGGTTGTTATCGGCGCACCACTTCACGAGATGCTGGACCACCTCCCTATAGGCTGACTCATCGTTGTTGGTGATCTGGCCTACTACCGTGGTGTCATCCGCAAACTTGATGATGGTGTTGGAACCATGAACAGCCACACAGTCGTGGGTGAAGAGGGAGTAGAGGAGGGGGCTCAGCACACATCCTTGTGGGGCCCCCGTGTTCAGGGTCGGGGGGGGGGAGGTGTGGTTACCTAATTTGACAGACTGGGGTCTGTTTGTTAGGAAGTCCAGGGTCCAGTTGCAGAGGGAGGTTTTCAGGCCAAGAGTTTGGAGTTTGGTGGCCAGCTTGTTGGGGACGATAGTGTTGAATGCTGAGCTGTAGTCTATGAACAGCATTCTGATGTAGGTCTCCTTACCATCTAGGTGGTTCAGTGCCGAGTGTAGAGCAGTTGTGATTGCATCCTCCATTGATCTGTTTGCACGATAGGCAAACTGGTGTTGGTCAAGAGAGGCGGGAACACTGGCTTTGATGTGGGCTAAGACCAGCCTCTCGAAACACTTCATTATGATGGGTGTGAGTGCGACAGGTCGATAGTCGTTCAGGCACATCACAGCCGTTTGTTTTGGCACAGGAATAATGGTAGCGGTCTTGAAGCATGTAGGGACTACTGCCTGGGCCAATGACAGATTGAAGATGGCGGTGAAGACATCAGCCAGCTGATCAGCACATTCCTTGAGTACCCGTCCAGGGATGCTATCCGGTCCAGCAGCCTTTCGTGTGTTCACTCCGCGTAGAACGCCCCTTACGTCGGAAGTCGACAGAGTGAGCACCTGGTCTTCCGGGGGTGGTAAGGCTTTGGTAGCCGGCTCCTTGTTGTCCCTGTCGAAGCGAGCGTAGAAGTTGTTAAGCTCCTCCGGAAGGGAGGCATCGCTAACTGGGGGGCTGGTGTTTTTGCCCTTGTAGCCAGTGATTGACTGGATGCCTTGCCACATGCGCCGGGGGTCCGAGTTGTTGTGGAAGTGATCCTCTATCCGCAGTGTCTGTTTCCTTTTGGCAGTCCTGATACCCTTTTTTAGGTTGGTCCTAGCTGCACTGTAAGCCGCCGTGTCGCCAGATTTAAATGCTGCGTCGCGTGCTTTCAACAGTGAGCGGACCTCTCCGTTCATCTTGGGTTTCTGGTTGGGGTATGTCCTGATATTTTTATGGGTCGTGATGACCTCGACGCAGCTGTTGATGTAGAATAGCACTGTGGATGCGTATTCCTCGATGTCATTATGGGCAAACATGCCCCAATCAGTGCGTTCGAAGCAATCCTGAAGCTCCGATACTGCCCCCTCTGGCCATACTTTCACTGCTCTCACTGATGTTCTCCCTCTTTTGATGAGCGGTTTGTATGCCGGGGCTAGAAACAGGGAGAGGTGGTCAGGCTTCCCAAGGTGGGGGCAGGGAATGGCCTTATAAGCGTCTACAATGCTCGTGTAGACTTGATCCAGTGTGTTCTCCCCTCTTGTGGGGCAGGAAACATTCTGGTGGAATTTCGGTAGTACAGTTTTTAGGTTTATGTGATTGAAGTCCCCCGCGACGATAAAAGCTCCGTCTGGGTGCACGGTTTGTTGTTCACTGATGGCCCTGTAGCGGTCCTTCAGTGCTAGTTTGGCATTAGTGTGTGGTGGGATGTAAACCGCAGTGATGATAACAGCCGTGAATTCCCGAGGCAGGTAGAAGGGTCTGCACCTTACCATGAGGAATTCCAAATCAGCCGAGCAGGATCTATCGATTATGTCCGTGTTAGTGCACCAGGCATTGTTAGTGTAAATGCACAATCCACCTCCCTTGCTCTTACCGGAGTCTGCAGTTCCGTCGGCGCGGAAGACCGTGCGTCCTTCTAGTTGGATGGTGGTGTCAGGGATACTGTTGTTCAACCAGTTTGGTTGTGTGTTGTTCTGCCGCAGCGATAGCACTTCTCTGTTCTATATGACATTTTGTTTGTGCCATATTCTTGCGGTCTCTGTTGTATCTCTGCAGCGCCCCGTGCTGCTGCTTCATATGATACCGCAATGCTGAAAGCCTTTTCCAGCGTAAGGTCCTTTTCAGATAAAAGCCGTTTCTGGGTTCCTTCATGTAGTGTCCGTGTGCAGATAAAGACACTGAAGACAGGAGTTGGTTCATAGGTATTTACTAAGCAAGTCTGGGGGGGGTTCTAAAGGATATATACAATACACAGGCTTATATAGCCCAAGTGGCAATTACCGGCATTACGCACACCTGGGGCTCTTAAAGGCACATACACCACAATTCCTCCCCTTCTAGCTAACTAGTACATCATATTTTAAGTAATTATTAATTACATGTTATATGCAAAATAATATACATTGCTGTATTAATTAATTATAAGTTAGTCTCTCAGGGGGCTTCCTGACTCGGTCCGGATAACGCCTCGGGGGTGTAGTAGTTTCTGGTGGTGTAGTAGGTTCTTCTGGCAAGGCTGATTCGGCTTGAAGGCCAGTGTCGGGTTCATCGGGTTCCAGTATCACCGGATCGGAGGTAGATATGGGTATCTCTACTTCATCGTTAGATGTATAGCGTGGTGGTGTAGGTTGTCCCTTTCCGGATGACTTGATGATTTGGTCAGCATGGCGCCTTATTATGCTTTCTCCGATGTCCACGGTATACATCAGTGGTCCTAGTCGTGTGCAGATAGTTCCAGGCTGCCATTTCTCGGTACGGTAGTCCCGGGCCAAAACCGGTTGGCCTATCTGGAAGGCCCTAGTTGGCCTTTCATTCATGCCCTGAAACTGTCGGTTCTCCACGTCCCTTCGGATGTTGGGCTTGACCAAATCCAGCCGGCATCTTAGGTTTCTATTGTAGAACATCATGGCGGGAGTTTGGTTTGTAACCATATGTGTTGCATTCCTATATGCAAATAAGAAGTTATCCACCTTGTGCTGAAGTTTTATGTCTTCATTACCCATGGCCTTTATGGCCTTCTTAAAGGTCTGGACAAACCTTTCAGCCAATCCATTGGTGGCGGGGTGGT
Source organism: Somniosus microcephalus (assembly GCF_052327205.1). NCBI lineage: Eukaryota > Metazoa > Chordata > Chondrichthyes > Squaliformes > Somniosidae > Somniosus > Somniosus microcephalus. The sequence goes on along the minus strand of NC_141010.1, from coordinate 51,532,658 downwards.
ATGGGGTGGACGTGTAGTGCTTTACCCCATTGTTCTTTAAGAACTTTCTGAATTCTTCGGACACAAATTGCGGTCCATTATCAGAACATATCTGTTCCGGCAGCCCATTCCTGGCAAATATGGTCCTTAATACTGTGATGGTTTTTTCCGTGGTGGTGGAGGACATCTTTATTACCTCCGGCCACTTGGAGTGTGCATCAACTGCGATTAAGAACATTGAGTCCGTAAATGGACCAGCAAAGTCGATGTGCACCCTTTGCCAGGGAGATGAGGGCCACTCCCATGGATGTAGAGGGGCCTGTGGCGGAGCATTTTGGACCTTCTGGCATCCTAGGCAGCTCTTGGTCATGTCTTCGATGTCTCCATCGATACCTGGCCACCATACAAACGCCCTAGCTAGGTTCTTCATTTTCACTCCACCCAGATGCCCCTCGTGAAGCTCCTTTAGCACTTTATCCTGGAGTTTGGGTGGAATCACCACTCTGGATCCACACATCAAGGTTCCTCGGCACACTGACAGCTGTTCTCTTCTTTGCGAGAATGCTGGCAACAGTGGTTCGCCATGTGCTGGCCATCCCTTCATTGTTAAATCGTAGACCCGTGAGAGAGTAGGGTCATTTCTGGTCTCCCTTTCAATGGCAGAATTTGTCACCGGTAGACATTCCACTATGGTAGAGTGGAATATCTCTACTGGGTCTACTGTAGGTGCCTCTTCTATCGTTGGCAACGGCAGGCGCGATAAACCGTCAGCATTCCCATGCTGTTTTGACCCTTTGTATTCAATGTTGTATTGGTGTGCCCCTAGAAAAAGGGACCACCTCTGTAGTCTTTGTGCCGTCATAATGGGGACACCTTTCTTAGGGTTGAATATGGAGACGAGGGGTTGATGGTCAGTCAGCAAGGTAAATTTTTGTCCGTGTAGGTAATGGTTGAATTTCTTCACTCCCCATACCAGGCTGAGTGCTTCCCTGTCTATCTGGGAATAGTTACGCTCAGCTGAGTTCAATGAGCGTGATGCAAAAGCTATCGGCCGTTCCGAGCCATCAGGGAATCTATGGGACAATACCGCTCCTATGCCGTAAGGGGATGCATCGCACGCCAGTCTGATTGGTAGTGATGGGTTGTAATGAGCCAAAACTTTCTCGGATGTGATTAAGTCTTTACATTTATGGAAGGCACGTTTACAGTCTTCGTTCCATTTCCAAATCACTCCTGTGTGTAGAAGATCATTAAGAGGGTGTAGAATAGTTGATAAGTTCGGTAAAAATTTATGATAGTAATTTATTAATCCTAGGAATGACCTCAATTGTGAAACATTTTCAGGTGCTGGGGCTTTTATAACTGCTTCAATTTTTTCAGGTGACTTATGCAACCCTTCATTATTAATTATGTGGCCACAATATGATATCTGATTTTGGAAAAATTCGCACTTGGGGCGATTTGCTTGTAGGCCCCGTTCTTTCAGCCTAGTGAGCACCTGCTCCAAATTGGCAAGGTGCTCGTTGTCGTTTTCTCCTGTTATAAGGATGTCGTCTAGGTAACACTGAGTCCCCGGAATCCCTTGCAGGACTTGCTCCATAGCTCTTTGCCAGATAGCTGGAGCTGATGCTACTCCAAAAACCAGTCGATTGTACTGGTACAGGCCTTTGTGTGTGTTTATTGTGAGATACTTTTTAGAGGTCTCCTCAACCTCCATCTGTAGATATGCCTGTGCCAAGTCAATTTTTGTGAAACGTTTTCCTCCGGATAGTGAGGCGAAAATATCTTCTATCCTCGGAAGAGGATACTGTACCGTGTGAAGGACCGGGTTTACAGTCACCTTAAAGTCCCCACAGATGCGAATTTTTCTCTGTTCCTCAGAGTTATTTTTCAATGTTTTTTTCATGACTGGAACGATGGGTGTTGCCCATTCGCTCCAATCTATTTTGGATAATACGCCTGCCTTTTCCAAATTTTCCAGCTCTGCCTCGACTGCCGGACGTATTGCGTTAAAAAATTTTGGAATTGCTGCATCTTCCACTTTTATTGAGGCGGTGATGCCTTTCAAGGTTCCTAGTTTCTCTTGAAACACTTCTTTGGCGTTGGCCAAGATGTCTTTTAATCGTTCAGGTATGATGTCATCCTTGTTTTTTTCCTTACTGGTCACCGTCAGTGCCTGAATGGAGTGCCAGTCTAAACGTATCTTCCTTATCCATTCACATCCTAACAACGGTGGACCACCATCTTGTAGAATGTATAAATACAACTTTTGTATTTCTTTGCCGTTGTATACCACAGGCACCTTTATTTTTCCTTTGGGGTATACTTTCTGCCCCGTATATGTTTTTAAGATAATGGATGTGTCTTTTAGAGGTATATGCGAAAATAGCCTCTCGTAATCTCGTCGATTTATTACGGTTAGAGCTGATCCTGTATCTAGCTCCATTTTAACTGGGGACCCTGCTATTATGAGGGTAACCCAGATGGTCTGGTAATCTTCATTGGCAATTACATTATGTAATTTGAGAGAGCTTAGTCTCTTGTTCCCGGAGTCGCTATCGCTCTTCTGGTCTTTGGAGCTACTGTCCGTCATCATTTGTACCTTTCTGTGCTTTTCCTTATTGATTCTTTTCCCGTTAGTGGATTTTTTATTTTCAGATCGGCATACACGTGGAATGTGTCCCATCTTTCCGCATCGCCTGCATGCTTTTTCTTTGAACCAGCAATCCCTCTGGTCATGGTTGGATCTGCCGCAGCGATAACATCTCTTGAAACCCCGTGTCATTTCATGGGTGCCGAAGTCCTGTGGCCTTTGCTGTATCTTTGCCGCTCCTATTGCACTGAAAGCCTTGTCCAGTGTTAAATCTTTTGCAGAAGATACCTTTTTTTGTGTTTCTACACTTAAGGGATCGCAGATGAATTTGTCTTGCAGAGAATCTGCCAGTCCTGCCTCGAATTGGCAGTGTAGGGTATTAACAATCTCCTCAAAATTCTTGTCCATCGGTTCGGCTGGAGTGATTAAGTTGCGTAACAGCTTGTATGTTTCTGCGCCCATTAGATCCAGAAGCACTGAAGCTTTTTTTTCATCTTCTATTCCATTTGCGGTGCAAAACACCTCCACTCTTTCTACATATGTGGTCCAATTCTCTATCTTGTTATCAAAAACATCAATATTGCCAAAGTTAGGCTCTGTTTCGTTATCAAAAGCATCAATATTGCCAGACTTAGGCATTTCAAAAAAAAAAAGATATGGCGCTTCCCGCGCTCTTTTTTTTTTCTCTCTGTAGCAACGATATGGCGCTTCCTGCGCTTTCCCGCCGCTGCTACCGATAACAACGCTGTTTTACTGTGGTTTCCGTTTATTCACTGTTGGAGACTCGTTCCCGACGGAGGTCTAAACGCTGACCTGTTTGCCGCGCCGGCCGTCTCCCGAGTGCACCCTCCCAGTCCGTTATTGCTTGCCTCCGATTTCGCTGCCTGTCTCAGCTGTAGAGCCCGACGCTGGAGCCCCAGCCTGACGCCCAGGAAGGATTAGCGCAGTACCTGCCACCAGCTTGGCCAGCTGGTGAAACCACAGTTTCTATAACTTCCTTGAGTCTTCTGGACGCTGGAGGAATCGATGTCCTTGAGGTGCTGCCGAATTGCAGGTAAGTCCGTTTCCACTTCGTCGCCACTGTAGTGTCCGTGTGCAGATAAAGACACTGAAGACAGGAGTTGGTTCATAGGTATTTACTAAGCAAGTCTGGGGGGGGTTCTAAAGGATATATACAATACACAGGCTTATATAGCCCAAGTGGCAATTACCGGCATTACGCACACCTGGGGCTCTTAAAGGCACATACACCACACTTCACTTTGAAGCCCACACACAAACTTGTCCCTTAAGGTATCTGCCGGTCCCGCTCCAAACTGGCAATGTTTCGATAGTTTGCGCAGTTCTGTTAAATAATCAGCATTGCTTTCATCCTTATGCTGGTTCCGTTTGTGAAACGTGAATCTTTCTGCTATCAGCAGCGGTGTGGGGTTTAAATGTTCCTGTAGTATCGTTACTATGTCTTCAAGACTCTTTTCCATTGGCTTCGTTGGGGTTACTAGATTTTGTAATAAACCATACGTCTTTGCACCCATTAAATTTAACAATACGGACGCTTTCTTGTCATCTGACACCACATTTGCCTTGCAGTACACCTCTATTCGTTCGACATATGTAGTCCAATCTTCGACTTCATTGTCAAATGCGGTGATACTGCCACTCTTCGGCATTTTGGGTGTGGTTTAAAATGGCATCTCCCAATGGCTTAAAATGGTGTCTCCCGCGCTTTCCTTCCTCCCCGCTGCTGCCAACGCCGCTCTTGGCGGTCCTCGTGGCAATGGCGGCGCCCTGTAGGTTTCGCGCGCTTCTCCTGCGCTGCTGCCAACGCCGCTCTCGGCAGTCCTCGTGGCAATGGCGGCGCCTCGCGGGTTTCTGCACGTCTCTCTCTCCCTCCGACGCTGCTCGGCCCCTGAACACCGGCTGCGCCCTGTGCGCTCTGCCCTCTCTCTCCCCCGTCGGCGCTGCGCGGCCCTTTGCTGTGCCGGTCGGTCGGGCTCTAGCCCGCCGCTGTCCGGGAAGGATCTGCGCACTACCTGTTGCCAGCCCGTTTTGCTGGACCACCTCGACTGGAAAGCCAAGCCTGGCTCTCGACAGCCTCCCCCGCAATTCTCGAGTCTCTGCTGGATGACTGGGCGGTTGGCCGTGGTCGACGCCCGAGTCTTTGGCCTTGACCTCCAATCCACTGATCTCCAGGAACGAATCCCCAGGAGGTGATGCAGAGTTGCAGGTAGGTTCGAACTTGCCTTGTCGCCAATGTTGTGTCCGTGTATAATAAGACACAGACTGCTGAGAACGGTACAACAGGTGTTTACTCAACGTGGCTCACACTGCAACTGATCTGTACAGATTACTACTCAGTGTTATATACAGGTGTGGTCACTGCCGGAACTGCAGTATACATGAGCTGTAAAAGACAGTTCCCCCTCTTAAAGGTATATACATTATAACACCGTGTAGTAACTGCTTTAACCTCACACCGTGTAGTGACACTTTAACCTCACACCATGTAGTGACAGCTTTAACCTCACACCGTGTAGTGACGCTTTAACCTCACACCGTGTAGTGACAGCTTTAACCTCACACCGTGTAGTGACGCTTTAACCTCACACTGTGTAGTGACAGCTTAAAGCTCACACCGTGTCGTGACGCTTTAACTTCATACCGTGTAGTGACAGCTTAAAGCTCACACCATGTCGTGACACATTAACCTCACACCGTGTAGTGACAGCTTTAACCTCACACCGTGTAGTGACGCTTTAACCTCACACCGTGGAGTGACACTTTAACCTCACACCGTGTAGTGACAGCTTTAACCTCACACCATGTAGTGATGCTTTAACCTCCCACCGTGTAGTGAAACTATAACCTCACACCGTGTAGTGACGCTTTAACCTCACACCGTGTAGTGACGCTTTAACCTCACACCGTGTAGTGACTGTTTTAACCTCACACCGTGTAGTGAAACTATAACCTCACACCGTGTAGTGACAGATTTAACCTCGCTCCGAGTAGTGACAGATTTACCCTCACACCATGTAGTGACACGTTTAACCTCACACCGTGTAGTGACAGCTTTAACCTCACACCGTGTAGTGACGCTTTAACCTCACAACGTGTAGCGACGATTTAACCTCACACTGTGTAGTGATGCTTTAACCTTACACCGTGTAGTGACAGCTTTAACCTCACACCGTGTAGTGACGCTTTAACCTCACACACCGTGTAGTGACAGCTTTAAACTCACACCGTGTACTGAAGCTTGAACCTCACACCGTGTAGTGATGCTTTAACCTCATACCGTGTACTGACGCTTTAACCTCACACCGTTTCGTGACAGCTTTAACCTCAGACCGTCTAGTGACAGCTTTAACCTCACACCGTGTAGTGACAGCTTTAACCTCACACCGTGTAGTGACAGCTTTAACCTCACACCGTGTAGTGACGCTTTAACCTCACACACCGTGTAGTGACAGCTTTAAAGTCACACCGTGTACTGAAGCTTGAACCTCACACCGTGTAGTGATGCTTTAACCTCATACCGTGTACTGACGCTTTAACCTCACACCGTTTCGTGACAGCTTTAACCTCAGACCGTCTAGTGACAGCTTTAACCTCACACCGTGTAGTGACAGCTTTAACCTCACACCGTGTAGTGACAGCTTTAAACTCACACCGTGTATTGACACTTTAACCTCACACCGTGTAGTGACATCTTTAAACTCACACGGTGTAGTGACAACGATAACCTCCCACCGTTTAGTGACACCTTTAACCTCACACCGTGAAGTGACACTTAAATCTCACACTGTGTAGTGACAGCTTTAACCTCACAACGTGTAGTGACAGCTTTAACCTCACAACGTGTAGTGACACTTTAACCTCACACCGTGTAGTGACAGCTTTAACCTCACACAGTGTAGTGACGCTTTAACCTCACACCGTGTAGTGACGCTTTAACCTCACACCGTGTAGTGACGGCTTTAACCTCACACCATGCAGTGACAGCTTTAAACTCACACCGTGTATTGACACTTTAACCTCACACCGTGTAGTGACGCTTTAACCTCACACCGTGTAGTGACAGCTTTAACCTCACAACGTGTAGTGACACTTTAACCTCACAACGTGTAGTGACACTTTAACCTCACACCGTGTAGTGACAGCTTTAACCTCACACCGTGTATTGACAGCTTAAACCTCACACCGTGTATTGACAGCTTTAAACTCACACCGTGTAGTGACGCTTTAACCTCACACCGTGTAGTGACAGCTTTAACCTCACACCATGTAGTGACGGTTTAACCTCACACTGTGTAGAGACGCTTTAACCTCACACCGTGCAGTGACAGCTTTAACCTCACAACTTGTAGTGACAGCTTTAACCTCTCACCATGTAGTGACAGTTTTAACCTCACTCCGTGTCGTGACAGGTTTAACCTCACACTGTGTAGTGACGCTTTAACCTCACACCGTGTAGTGACGCTTTAACCTCACACCGTGTAGTGACAGCTTTAACCTCACACCGTGCAGTGACACTCTAACCTCACACTGTGTAGTGACGCTTTAACATCACACCGTGTAGTGACGCTTTAACCTCACACCATGTAGTGACAGCTTTAACCTCACACCATGTAGTGACGCTTTAACCTCACACCGTGCAGTGACAGCTTTAACCTCACACCGTGTAGTGACAGCTTTAACCTCACATCGTGTAGTGACAGCTTTAACCTCACTCCGAGTAGTGACAGATTTACCCTCACACCATGTAGTGACAGGTTTAACCTCACACCGTGTAGTGACGCTTTAACCCCACACCGTGTAGTGACACCTTTAACCTCACACCGTTTCGTGACCACTTTAACCTCACACCGTCTAGTGACAGCTTTAACCTCACACCGTCTAGTGACAGCTTTAACCTCACACCGTCTAGTGACAGCTTTAACCTCACACCGTCTAGTGACAGCTTTAACCTCACAACGTGTAGTGACAGCTTTAACCTCACACCGTGTAGTGACAGCTTTAAACTCACACCGTGTATTGACATCTTTAAACTCACACGGTGTAGTGACAGCTATAATCTCCCACCGTGTAGTGACACTTTAACCTCACACCGTGTAGTGACAGCTTTAACCTCACACCGTGTAGTGACGCTTTAACCTCACACCGTGTAGTGACGCTTTAACCTCACACCGTGTAGTGACGGCTTTAACCTCACACCATGTAGTGACAGCTTTAACCTCACACCGTGTAGTGACAGCTTTAACCTCACACCGTGTAGTGACACTTTAACCTCACAGGGTTTAGTGACACTTTAACCTCACACCGTGCAGTGACAGCTTTAACCTCGCACTGTGTAGTGACAGCTTTAACCTCACACCATGTGGTGACAGCTTTAACCTCACACCGTGTAGTGACAGCTTTAACCTCACAACTTGTGTTGTGTATGTAATATGTGTGCTACTTTGAACCTATGGACAGGACTGCACTACTTGTTGGGCGTAGTGATACGCAGTACCACTCCTGGCCATAGGGGTATAAATAGTACTGTGGGTACTGATCCCCCTCAGTTCCCGCCTGTGGGCATGAAGTAAAGACCTATGTATAGTCCCTACCTCCAACCAGTAAAGACCTGTTTGAGTTATACGTTTAAGTCTTTGTGTTAATTGTTCAATACAATACACATACTTAACACTGGCGACGAGGATGGGATACACAAAAGCGACTGCTCGAGGAGAATGAGCTGACGCTTGAGAAGGCGGTCACTATGGCAGCAGCACACGAAGCCGCAGCGAGAGGCACGGCAGTAATGCAGCTACGGTCACTGGAGCTCAGTGCACACAAATTGGGTGTGAGTTCTGGCAAATGTTATCGTTGTGGAAAGACAACGCATGATCAGAACCAGTGTTGGTTTAAAAACCAAGAATGTAGAACTTGTGGTAGGCTTGGACATATAGCTAGAGTATGCAGGTCAGGGAAGAAGACCAGCAACAAGAAGTCACCGCAAGGAAAATACGCAAAGGTACACAAGGTGACCGAACAGGAGTCCGATTCAGACGCTAGCAGTAATGAACTGGCTAGCTTAAGCTGTAATGAACTGGCTAGCTTAAGAGTACTCAACGCTGGTAAGGGTGCAGACCTCCAGACAATTTGGGTCACTCTTCAGATAGAAGGAGTCCAAGTAAAACTGGAATTGGACACTGGATCGGCATTGACGGTCATAAATAAGAAAGATTACGGAAAGTTATTCCAACATATTCCCCTACAGGATACGGGGATTATATTGAAAACATACATGGGGCAAAGAGTGTACCCCATCGAGAAAATAGAGGTTGCAGTGGTCCACAAGGGCGAAGACAGTCAAATAATGGACTTATATGTGATATCTGAAGGAGGTCCTCCACTACTAGGACGGGAGTGGATTAGGAAAATGAATATGGACTGGCATTTCCTACAAACAATAACGAGTGTGAACTCGGTGAAGATAGTCGGCCCAGACTCTGGAACGGATGATGGTAAGCCCAACTCAGGTGCAAAAGACAAAGTTTCAGCACAGAATTCCACTGAGCAACAACAACATAGTTTAACTGTGGATTCTGAGTCTGGCAAGTCTACTGATGTGCCCATTTCTGAGGGACACCGGGCTCGAACTCAACTCCATTTCAAACTACAACAGCAATTAGAACAAATGCTTCGCCGTTTTGAGCAAGAGTTGAATGCAACGAAAGAGTTCTTTGATATAGAGTTGGAGAATCTGGAAAGACAACAGAAGCAGCTGATGGAGAAAATGGAGCAGGAGCACACAAAACGTCTGATGTCAGAGGAGTTAACGGTCAGCCAACTCCTGCATATGCTGAAGGACAGGACTCTGAAATGGGAAAAACTTGAACATGAACTTCAATATTCAAACGAAAGGGGTTCGGAGCTCTCAAAGGTTATTGGAAGAGCTGAGGTGGCAACACAGACTGAGATGACTGCAACAGAGCAGCCCTTGGATGCCAAAAGTACGCTGACTCACGTCAACGTAGAACAACAGACCGCTGAAACAGCTGCTCCGGTAGAGGGATTGCATAGTCCGATCAATCAATCTCCAAAGGAAGTTGAAGTATTAAAATCACAAATGAGGTCACTAGTAAACGACTTGCTGAAAGCCCAGAAAAAGCTGGATGCAGAGGTACACATGAAGAAGTCTCTTCAGGAAAGATGTCTGGATTTGGAACAAGAGCTGGCTAACGTCCAGCTGGGTATGGAGGAAATAGACGACCCTCTCACTGGTCTAGCTCAGGACGACACCGAATATTACGATGTCCTGTCCTGCCCAGCTTGTAACTTCGACTCCCAAAGTGCAGAAATCATGGAGGAGCACCAAAAGTCTACGGAACATCGGGAGAAGCTGGCTCTACGACGGAAACAGGAGGAAGAGAAGGAGGAACTGCGCATGCAGCTGGCAGCTGTGGCAGCTGACAATGGAGCCCAGAGAGTCTCCAAGAAGCAGAAAAGGAAAAGTAAAAACAGAAGATGACCCATCTGAACCATTATCACCTCTACCAGATCACACACGTGGTCCCTCCGAACGGAGCCAATTCAGTTCGGAAGTTCAAACTGTTAAATCCATGGAAGGACTATTGAATGAGTCACTCCAGCAACGTGAACCGACTACACCACAGAGATTGAATCTGTGAACTGTTTTCCGCAGAGACTGAATCTGTGATCTGTTTTGACATGAAGTTATCTATGTATCTATGTTATTCTGTTATGTAAACCTGAAGTTATATATGTATGTTATTACGTTATGTTAAATGGGGAGATGACTGTAAAGCTAGGAAGGGAGGAATGTTGTGTATGTAATATGTGTGCTACTTTGAACCTATGGACAGGACTGCACTACTTGTTGGGCGTAGTGATACGCAGTACCACTCCTGGCCATAGGGGTATAAATAGTACTGTGGGTACTGATCCCCCTCAGTTCCCGCCTGTGGGCATGAAGTAAAGACCTATGTATAGTCCCTACCTCCAACCAGTAAAGACCTGTTTGAGTTATACGTTTAAGTCTTTGTGTTAATTGTTCAATACAATACACATACTTAACAACTTGTAGTGACAGCTTTAACCTCACACCGTGTAGTGACAGCTTTAACCTCACACCGTGTAGTGACAGCTTTAACCTCACATCGTGTAGTGACAGCTTTAACCTCACACCGTGTAGTGACATCTTTAACCTCACACCGTGTAGTGACAGCTTTAACGTCACACCGTGTAGTGACGCTTTAACCTCACACCGTGTAGTGACACTTTAACCTCACACCGTATAGTGGCTGTTGTGTATGTACCTTTAAGAGAGAACTGCTTTTATACTGTAGTACCGGCAGTGACCACACCTGTATATCAAGCCGTAGCAGGCTTCTGTACTTTCAGTTCCAGCATACCCTCTGTTCAGTAAACACCTGTTATTACCGTTCTCCTGCAGTCCGTGTGTTATTGATACGCGGGCACTACAGTGGCGACAAGCAGGTTCGAAGTAACCTGCAGTACTGCATCACCTCACGGGGATCCATCCCTGAAAAGAAGCTTCTTGGAGGTCGAAGCCAGAGCAACGGGCGTCGACCGTGGGCAACCGCCCAGTGATCCATCGGAGTTCAGTGAATCGCAGGGGAAGCTGTGGAGAGCTGGGCTTGGCTCCCCAGTCAAGGTGTTCCAGCAAATCGTGCTGGTAGCAGGTAGTGCGCTGACCCTTCCGGACTGCGGCGGGCTTGAGTTCGATCGAGCGGCTCTGCAAGGGGGCTGTGCAGCGTCGTCGGGAAGGAAAAGAGAGAGAGAGGGTGGAACGCACAGGACGCGGTCGGTGCTCAAGAGCCGGGCAGCGTTAGAGAAAATAAAAGAGGGGAAGGAAAAGAGACGCGCAGTGGACAGCGTCGAAGAAGAATAAAACTAAGGAATTTAACTCACAAAAGAGAGACGCGCCGAAGTCGCGGGGCGCCGCCATTACTATTTAGAACGCTAGGAGCAGCATTGGCAGCAAGGGGAAGAAGGAAAAGCGCGGGAGGCGCCATTTTAATCCATTGGGGAAGAAGGAAAAGCGCGGGAGGCTCCATTTTAAACCACCCAAGATGCCGAAGAGTGGCAGTATCACTGCTTTCGACAATGTAATAGAAGACTGGACCACGTATGTCGAAAGAATTGAAGTGTACTGCAAGGCAAAAGGGGTGGCCGATGAAAAGAAGGCGTCGGTATTATTAAACTTGATGGGCGCGAGAACGTACGGCCTATTGCGGAATTTAATTACCCCAGCTCAACCAATAGAGAAAAGCTTTGAAGAGATTATTAATATCTTACAGGAACATCTAAACCCTACACTGCTGCTGATAGCCGAAAGATGCAAGTTCCATAAAAGAGACCAGCACAAAGATGAGAGTAATGCTGACTATCTTACGGAACTACACAAGTTATCGAAGCACTGCCAGTTCGGAGCAGGACTGGCATACACCTTAAGGGATAAGTTTGTCTGCGGGCTCCAGAGTGAAGGAACCCAGAAACGACTACTTTCGGAAAATGACATTACGCTAGAAAAGGCTTTCAGCGTGGCAGTATCCTACGAAGCGGCAGCACGGGGAGCTGCGGAAATACAACAGAAACCGTAAGAATATAGCACCAACGAAATGGCATATGGAGCAGAAAAGTGCTATCGCTGCGGCAGAACAACCCATGACCAGAAGGACTGCTGGTTTAAGGACAAAGTATGCAGGCAATGTGGAAAAGTGGGACACATAGCATGAGTCTGCAGGCCGGGAAAGAAAACAAACACTAAAAGAACTACTAAGGAAAAGTACAAGAAAGTAAAAAAAATGACAGACAGTCGTTCAGAAGATCAGGAGAGTGATAATGACTCCGGGAGCAGGAGACTAAGTTGTCTAAAGTTACACAACATGATCGCAAAGGAGGATCACCGAACCATTTGGGTCACCCTCATGATAGCAGGGTCCCAAGTAAAGATGGAATTGGACACAGGATCAGCCCTAACAGTCATGAATCGACGAGACTATGAGCAGCTATTCTCACACATACCCTTGAAGGACACGTCCATTGTATTGAAGACATATACGGGGCAAAAAGTCTACCCCAGAGGAAAAATAAGGGTGCCCATTAAATACAACGGCAAGGAAACACAGAAACTGTATCTCTATATACTACAAGATGGAGGACCACCATTTGGGACATGAATGGATCCGAAAAATACAATTGGATTGGCATTCCATTCAGGCGCTAACTGTGGCTGACAAAAAGGATGATGACGTCACACCTGGACGACTGTCAAAAATTCTAACTGACGCGAAAGAGGTGTTCCAGCAAGGACTTGGGACTCTAAAAGGAGTAACGGCAATGATAAAAATTGAAGATAACGCAAACCCAAAATTTTTTAAGGCCAGACCGCTCCCTTCCGCGATCCGCCCAGCCGTTGAAGCAGAGCTGGAGAGTCTGGAGCATTCGGGTGTGCTGTCCAAGGTGGACTGGAGCGAGTGGGCCATACCCATCGTTCCTGTAATGAAGAAATCATTGAGCAGCACGCCTGGGGAGCCGAAGAAGGTTCGCATCTGTGGGTACTTTAAGGTAACTGTGAACCCAGTCCTGCACACAGTACAATATCCACTTCCGCGGATAGAAGATATTTTCGCCTCACTGTCTGGAGGGAAACGCTTTACGAAGATTGATCTGGCCCAAGCGTATCTACAAATGGAGGTAGATAAAGCATCTAGAAAATACCTCACGATAAACACTCACAAAGGCCTTTACCAGTACAACCGACTGGTATTCCGGGTAGCATCAGCTACAGCTATTTGGCAGAGGGCGATGGAACAAGTCCTGCAAGGGATCCCGGGGACCCAGTGTTATTTGGGCGACATCCTGGTTACGGGCAAAAATGACAGTGAACACCTTGCCAACCTGGAGCAGGTGCTCACTAGATTACAAGAATAGGGGCTACGAGCCAACCACCCCAAATGCGAGTTTTTCAGGAAACAAATCTCGCATTGTGGCCACATGATTGATGAAGAGGGCTTACATAAGTCCCCAGACAAGATTGAGGCAGCAGTCAAGGCTCCAGCACCAGAAAATGTGTCGCAACTGAGGTCGTTCCTCGGGTTGGTGAACTACTACCATAAGTTCTTGTCGAATTTATCTACAATTCTGCACCCACTGAACGCCCTGCTGCAAACTGGAGTAGCATGGAAATGGAGTGATGAGTGTAAGCGTGCCTTTCAGAAATGTAAATGCCTAATCACTTCAAAAGAAGTATTGGCCCACTGCAATCCAACACTACCGATTCGGTTGGCATGTGATGCGTCTCCCTACGGCATTGGAGCGGTGCTGTCACACAAATTCCTTGACGGTTCAGAGAGGCCAATTGCCTTTGCGTCGCGCTTGTTAACCTCAGCCGAGCGTAACTGTGCCCAGATTGACAGGGAGGCCCTCAGCCTGGTGTGGGGGGTGAAGAAGTTCAATCACTATCTGCACGGGCAGAAATTCACCCTGCTGACTGATCACCAGCCTCTTGTCTCCATTTTTAACCCAAAGAAGGGCGTTCCGGTGATGACGGCGCAACGGCTGCAAAGATGGTCCCTTTTGCTAGGGGCACATCAATACGACATAGAGTACAAGGGTACGAAACAGCATGGAAACACTGATGGACTGTCGCGCCTGCCGTTGCCTACAGTGGAGGAAGCACCTGCAGTGGACCCTGTTGAGATATTCCATTCGACTATAGTCGAATATCTACCTGTTACAAACTCAAGTGTAGAGAAGGAAACCCGAAATGACCCGATACACTCTCGGGTCTATGATTTGACGGTGAAGGGATGGCCAGCACACGGCGACTCACTGTTGCCAGCATTCTTGCCAAGGAGAGAACAGCTGTCAGTGTGCCGGGGGACCTTGATGTGTGGATCCCGAGTGGCAATTCCACCCAAGTTGAGAGATAGAGCACTCTATGAGCTTCATGAGGGTCATCTGGGAGGGGTAAAAATGAAGAGCCTAGCCAGGGCGTTTGTGTGGGGGCCGGGAATCGATAAAGAAATCGAGGATATGACCAAGAGATGCACAGGATGCCAGAAAGTCCAAAACGCTCCACCACAGGCCCCGCTACATCCATGGGAGTGGCCCTCATCTCCATGGCAACGGGTACACATTGATTTTGCTGGTCCATTTATGGACTCAAAGTTTTTAATCGCCGTGGATGCACATTCGAAATGGCCAGAGGTCATCAAAATGTCCTCCACCACCACGGAGAAAACTATTGCAGTCCTATGGACCATCTTCACCAGGAATGGCTTGCCAGAACGGATTTGCTCCGACAATGGACCACAGTTTGTGTCCGAGGATTTCCGGAGGTTTTTGAGGAATAATGGGGTAAAACATGACACATCTGCCCCATATCATCCGGCCACAAATGGATTGGCTGAGAGGTTTGTTCAGACCTTTAAAAAAGCAATAAAGGCGATGTATAATGACAACATACCACTGCAACACAAGGTGGATAATTTCTTGTTTGCTTACCGGAATGCGACACATGCAGTCACCAACCAAGCTCCAGCCATAATGTTCTTTAACCGAAGGTTAAGATGTCGCCTGGATTTGCTCAAACCAAACATAAGACGAGATGTTGAGGATAAGCAATTCCAGCACATCAACGAGAAGCCAACCAGGAGCTTCAAGATAGGGCAACCAGTCTTGGCCCGCGACTACCGAACAGAAAAATGGCAGCCAGGAACGATATGCACACAGCAGGGACCACTAATGTACACAGTGGACGTTGGAGAGAGCATCGTAAGACGCCATGCTGACCAGTTTCTAGAGTCACAGGAACAAGTCAAACCCATACCACGAGCATGCGCACCTGGTGATGAACCCGAAGTACAGATTGCGTCTACCTCAGAATCAGTGGTATTGGAAGCTGACGAACCAACCAATGACAATGAGCCAGAATCGACTCCGCCACAAGAACAGGATACTCGAGAAAGGCGCTATCCAGTCGGGATCAGGAAGCCTCCTCAAAGACTGAATTTATAAATGATTACTTCAGTTGATGTATATAGTACAGAGAAAATTGTAATTGTAATAAGTGATTATTTAATTGTTAAATGAATGTTATATACTGTTTATCTAAAAGGGGAGGAATTGTTGTGTATGTACCTTTAAGAGAGAACTGCTTTTATACTGTAGTACCGGCACTGGCCACACCTGTATATAAAGCCGTAGCAGGCTTCTGTACTTTCAGTTCCAGCATACACTCTGTTCAGTAAACACCTGTTATTACCGTTCTTCTGCAGTCCGTGTGTTATTGATATGCGGACACTACAGTGACGCTTTAACCTCACACCGCGTAGTGACGCTTTAACCTCACACCGTGTAGTAACAGCTTTAACCTCACACCGCGTACTGACGCTTTAACCTCACACCGTGCAGTGACGCTTTAACCTCACACCGTGTAGTGAAGCTTTAACTTTCACCTTGTAGTGACACTTTAACCACACACCATGTAGTGACAGCTTTAACCTCACAACGTGTAGAGAAACTTTAACCTCAGACCATGTAGTGACAGCTTTAACCTCACACCGTGTAGTGACAGCTTTAACCTCACACCGTGTAGTGACAGCTTTAACCTCATACCGTGTCGTTACAGCATTAACCTCACACCGTGTAGTGACGCTTTAAACTCACACTGTGTAGTGACAGCTTTAACCTCACATCGTGTAGTGACAGCTTTAACCTCACACCGTGTAGTGACAGCTTTAACCTCACACCGTGTAGTGACAGCTTTAACCTCACTACTTGTAGTGACAGCTTTAACCTCACACCGTGCACTGACGCTTTAACCTCACACCGTGTAGTGACAGGTTTCACCTCATACCGTCTGGCGACAGCTTTAACCTCACACCGTGTAGTGACAGGTTTCACCTCACACCGTGTAGTGACAGCTTTAACCTCACACTGTGTAGTGACAGCTTTAACCTCACACCTTGTAGTGACAACTTCAACCTCACACCATGCAGTGACAGCTTTAACCTCACACCATGTAGTGACGCTTTAACGTCACACCATGTAGTGACAGCTTCAACCTCACACCGTGTAGTGACAGCTTTAACCTCACACCGTGTAGTGACGCTTGAACCTCACACCGTGTAGTGACAGCTTTAAACTCACACCGTGTAGTGACACTTTAGCCTCACACTGTGTCGTGACATCTTTAACCTCACACCGTGTAGTGACAGCTTAACCTCACACCATGCAGTGACGCTTTAACCTCACACCGTATAGTAACCGCTATAACCTCACACCGTGTATTGACAGCTTTAACCTCACACTGTGTAGTGCCACTTTAACCTCACACCATGTATTGACAGCTTTAACCTCACACTTTGTAGTGACAGCTTTAACATCACACCGTGTATTGACAGCTTTAACCTCACACCATGTAGTGACGCTTTAACCTCACACCGTGTAGTGACAGCTTTAACCTCACACCGTGTATTGACAGCTTTAACCTCACACTGTGTAGTGACACTTTAACCTCACACCGTGTATTGACAGCTTTAACCTCACGCCGTGTAGTGACGCTTTAACCTCACACCGTGTAGTGACAGCTTTATCCTCACACCGTGTATTGACAGCTTTAACATCACACCGTGTAGTGACAGCTTTAAACCTCACACCGTGTAGTGACACTTTAACCTCACACCGTGTATTGACAGCTTTAACCTCACACTGTGTAGTGCCACTTTAACCTCACACCGTGTATTGACAGCTTTAACCTCACACTTTGTAGTGACAGCTTTAACATCACACCGTGTATTGACAGCTTTAACCTCACACCATGTAGTGACGCTTTAACCTCACACCGTGTAGTGACAGCTTTAACCTCACACCGTGTATTGACAGCTTTAACCTCACACTGTGTAGTGACACTTTAACCTCACACCGTGTATTGACAGCTTTAACCTCACGCCGTGTAGTGACGCTTTAACCTCACACCGTGTAGTGACAGCTTTATCCTCACACCGTGTATTGACAGCTTTAACATCACACCGTGTAGTGACAGCTTTAAACCTCACACCGTGTAGTGACACTTTAACCTCACACCGTGTATTGACAGCTTTAACCTCACACTGTGTAGTGACAGCTTTAACTTCACACCGTTTAGTGCCACTTTAACCTCACACCGTGCATTGACAGCTTTAACCTCACACCATGTAGTGACGCTTTAACCTCACAACGTGTAGTGACACTTTAACCTCACACCGTGTAATGATGCTTTAACCTCACACCGTGTCACGAAGATTTAACCTCACACCGTGTAGTGACAGCTTTAACCTCACACCGTGTAATGATGCTTTAACCTCACACCGTGTCACGAAGATTTAACCTCACACTGTGTAGTGACAGCTTTAACCTCACACCGTGCAGTGACAGCTTTATCCTCACACCGTGTAGTGACAGCTTCAACCTCACACCATGTAGTGACACTTTAACCTCACACCATGTTGTGACAGCTTTAACCTCACACCGTGTAGTGACAGCTTTAAGCTCACACCGTGCAGTGAGAGATTTAACCTCACACCGTGTAATGACAGCTTTAACCTCACACCGTGTCGTGACAGCTTTAACCTCACACCATGTAGTGAAGCATTAACATCACACCGTGTAGTGACAGCTTTAACCTCACACCGTGCAGCGAAGTTTTAACCTCACACCATGTAGTGACAGCTTTAACCTCACACCGTTTCGTGAACCTTTAACCTCACACCGTGTAGTGACAGCTTTAACCTCACACCGTTTAGTGACAGCTTTAACCTCACACCGTGTAGTGACAGCTTTAATCTCACACCGTGTAGTGACGCTTTAACCTCACACCGTGTAGTGAAGTTTTAACCTCACGTGTAGTGACAGCTTTATCCTCACACCGTGTAGTGACAGCTTTAACCTCATACCATGTAGTGAGAGATTTAACCTCACACCGTGTAGTGACAGTTTTAACCTCACCGTGTAGTGACAGCGTTAACCTCACACCGTGTCGTGACAGCTTTAACCTCACACCGTGTTGTGACAGCTTTAACCTCACACCTTGCAGTGACGCTTTAACCTCACACCGTGTAGTGAGGCTTGAACCTCACACCGTGTAGTGACAGCTTTAACCTCACACCGTGTATTGAAGCTTTAACCTCACATTGTGTAGTGACAGCTTTAACCTCACACCGTGTAGTGAAGCTTTAACCTCACACCGTGTAGTGACAGCTTTAGCCTCACACCGTGTAGTGACAGCTTTAACCTGACACCGTGTAGTGACATCATTAACCACACACCATGTAGTGACAGCTTTAACCTCACACCATGTAGTGACGCTTTTACGTCACACCGTGTAGTGACAGCTTTAAACTGACACCGTGTAGTGATAGCTTTAACCTCACTCCGTGTAGTGACGCTTTAACCTCACACCGTGTAATGACAGCTTTAAACTCACACCGTGTAGTGTCCCTTTAACCTCACACTGTGTCGTTACAGCTTTAACCGCACACCATGTAGTGACAGCTTTAACCTCACACCGTGTTGTGACGCTTTAACCTCACACCATGTAGTGAGAGCTTTAACCTCACACCGTGTAGTGACGCTTTAACCTCACACCGTGTCGTGACGCTTTGACCTCACACCGTGTAGTGACAGCTTTAACCTCACACCGTGTAGTGACAGCTTTAACCTCACACCGTGTCCTGACACTTTAACCTCACACCGTGTAGTGACGCTTTGACCTCACACCGTGTAGTGACAGCTTTAACCTCACACCGTGTCGTGACAGCTTTAACCTCACACCGTGTCGTGACAGCTTTAACGTCACACCGTGTAGTGACGCTTTAACCTCACACTGTGTAGTGACGCTTTAACCTCACACCGTGTAGTGAGGCTTGAACCTCACACCGTGTATTGACAGCTTGAACCTCACACCGTGTAGTGAAGCTTTACCCTCACACCGTGTAGTGACAGCTTTAACCTCACGCCGTGTATTGAAGCTTTAACCTCACATCGTGTAGTGACAGCTTTAACCTCACACCGTTTAGTGACAGCTTTAACCTCACACCGTGTAGTGGCACTTTAACCTCACACCATGTAGTGACAGCTTTAACCTCACACCGTGTAGTGACAGCTTTAACCTCACACCGTGTAGTGACTCTTTAACCTCACACCGTGTAGTGAGAGCTTTAACCTCACACCGTGTAGTGACAGTTTTAACCTCACCGTGTAGCGACAGCTTTATCCTCACACCGTGTAGCGACAGCTTTAACCTCGCACCGTGTAGTGACACTTTAACCTCACACCGTGTAGTGACGCTTTGACCTCACACCGTGTAGTGACAGCTTTAACCTCACACCGTGTCGTGACAGCTTTAACCTCACACCGTGTCGTGACAGCTTTAACCTCACACCTTGTAGTGACGCTTTAACCTCACACCGTGTAGTGACGCTTTAACCTCACACCGTGTAGTGAGGCTTGAACCTCACACCGTGTATTGACACCTTTAACCTCACACCGTGTAGTGAAGCTTTAACCTCACACCGTGTAGTGACAGCTTTAACCTCACACCGTGTATTGAAGCTTTAACCTCACATCGTGTAGTGACAGCTTTAACCTCACACCGTGCAGTGACAGCTTTAACCTCACACTGTGTAGTGACACTTTAACCTCACACCGTGTATTGACAGCTTTAACCTCACACCGTGTATTGACAGCTTTAACCTCACGCCGTGTAGTGACGCTTTAACCTCACACCGTGTAGTGACAGCTTTATCCTCACACCGTGTATTGACAGCTTTAACATCACACCGTGTAGTGACAGCTTTAAACCTCACACCGTGTAGTGACACTTTAACCTCACACCGTGTATTGACAGCTTTAACCTCACACTGTGTAGTGCCACTTTAACCTCACACCATGTATTGACAGCTTTAACCTCACACTTTGTAGTGACAGCTTTAACATCACACCGTGTATTGACAGCTTTAACCTCACACCATGTAGTGACGCTTTAACCTCACACCGTGTAGTGACAGCTTTAACCTCACACCGTGTATTGACAGCTTTAACCTCACACTGTGTAGTGACACTTTAACCTCACACCGTGTATTGACAGCTTTAACCTCACGCCGTGTAGTGATGCTTTAACCTCACACCGTGTAGTGACAGCTTTATCCTCACACCGTGTATTGACAGCTTTAACATCACACCGTGTAGTGACAGCTTTAAACCTCACACCGTGTAGTGACACTTTAACCTCACACCGTGTATTGACAGCTTTAACCTCACACTGTGTAGTGACAGCTTTAACTTCACACCGTTTAGTGCCACTTTAACCTCACACCGTGCATTGACAGCTTTAACCTCACACCATGTAGTGACGCTTTAACCTCACAACGTGTAGTGACACTTTAACCTCACACTGTGTAATGATGCTTTAACCTCACACCGTGTCACGAAGATTTAACCTCACACCGTGTAGTGACAGCTTTAACCTCACACCGTGTAATGATGCTTTAACCTCACACCGTGTCACGAAGATTTAACCTCACACTGTGTAGTGACAGCTTTAACCTCACACCGTGCAGTGACAGCTTTATCCTCACACCGTGTAGTGACAGCTTCAACCTCACACCATGTAGTGACACTTTAACCTCACACCATGTTGTGACAGCTTTAACCTCACACCGTGTAGTGACAGCTTTAAGCTCACACCGTGCAGTGAGAGATTGAACCTCACACCGTGTAATGACAGCTTTAACCTCACACCGTGTCGTGACAGCTTTAACCTCACACCATGTAGTGAAGCATTAACATCACACCGTGTAGTGACAGCTTTAACCTCACACCGTGCAGCGAAGTTTTAACCTCACACCATGTAGTGACAGCTTTAACCTCACACCGTTTCGTGAACCTTTAACCTCACACCGTGTAGTGACAGCTTTAACCTCACACCGTTTAGTGACAGCTTTAACCTCACACCGTGTAGTGACAGCTTTAATCTCACACCGTGTAGTGACGCTTTAACCTCACACCGTGTAGTGAAGTTTTAACCTCACGTGTAGTGACAGCTTTATCCTCACACCGTGTAGTGACAGCTTTAACCTCATACCATGTAGTGAGAGATTTAACCTCACACCGTGTAGTGACAGTTTTAACCTCACCGTGTAGTGACAGCATTAACCTCACACCGTGTCGTGACAGCTTTAACCTCACACCGTGTTGTGACAGCTTTAACCTCACACCTTGCAGTGACGCTTTAACCTCACACCGTGTAGTGAGGCTTGAACCTCACACCGTGTAGTGACAGCTTTAACCTCACACCGTGTATTGAAGCTTTAACCTCACATTGTGTAGTGACAGCTTTAACCTCACACCGTGTAGTGAAGCTTTAACCTCACACCGTGTAGTGACAGCTTTAGCCTCACACCGTGTAGTGACAGCTTTAACCTGACACCGTGTAGTGACATCATTAACCACACACCATGTAGTGACAGCTTTAACCTCACACCATGTAGTGACGCTTTTACGTCACACCGTGTAGTGACAGCTTTAAACTGACACCGTGTAGTGATAGCTTTAACCTCACTCCGTGTAGTGACGCTTTAACCTCACACCGTGTAATGACAGCTTTAAACTCACACCGTGTAGTGTCCCTTTAACCTCACACTGTGTCGTTACAGCTTTAACCGCACACCATGTAGTGACAGCTTTAACCTCACACCGTGTTGTGACGCTTTAACCTCACACCGTGTCGTGACGCTTTGACCTCACACCGTGTAGTGACAGCTTTAACCTCACACCGTGTAGTGACAGCTTTAACCTCACACCGTGTCCTGACACTTTAACCTCACACCGTGTAGTGACGCTTTGACCTCACACCGTGTAGTGACAGCTTTAACCTCACACCGTGTCGTGACAGCTTTAACCTCACACCGTGTCGTGACAGCTTTAACGTCACACCGTGTAGTGACGCTTTAACCTCACACTGTGTAGTGACGCTTTAACCTCACACCGTGTAGTGAGGCTTGAACCTCACACCGTGTATTGACAGCTTGAACCTCACACCGTGTAGTGAAGCTTTACCCTCACACCGTGTAGTGACAGCTTTAACCTCACACCGTGTATTGAAGCTTTAACCTCACATCGTGTAGTGACAGCTTTAACCTCACACCGTTTAGTGACAGCTTTAACCTCACACCGTGTAGTGGCACTTTAACCTCACACCATGTAGTGACAGCTTTAACCTCACACCGTGTAGTGACAGCTTTAACCTCACACCGTGTAGTGACTCTTTAACCTCACACCGTGTAGTGAGAGCTTTAACCTCACACCGTGTAGTGACAGTTTTAACCTCACCGTGTAGCGACAGCTTTATCCTCACACCGTGTAGCGACAGCTTTAACCTCGCACCGTGTAGTGACACTTTAACCTCACACCGTGTAGTGACGCTTTGACCTCACACCGTGTAGTGACAGCTTTAACCTCACACCGTGTCGTGACAGCTTTAACCTCACACCGTGTCGTGACAGCTTTAACCTCACACCTTGTAGTGACGCTTTAACCTCACACCGTGTAGTGACGCTTTAACCTCACACCGTGTAGTGAGGCTTGAACCTCACACCGTGTATTGACACCTTTAACCTCACACCGTGTAGTGAAGCTTTAACCTCACACCGTGTAGTGACAGCTTTAACCTCACACCGTGTATTGAAGCTTTAACCTCACATCGTGTAGTGACAGCTTTAACCTCACACCGTGCAGTGACAGCTTTAACCTCACACTGTGTAGTGACACTTTAACCTCACACCGTGTATTGACAGCTTTAACCTCACACCGTGTAGTGACAGGTTTCACCTCATACCGTTTAGTGACACTTTAATCTCACACCGTGTCGTAACAGCTTTAACCTCACACCGTGTAGTGACAGGTTTAACCTCACACCGTGTAGTGACAGCTTTAACCTCACACCGTGTAGTGACAGCTTTAACCTCACACCGTGTAGTGACATCTTTAACCACACACCATGTAGTGACAGCTTTAACCTCACACCGTGTAGTGAAGCTTTAATCTCACACCATGTAGTGACAGCTTTAACCTCACAGCGTGTAGTGACAGCTTTAACCTCACACCGTGTAGTGACATTTTAACCTCACATCGTGTAGTGACAGCTTTAACCTCACACCGTTTAGTGAAGCTTTAACCTCACACCGTGTAGTGACAGCTTTAACCTCACACCCTGTGTTGAAGCTTTAACCTCACACCGTGTAGTGACAGCTTTAACCTCACACCGTGTAGTGACAGCTTTAACCTCACACCATGTAGTGACAGGTTTCACCTCACACCGTGGAGTGACAGGTTTCACCTCATACCATTTAGTGACACTTTAATCTCACACCGTGTCGTAACAGCTTTAACCTCACACCGTGTAGTGACAGGTTTAACCTCACACCGTGTAGTGACAGCTTTAACCTCACACCGTGTAGTGACAGCTTTAACCACACACCATATAGTGACAGCTTTAACCTCACACCATGTAGTGACAGCTTTAACCTCACACCGTGTAATGACAGTTTTTACCTCACACCGTGTAGTGACAGCTTTAACCTCATACCATGTACTGAGAGCTTTAACCTCACACCGTGTAGTGACAGTTTTAACCTCACCGTGTAGTCACAGCTTTTTCCTCACACCGTGTAGTGACAGTTTTAACCTCACACCGTGTAGTGACACTTTAACCTCACACCGTGTAGTGACGCTTTGACCTCACACCGTGTAGTGACAGCTTTAACCCCACACCGTGTCGTGACAGCTTTAACCTCACACCGTGTCGTGGCAGCTTTAACCTCACACCGTGTAGTGACGCTTTATCCTCACATTGTGTAGTGACGCTTCAACCTCACACCATGTAGTGACAGCTTTAACCTCACACCGTGTAGTGACAGCTTTAACCTCACACCGTGTAGTGACAGCTTTAACCTCACACCGTGTAGTGACACTTTAACCTCACACCGTGTAGTGAGAGCTTTAACCTCACACCGTGTAGTGACGCTTTAACCGCACACCGTGTAGTGACGCTTTAGCCTCACACCGTGTAGTGAGGCTTTAACCTCACACCGTGTATTGACAGCTTTAACCTCACACCGTGTAGTGAAGCTTTAACCTCACACCGTGTAGTGACGCTTTAACCTCACACCGTGTATTGAAGTTTTAACCTCACACTGTGTAGTGACAGCTTTAACCTCACACCGTGTAGTGACAGATTTAACCTCACACCGTGTGGTGACAATTTAACCTCACACCATGTAGTGACAGCTTTAACCTCACTGTTTAGTGACAACTTTATCCTCACAACGTGTCGTGACAGCTTTAACCTCACACCGTGTCGTGACACTTTAACCTCACACCGTGTAGTGACGCTTTAACCTCACTCCGTGTAATGACAGCTTTATCCTCACACCGTGTAGTGACAGCTTTAACCTCACACCGTGTATTGACAGCTTTAACCTCACACCGTGTCGTGACAGCTTTAACCTCTCACCGTTTCGTGACACTTTAACCTCACACCGTGTATTGACAGCTTTAACCTCACACCATGTAGTGACGCTTTAACCTCACACCGTGTAGTGACACTTTAACTTCACACCGTGTAGTGAAATTTTAACCTCACACTGTGTAGTGACAGCTTTAACCTCACACCGTGTAGTGACAGCTTTATCCTCACACTGTGTAGTGACAGCTTTAACCTCACACCGTGTAGTGACACTTCAACTTCACACCGTGTAGTGAAATTTTAACCTCACACTGTGTAGTGACAGCTTTAACCTCACATCGTGTAGTGACAGCTTTAACCTCACACCGTTTAGTGAAGCTTTAACCTCACACCGTGTAGTGACAGCTTTAACCTCACACCCTGTGTTGAAGCTTTAACCTCACACCGTGTAGTGACAGCTTTAACCTCACACCGTGTAGTGACAGCTTTAACCTCACACCGTGTAGTGACACTTTAACCTCACACCGTTTCGTGACAGCTTTAACCTCACACCGTGCAGTGACAGGTTTCACCTTATACCGTTTAGTGACACTTTAATCTCACACCGTGTCGTAACAGCTTTAACCTCACACCGTGTAGTGACAGTTTAACCTCACACCATGTTGCGACAGCTTTAACCTCACACCGTGTAGTGACAGCTTTAACCTCATACCGTGTAGTGAGAGCTTTAACCACACACCGTGTAGTGACAGCTTTAACCTCACCGTTTAGTGACAGCTTTATCCTCACACCGTGTAGTGACAGCTTTAACCTCACACCGTGTAGTGACAGCTTTAACCTCACACCGTGTAGTGACACTTTAACCTCACACCGTGTAGTGATGCTTTAACCTCACACCTTGTATTGACAGCTTTAACCTCACACCGTGTAGTGACAGCTTTAACCTCACACTATGTAGTGATGCTTTAACCTCACACCGTGTAGTGATGCTTTAACCTCACACCTTGTATTGACAGCTTTAACCTCACACCGTGTAGTGACACTTTAACCTCACACCGTGTCGTGACGCTTTAACCTCACACCGTGTAGCGAAACATTAACTTCACACCGTGTAGTGAAATTTTAACCTCACACTGTGTAGTGACAGCTTTAACCTCAGACCGTGTCGTGACAGCTTTATCCTCACACCGTGTAGTGACAGCTTTAACCTCACACCATGTTGTGACAGCTTTAACCTCACACCGTGGAGTGACAGCTTTAACCTCACACCGTGGAGTGACAGCTTTAACCTCACACCATGTAGTGAGAGCTTTAACCTCACACCGTGTAGTGACGCTTTAACCTCACACCCTGTGTTGAAGCTTTAACCTCACACCGTGTAGTGACAGCTTTAACCTCACACCGTGTAGTGACAGCTTTAACCTCACACCGTGTCGTGACAGCTTTAACCTCACACCGTGTCGTGACAGCTTTAACCTCACACCTTGTAGTGACGCTTTAACCTCACACCGTGTAGTGACGCTTTAACCTCACACCGTGTAGTGAGGCTTGAACCTCACACCGTGTAGTGACAGCTTTAACCTCACACCGTGTATTGAAGCTTTAACCTCACATCGTGTAGTGACAGCTTTAACCTCACACCGTGCAGTGACAGCTTTAACCTCACACTGTGTAGTGACACTTTAACCTCACACCGTGTATTGACAGCTTTAACCTCACACCGTGTAGTGACAGGTTTCACCTCATACCGTTTAGTGACACTTTAATCTCACACCGTGTCGTAACAGCTTTAACCTCACACCGTGTAGTGACAGGTTTAACCTCACACCGTGTAGTGACAGCTTTAACCTCACACCGTGTAGTGACAGCTTTAACCTCACACCGTGTAGTGACATCTTTAACCACACACCATGTAGTGACAGCTTTAACCTCACACCGTGTAGTGAAGCTTTAATCTCACACCATGTAGTGACAGCTTTAACCTCACAGCGTGTAGTGACAGCTTTAACCTCACACCGTGTAGTGACATTTTAACCTCACATCGTGTAGTGACAGCTTTAACCTCACACCGTTTAGTGAAGCTTTAACCTCACACCGTGTAGTGACAGCTTTAACCTCACACCCTGTGTTGAAGCTTTAACCTCACACCGTGTAGTGACAGCTTTAACCTCACACCGTGTAGTGACAGCTTTAACCTCACACCATGTAGTGACAGGTTTCACCTCACACCGTGGAGTGACAGGTTTCACCTCATACCATTTAGTGACACTTTAATCTCACACCGTGTCGTAACAGCTTTAACCTCACACCGTGTAGTGACAGGTTTAACCTCACACCGTGTAGTGACAGCTTTAACCTCACACCATGTAGTGACAGCTTTAACCACACACCATATAGTGACAGCTTTAACCTCACACCATGTAGTGACAGCTTTAACCTCACACCGTGTAATGACAGCTTTTACCTCACACCGTGTAGTGACAGCTTTAACCTCATACCATGTACTGAGAGCTTTAACCTCACACCGTGTAGTGACAGTTTTAACCTCACCGTGTAGTCACAGCTTTATCCTCACACCGTGTAGTGACAGCTTTAACCTCACACCGTGTAGTGACACTTTAACCTCACACCGTGTAGTGACGCTTTGACCTCACACCGTGTAGTGACAGCTTTAACCCCACACCGTGTCGTGACAGCTTTAACCTCACACCGTGTCGTGGCAGCTTTAACCTCACACCGTGTAGTGACGCTTTATCCTCACACTGTGTAGTGACGCTTCAACCTCACACCATGTAGTGACAGCTTTAACCTCACACCGTGTAGTGACAGCTTTAACCTCACACCGTGTAGTGACAGCTTTAACCTCACACCGTGTAGTGACACTTTAACCTCACACCGTGTAGTGAGAGCTTTAACCTCACACCGTGTAGTGACGCTTTAACCGCACAGCGTGTAGTGACGCTTTAGCCTCACACCGTGTAGTGAGGCTTTAACCTCACACCGTGTATTGACAGCTTTAACCTCACACCGTGTAGTGAAGCTTTAACCTCACACCGTGTAGTGACGCTTTAACCTCACACCGTGTATTGAAGTTTTAACCTCACATTGTGTAGTGACAGCTTTAACCTCACACCGTGTAGTGACAGATTTAACCTCACACCGTGTGGTGACAATTTAACCTCACACCATGTAGTGACAGCTTTAACCTCACTGTTTAGTGACAGCTTTATCCTCACAACGTGTCGTGACAGCTTTAACCTCACACCGTGTCGTGACACTTTAACCTCACACCGTGTAGTGACGCTTTAACCTCACTCCGTGTAATGACAGCTTTATCCTCACACCGTGTAGTGACAGCTTTAACCTCACACCGTGTATTGACAGCTTTAACCTCACACCGTGTCGTGACAGCTTTAACCTCTCACCGTTTCGTGACACTTTAACCTCACACCGTGTATTGACAGCTTTAACCTCACACCATGTAGTGACGCTTTAACCTCACACCGTGTAGTGACACTTTAACTTCACACCGTGTAGTGAAATTTTAACCTCACACTGTGTAGTGACAGCTTTAACCTCACACCGTGTAGTGACAGCTTTATCCTCACACTGTGTAGTGACAGCTTTAACCTCACACCGTGTAGTGACACTTCAACTTCACACCGTGTAGTGAAATTTTAACCTCACACTGTGTAGTGACAGCTTTAACCTCACATCGTGTAGTGACAGCTTTAACCTCACACCGTTTAGTGAAGCTTTAACCTCACACCGTGTAGTGACAGCTTTAACCTCACACCCTGTGTTGAAGCTTTAACCTCACACCGTGTAGTGACAGCTTTAACCTCACACCGTGTAGTGACAGCTTTAACCTCACACCGTGTAGTGACACTTTAACCTCACACCGTTTCGTGACAGCTTTAACCTCACACCGTGCAGTGACAGGTTTCACCTTATACCGTTTAGTGACACTTTAATCTCACACCGTGTCGTAACAGCTTTAACCTCACACCGTGTAGTGACAGTTTAACCTCACACCATGTTGCGACAGCTTTAACCTCACACCGTGTAGTGACAGCTTTAACCTCATACCGTGTAGTGAGAGCTTTAACCTCACACCGTGTAGTGACAGCTTTAACCTCACCGTTTAGTGACAGCTTTATCCTCACACCGTGTAGTGACAGCTTTAACCTCACACCGTGTAGTGACAGCTTTAACCTCACACCGTGTAGTGACACTTTAACCTCACACCGTGTAGTGATGCTTTAACCTCACACCTTGTATTGACAGCTTTAACCTCACACCGTGTAGTGACAGCTTTAACCTCACACTATGTAGTGACGCTTTAACCTCACACCGTGTAGTGATGCTTTAACCTCACACCTTGTATTGACAGCTTTAACCTCACACCGTGTAGTGACACTTTAACCTCACACCGTGTCGTGACGCTTTAACCTCACACCGTGTAGCGAAACATTAACTTCACACCGTGTAGTGAAATTTTAACCTCACACTGTGTAGTGACAGCTTTAACCTCAGACCGTGTCGTGACAGCTTTATCCTCACACCGTGTAGTGACAGCTTTAACCTCACACCATGTTGTGACAGCTTTAACCTCACACCGTGGAGTGACAGCTTTAACCTCACACCGTGGAGTGACAGCTTTAACCTCACACCATGTAGTGAGAGCTTTAACCTCACACCGTGTAGTGACGCTTTAACCTCACACCCTGTGTTGAAGCTTTAACCTCACACCGTGTAGTGACAGCTTTAACCTCACACCGTGTAGTGACAGCTTTAACCTCACACCATGTAGTGACAGGTTTCACCTCACACCGTGTAGTGACAGGTTTCACCTCATACCGTTTAGTGACACTTTAATCTCACACCGTGTCGTAACAGCTTTAACCTCACACCGTGTAGTGACAGGTTTAACCTCACACCGTGTAGTGACAGCTTTAACCTCACACCGTGTAGTGACAGCTTTAACCACACACCATATAGTGACAGCTTTAAACTGACACCATGTAGTGACAGCTTTAACCTCACACCGTGTAATGACAGCTTTTACCTCACACCGTGTAGTGACAGCTTTAACCTCATACCATGTACTGAGAGCTTTAACCTCACACTGTGTAGTGACTGTTTTAACCTCACCGTGTAGTCACAGCTTTATCCTCACACCGTGTAGTGACAGCTTTAACCTCACACCGTGTAGTGACACTTTAACCTCACACCGTGTAGTGACGCTTTGACCTCACACCGTGTAGTGACAGCTTTAACCCCACACCGTGTCGTGACAGCTTTAACCTCACACCGTGTCGTGGCAGCTTTAACCTCACACCATGTAGTGACGCTTTATCCTCACACTGTGTAGTGACGCTTCAACCTCACACCGTGTAGTGAGGCTTGAACCTCACACCGTGTATTGACAGCTTTAACCTCACACCGTGTAGTGAAGCTTTAACCTCACACCGTGTAGTGACAGCTTTAACCTCACACCGTGTATTGAAGCTTTAACCTCACATCGTGTAGTGACAGCTTTAACCTCACACCGTGTATTGACAGCTTTAACCTCACACCATGTAGTGACGCTTTAACCTCACACTGTGTAGTGACACTTTATCCTCACACCGTGTATTGACAGCTTTAACGTCACACCGTGTAGTGACGCTTTAACCTCACTCCGTGTAGTGACAGCTTTATCCTCACAACGTGTCGTGACAGCTTTAACCTCACACCGTGTAGTGACAGCTTTAACCTCACACCGTGTAGTGACAGCTTTAACCTCACACCGTTTAGTGACACTTTAACCTCACACCGTGTATTGACAGCTTTAACCTCACACCGTGTAGTGACAGCTTTATCCTCACACCGTGTAGTGACAGCTTTAACCTCACACCGTGTAGTGACACTTTAACCTCACACCATGTTCTGACAGCTTTAACCTCACACCGTGGAGTGACAGCTTTAACCTCACACCGTGGAGTGACAGCTTTAACTTCACACCATGTAGAGAGAGCTTTAACCTCACATCGTGTAGTGAGGCTTTAACCTCACACCGTGTATTGACAGCTTTATCCTCACACCGTGTAGTGACAGATTTAACCTCACACCGTGTAGTGACAGTTTAACCTCACACCATGTTGTGACAGCTTTAACCTCACACCGTGTAGTGACAGCTTTAACCTCATACCATGTAGTGAGAGCTTTAACCTCACACCGTGCAGTGACAGCTTTAACCTCACCGTTTAGTGACAGCTTTATCCTCACACCGTGTAGTGACAGCTTTAACCTGACACCGTGTAGTGACACTTTAACCTCACTCCGTGTAGTGACAGCTTTTTCCTCACATCGTGTAGTGACAGCTTTAACCTCACACCGTGTCGTGACAGCTTTAACCTCATACCGTGTCGTGACACTTTAACCTCACACCGTGTAGTGACACTTTAACCTCACACCGTGTAGTGACGCTTTAACCTCACACCGTGTAGGGAAACTTTAACTTCACACTGTGTAGTGACAGCTTTAACCTCACACCGTGGAGTGACAGCTTTAACCTCACACCATGTAGTGAGAGCTTTAACCGCACACCGTGTAGTGACGCTTTAACCTCACACCGTGTAGTGACGCTTTGACCTCACACCGTGTAGTGACAGCTTTAACCTCACACCGTGTAGTGACAGCTTTAACCTCACACCGTGTCCTGACACTTTAACCTCACACCGTGTAGTGACGCTTTGACCTCACACCGTGTAGTGACAGCTTTAACCTCACACCGTGTCGTGACAGCTTTAACCTCACACCGTGTCGTGACAGCTTTAACCTCACACCGTGTAGTGACGCTTTAACCTCACATCGTGTAGTGAAGCTTTAACCTCACACCGTGTAGTGACAGCTTTAACCTCACGCCGTGTATTGAAGCTTTAACCTCACATCGTGTAGTGAAGCTTTAACCTCACACCATGTAGTGACAGCTTTAACCTCACACCGTTTAGTGACAGCTTTAACCTCACACCGTGTAGTGGCACTTTAACCTCACACCATGTAGTGACAGCTTTAACCTCACACCGTGTAGTGACAGCTTTAACCTCACACCGTGTAGTGACAGCTTTAACCTCACACTGTGTAGTGACACTTTAACCTCACACCGTGTAGTGAGAGCTTTAACCTGACACCGTGTAGTGACGCTTTAACCGCACACCGTGTAGTGACGCTTTAGCCTCACACCGTGTAGTGAGGCTTTAACCTCACACCGTGTATTGACAGCTTTAACCTCACACCGTGTAGTGAAGCTTTAACCTCACACCGTGTAGTGACGCTTTAACCTCACACCGTGTATTGAAGTTTTAACCTCACACTGTGTAGTGACAGCTTTAACCTCACACCGTGTAGTGACAGATTTAACCTCACACCGTGTGGTGACAATTTAACCTCACACCATGTAGTGACAGCTTTAACCTCACTGTTTAGTGACAGCTTTATCCTCACAACGTGTAGTGACAGCTTTAACCTCACACCGTGTCGTGACACTTTAACCTCACACCGTGTAGTGACTCTTTAACCTCACTCCGTGTAATGACAGCTTTATCCTCACACCGTGTAGTGACAGCTTTAACCTCACACCGTGTATTGACAGCTTTAACCTCACACCGTGTAGTGACAGCTTTAACCTCACACCGTTTGTGACACTTTAACCTCACACCGTGTATTGACAGCTTTAACCTCACACCATGTAGTGACGCTTTAACCTCACACCGTGTAGTGACACTTTAACTTCACACCGTGTAGTGAAATTTTAATCTCACACCGTGTCGTAACAGCTTTAACCTCACACCGTGTAGTGACAGTTTAACCTCACACCATGTTGCGACAGCTTTAACCTCACACCGTGTAGTGACAGCTTTAACCTCATACCGTGTAGTGACAGCTTTAACCTCACCGTTTAGTGACAGCTTTATCCTCACACCGTGTAGTGACAGCTTTAACCTCACACCGTGTAGTGACAGCTTTAACCTCACACCGTGTAGTGACACTTTAACCTCACACCGTGTAGTGATGCTTTAACCTCACACCTTGTATTGACAGCTTTAACCTCACACCGTGTAGTGACAGCTTTAACCTCACACTATGTAGTGACGCTTTAACCTCACACCGTGTAGTGATGCTTTAACCTCACACCTTGTATTGACAGCTTTAACCTCACACCGTGTAGTGACACTTTAACCTCACACCGTGTCGTGACGCTTTAACCTCACACCGTGTCGCGAAACTTAAACTTCACACCGTGTAGTGAAATTTTAACCTCACACTGTGTAGTGACAGCTTTAACCTCAGACCGTGTCGTGACAGCTTTATCCTCACACCGTGTAGTGACAGCTTTAACCTCACACCATGTAGTGAGAGCTTTAACCTCACACCGTGTAGTGACACTTTAACCTCACACCCTGTGTTGAAGCTTTAACCTCACACCGTGTAGTGACAGCTTTAACCTCACACCGTGTAGTGACAGCTTTAACCTCACACCATGTAGTGACAGGTTTCACCTCACACCGTGTAGTGACAGGTTTCACCTCATACCGTTTAGTGACACTTTAATCTCACACCGTGTCGTAACAGCTTTAACCTCACACCGTGTAGTGACAGGTTTAACCTCACACCGTGTAGTGACAGCTTTAACCTCACACCGTGTAGTGACAGCTTTAACCACACACCATATAGTGACAGCTTTAACCTCACACCATGTAGTGACGCTTTTACGTCACACCGTGTAGTGACAGCTTTAAACTGACACCGTGTAGTGACAGCTTTAACCTCACACCGTGTAGTGACAGCTTTAACCTCACCGTGTAGTCACAGCTTTATCCTCACACCGTGTAGTGACAGCTTTAACCTCACACCGTGTAGTGACACTTTAACCTCACGCCGTGTAGTGACGCTTTGACCTCACACCGTGTAGTGACAGCTTTAACCCCACACCGTGTCGTGACAGCTTTAACCTCACACCGTGTCGTGGCAGCTTTAACCTCACACCGTGTAGTGACGCTTTATCCTCACACTGTGTCGTGACGCTTCAACCTCACACCGTGTAGTGAGGCTTGAACCTCACACCGTGTATTGACAGCTTTAACCTCACACCGTGTAGTGAAGCTTTAACCTCACACCGTGTAGTGACAGCTTTAACCTCACACCGTGTATTGAAGCTTTAACCTCACATCGTGTAGTGACAGCTTTAACCTCACACCGTGTAGTGACAGCTTTAACCTCACACCGTGTAGTGACACTTTAAACTCACACTGTGTAGTGACAGCTTTATCCTCACACCGTGTAGTGACAGGTTTAACCTCACACCGTGTAGTGACAGCTTTAACCTCACACCATGTAGTGACAGCTTTAAACTGACACCGTGTAGTGACAGCTTTAACCTCACACCGTGTAGTGACGCTTTAACCTCACACCGTGTAATGACAGGTTTAAACTCACACCGTGTAGTGTCCCTTTAACCTCACACTGTGTCGTTACAGCTTTAACCTCACACCATGCAGTGAAAGCTTTAACCTCACACCATGTTATGACAGCTTTAACCTCACACCGTGGAGTGACAGCTTTAACCTGATACCATGTAGTGAGAGCTTTAACCTCACACCGTGTAGTGACAGCTTTAACCTCACCGTGTAGTGACAGCTTTATCCTCACACCGTGCAGTGACAGATTTAACCTCACACCATGTAGTGACGCTTTGACCTCACACCGTGTAGTGACAGATTTAACCTCACACCGTGTCGTGACAGCTTTAACCTCACACCGTGTCGTGACAGCTTTAACGTCACACCGTGTAGTGACAGCTTTAACCTCACACCGTGTAGTGACAGCTTTAACCTCACACCGTGTCGTGACACTTTAACCTCACACCGTGTAGTGACGCTTTAACCTCACGCTGTGTAGTGACGCTTTAACCTCACACCGTGTGGTGAGGCTTGAACCTCACACCGTGTAGTGACAGCTTTAACCTCACACCGTGTAGTGACAGCTTTAACCTCATACCATGTAGTGAGAGCTTTAACCACACACCGTGCAGTGACAGCTTTAACCTCACCGTTTAGTGACAGCTTTATCCTCACACCGTGTAGTGACAGCTTTAACCTGACACCGTGTAGTGACACTTTAACCTCACACCGTGTAGTGACGCTTTAACCTCACTCCGTGTAGTGACAGCTTTTTCCTCACATCGTGTAGTGACAGCTTTAACCTCACACCGTGTAGTGACAGCTTTAACCTCACACCGTGTCGTGACACTTTAACCTCACACCGTGTAGTGACACTTTAACCTCACACCGTGTAGTGACGCTTTAACCTCACACCGTGTAGGGAAACTTTAACTTCACACCGTGTTGTGAAATTTTAACCTCACACTGTGTAGTGACAGCTTTAACCTCACACCGTGGAGTGACAGCTTTAACCTCACACCATGTAGTGAGAGCGTTAACCGCACACCGTGTAGTGACGCTTTAACCTCACACCGTGTAGTGACGCTTTGACCTCACACTGTGTAGTGACAGCTTTAACCTCACACCGTGTAGTGACAGCTTTAACCTCACACCGTGTCCTGACACTTTAACTTCACACCGTGTAGTGACGCTTTGACCTCACACCGTGTAGTGACAGCTTTAACCTCACACCGTGTCGTGACAGCTTTAACCTCACACCGTGTCGTGACAGCTTTAACCTCACACCGTGTAGTGACGCTTTAACCTCACATCGTGTAGTGAAGCTTTAACCTCACACCGTGTATTGACAGCTTGAACCTCACACCGTGTAGTGAAGCTTTAACCTCACACCGTGTAGTGACAGCTTTAACCTCACGCCGTGTATTGAAGCTTTAACCTCACATCGTGTAGTGAAGCTTTTACCTCACACCATGTAGTGACAGCTTTAACCTCACACCGTTTAGTGACAGCTTTAACCTCACACCGTGTAGTGGCACTTTAACCTCACACCATATAGTGACAGCTTTAACCTCACACCGTGTAGTGACAGCTTTAACCTCACACCGTGTAGTGACAGCTTTAACCTCACACCGTGTAGTGACACTTTAACCTCACACCGTGTAGTGAGAGCTTTAACCTCACACCGTGTAGTGACGCTTTAACCGCACACCGTGCAGTGACGCTTTAGCCTCACACCGTGTAGTGAGGCTTTAACCTCACACCGTGTATTGACAGCTTTAACCTCACACCGTGTAGTGAAGCTTTAACCTCACACCGTGTAGTGACGCTTTAACCTCACACCGTGTATTGAAGTTTTAACCTCACACTGTGTAGTGACAGCTTTAACCTCACACCGTGTAGTGACAGATTTAACCTCACACCGTGTGGTGACAATTTAACCTCACACCATGTAGTGACAGCTTTAACCTCACTGTTTAGTGACAGCTTTATCCTCACAACGTGTAGTGACAGCTTTAACCTCACACCGTGTCGTAACACTTTAACCTCACACCGTGTAGTGACGCTTTAACCTCACACCGTGTATTGAAGTTTTAACCTCACACTGTGTAGTGACAGCTTTAACCTCACACCGTGTAGTGACAGATTTAACCTCACACCGTGTGGTGACAATTTAACCTCACACCATGTAGTGACAGCTTTAACCTCACTGTTTAGTGACAGCTTTATCCTCACACCGTGTAGTGACAGCTTTAACCTCACACCGTGTATTGACAGCTTTAACCTCACACCGTGTATTGACAGCTTTAACCTCACACCGTTTCGTGACACTTTAACCTCACACCGTGTATTGACAGCTTTAACCTCACACCATGTAGTGACGCTTTAACCTCACACCGTGTAGTGACACTTTAACTTCACACCGTGTAGTGAAATTTTAACCTCACACTGTGTAGTGACAGCTTTAACCTCACACCGTGTAGTGACAGCTTTATCCTCACACTGTGTAGTGACAGCTTTAACCTCACACCGTGTAGTGACAGCTTTATCCTCACACCGTGTAGTGACAGCTTTAACCTCATACCATGTAGTGAGAGCTTTAACCACACACCGTGCAGTGACAGCTTTAACCTCACCGTTTAGTGACAGCTTTATCCTCACACCGTGTAGTGACAGCTTTAACCTGACACCGTGTAGTGACACTTTAACCTCACACCGTGTAGTGACGCTTTAACCTCACTCCGTGTAGTGACAGCTTTTTCCTCACATCGTGTAGTGACAGCTTTAACCTCACACCGTGTAGTGACAGCTTTAACCTCACACCGTGTCGTGACACTTTAACCTCACACCGTGTAGTGACACTTTAACCTCACACCGTGTAGTGACGCTTTAACCTCACACCGTGTAGGGAAACTTTAACTTCACACCGTGTTGTGAAATTTTAACCTCACACTGTGTAGTGACAGCTTTAACCTCACACCGTGGAGTGACAGCTTTAACCTCACACCATGTAGTGAGAGCTTTAACCGCACACCGTGTAGTGACGCTTTAACCTCACACCGTGTAGTGACGCTTTGACCTCACACCGTGTAGTGACAGCTTTAACCTCACACCGTGTAGTGACAGCTTTAACCTCACACCGTGTCCTGACACTTTAACCTCACACCGTGTAGTGACGCTTTGACCTCACACCGTGTAGTGACAGCTTTAACCTCACACCGTGTCGTGACAGCTTTAACCTCACACCGTGTCGTGACAGCTTTAACCTCACACCGTGTAGTGACGCTTTAACCTCACATCGTGTAGTGAAGCTTTAACCTCACACCGTGTATTGACAGCTTGAACCTCACACCGTGTAGTGAAGCTTTAACCTCACACCGTGTAGTGACAGCTTTAACCTCACGCCGTGTATTGAAGCTTTAACCTCACATCGTGTAGTGAAGCTTTAACCTCACACCATGTAGTGACAGCTTTAACCTCACACCGTTTAGTGACAGCTTTAACCTCACACCGTGTAGTGGCACTTGAACCTCACACCATGTAGTGACAGCTTTAACCTCACACCGTGTAGTGACAGCTTTAACCTCACACCGTGTAGTGACAGCTTTAACCTCACACCGTGTAGTGACACTTTAACCTCACACCGTGTAGTGAGAGCTTTAACCTCACACCGTGTAGTGACGCTTTAACCGCACACCGTGTAGTGACGCTTTAGCCTCACACTGTGTAGTGAGGCTTTAACCTCACACCGTGTATTGACAGCTTTAACCTCACACCGTGTAGTGAAGCTTTAACCTCACACCGTGTAGTGACGCTTTAACCTCACACCGTGTATTGAAGTTTTAACCTCACACTGTGTAGTGACAGCTTTAACCTCACACCGTGTGGTGACAATTTAACCTCACACCATGTAGTGACAGCTTTAACCTCACTGTTTAGTGACAGCTTTATCCTCACAACGTGTAGTGACAGCTTTAACCTCACACCGTGTCGTGACACTTTAACCTCACACCGTGTAGTGACGCTTTAACCTCACTCCGTGTAATGACAGCTTTATCCTCACACCGTGTAGTGACAGCTTTAACCTCACACCGTGTATTGACAGCTTTAACCTCACACCGTGTAGTGACAGCTTTAACCTCACACCGTTTCGTGACACTTTAACCTCACACCGTGTATTGACAGCTTTAACCTCACACCATGTAGTGACGCTTTAACCTCACACCGTGTAGTGACACTTTAACTTCACACCGTGTAGTGAAATTTTAACCTCACACTGTGTAGTGACAGCTTTAACCTCACACCGTGTAGTGACAGCTTTATCCTCACACTGTGTAGTGACAGCTTTAACCTCACACCGTGTAGTGACACTTCAACTTCACACCGTGTAGTGAAATTTTAACCTCACACTGTGTAGTGACAGCTTTAACCTCACATCGTGTAGTGACAGCTTTAACCTCACACCGTTTAGTGAAGCTTTAACCTCACACCGTGTAGTGACAGCTTTAACCTCACACCCTGTGTTGAAGCTTTAACCTCACACCGTGTAGTGACAGCTTTAACCTCACACCGTGTAGTGACAGCTTTAACCTCACACCGTGTACTGTCACTTTAACCTCACACCGTTTCGTGACAGCTTTAACCTCACACCGTGCAGTGACAGGTTTCACCTCATACCGTTTAGTGACACTTTAATCTCACACCGTGTCGTAACAGCTTTAACCTCACACCGTGTAGTGACAGTTTAACCTCACACCATGTTGCGACAGCTTTAACCTCACACCGTGTAGTGACAGCTTTAACCTCATACCGTGTAGTGAGAGCTTTAACCTCACACCGTGTCGTGACAGCTTTAACCTCACACGATGTAGTGACGCTTTAACCTCACACCGTGTAGTGATGCTTTAACCTCACACCTTGTATTGACAGCTTTAACCTCACACCGTGTAGTGACACTTTAACCTCACACCGTGTCGTGACGCTTTAACCTCACACCGTGTAGCGAAACTTTAACTTCACACCGTGTAGTGAAATTTTAACCTCACACTGTGTAGTGACAGCTTTAACCTCAGACCGTGTAGTGACAGCTTTATCCTCACACCGTGTCGTGACAGCTTTAACCTCACA
This sequence comes from Somniosus microcephalus, assembly GCF_052327205.1. Taxonomy (NCBI): domain Eukaryota; kingdom Metazoa; phylum Chordata; class Chondrichthyes; order Squaliformes; family Somniosidae; genus Somniosus; species Somniosus microcephalus. The sequence continues at coordinate 51,492,973 of NC_141010.1, read as the reverse complement.
CCATGTTGTGACAGCTTTAACCTCACACCATGTAGTGACAGCTTTAACCTCACACCGTGGAGTGACAGCTTTAACCTCACACCGTGGAGTGACAGCTTTAACCTCACACCATGTAGTGAGAGCTTTAACCTCACACCGTGTAGTGACGCTTTAACCTCACACCCTGTGTTGAAGCTTTAACCTCACACCGTGTAGTGACAGATTTAACCTCACACCGTGTAGTGACAGCTTTAACCTCACACCATGTAGTGACAGGTTTCACCTCACACCGTGTAGTGACAGGTTTCACCTCATACCGTTTAGTGACACTTTAATCTCACACCGTGTCGTAACAGCTTTAACCTCACACCGTGTAGTGACAGGTTTAACCTCACACCGTGTAGTGACAGCTTTAACCTCACACCGTGTAGTGACAGCTTTAACCACACACCATATAGTGACAGCTTTAACCTCACACCATGTCGTGACGCTTTTACGTCACACCGTGTAGTGACAGCTTTAAACTGACACCGTGTAGTGACAGCTTTAACCTCACACCGTGTAATGACAGCTTTTACCTCACACCGTGTAGTGACAGCTTTAACCTCATACCATGTACTGAGAGCTTTAACCTCACACCGTGTAGTGACTGTTTTAACCTCACCGTGTAGTCACAGCTTTATCCTCACACCGTGTAGTGACAGCTTTAACCTCACACCGTGTAGTGACACTTTAACCTCACACCGTGTAGTGACGCTTTGACCTCACACCGTGTAGTGACAGCTTTAACCCCACACCGTGTCGTGACAGCTTTAACCTCACACCGTGTCGTGGCAGCTTTAACCTCACACCGTGTAGTGACGCTTTATCCTCACACTGTGTAGTGACGCTTCAACCTCACACCGTGTAGTGAGGCTTGAACCTCACACCGTGTATTGACAGCTTTAACCTCACACCGTGTAGTGAAGCTTTAACCTCACACCGTGTAGTGACAGCTTTAACCTCACACCGTGTATTGAAGCTTTAACCTCACATCGTGTAGTGACAGCTTTAACCTCACACCGTGTAGTGACAGCTTTAACCTCACACCGTGTAGTGACACTTTAAACTCACACTGTGTAGTGACAGCTTTATCCTCACACCGTGTAGTGACAGGTTTAACCTCACACCGTGTAGTGACAGCTTTAACCTCACACCATGTAGTGACAGCTTTAAACTGACACCGTGTAGTGACAGCTTTAACCTCACACCGTGTAGTGACGCTTTAACCTCACACCGTGTAATGACAGGTTTAAACTCACACCGTGTAGTGTCCCTTTAACCTCACACTGTGTCGTTACAGCTTTAACCTCACACCATGTAGTGAAAGCTTTAACCTCACACCATGTTATGACAGCTTTAACCTCACACCGTGGAGTGACAGCTTTAACCTGATACCTTGTAGCGAGAGCTTTAACCTCACACCGTGTAGTGACAGCTTTAACCTCACCGTGTAGTGACAGCTTTATCCTCACACCGTGCAGTGACAGATTTAACCTCACACCATGTAGTGACGCTTTGACCTCACACCGTGTAGTGACAGCTTTAACCTCACACCGTGTCGTGACAGCTTTAACCTCACACTGTGTCGTGACAGCTTTAACGTCACACCATGTAGTGACGCTTTAACCTCACGCTGTGTAGTGACGCTTTAACCTCACACCGTGTGGTGAGGCTTGAACCTCACACCGTGTAGTGACAGCTTTAACCTCACACCGTGTAGTGACAGCTTTAACCTCACACCGTGTATTGAAGCTTTAACCTCACATCGTGTTGTGACAGCTTTAACCTCACACCGTGTAGTGACAGCTTTAACCTCACACCGTGTAGTGACACTTTAACCTCACACCGTGTAGTGACAGCTTTAACCTCACTCCGTGTAGTGACAGCTTTAACCTCACACTGTGTAGTGACAGATTTAACCTCACACCGTGTAGTGACAGCTTTAACCTCACACCATGTAGTGACAGCTTTAACCTCACACCATGTAGTGACGCTTTTACGTCACACCGTGTAGTGACACCTTTAAATTGACACCTTGTAGTGACAGCTTTAACCTCACTCCGTGTAGTGACGCTTTAACCTCACACCGTATAATGACAGCTTTAAACTCGCACCGTGTAGTGACCCTTTAACCTCACACTGTGTAGTGACGCTTTAACCTCACACCGTGTAGTGACAGCTTTAAAATCACACCGTTTAGTGACACTTTAACCTCACACCGTGTATTGACAGCTTTAATCTCACACCATGTAGTGACGCTTGAACCTCACATCGTGTCGTGACAATTTAACTTCACAGCGTGTAGTGAAATTTTAACCTCACACTCTGTCGTGACAGCTTTAACCTCACACCGTGTAGTGACAGCTTTATCCTCACACCGTGTAGTGACAGCTTTAACCTCACACCGTGTAGTGACACTTTAACCTCACACCATGTTGTGACAGCTTTAACCTCACACCGTGGACTGACAGCTTTAACCTCACACCGTGGAGTGACAGCTTTAACCTCACACCATGTAGTGCGACTTTTAACCTCATCCCGTGTTGTGACGCTTTAACCTCACACCGTGTATTGACAGCTTTAACCTCACAGCTTGTAGTGAAGCTTTAACCTCACACCCTGTAGTGACGCTTTAACCTCACACCGTGCAGTGACAGCTTTAACCTCACACCGTGCAGTGACAGCTTTATCCTCACACCGTGTAGTGACACTTTAACCTCACACCATGTTGTGACAGCTTTAACCTCACACCCTGTTGTGACAGCTTTAAACTCACACCGTGTAGTGACAGCTTTAACCTCACCGTGTAGTGACAGCTTTATCCTTACACCGTGTAGTGACAGCTTTAAACTCACACCGTGTAGTGACACTTTAACCTCACACCGTGTAGTGACGCTTTGACCTCACACCGTGTAGTGACAGCTTTAACCTCACACCGTGTAGTGACAGCTTTATCCTCACACTGTGTAGTGACAGCTTTAACCTCACACCGTGTAGTGACAGCTTTATCCTCACACCGTGTAGTGACAGCTTTAACCTCATACCATGTAGTGAGAGCTTTAACCACACACCGTGCAGTGACAGCTTTAACCTCACCGTTTAGTGACAGCTTTATCCTCACACCGTGTAGTGACAGCTTTAACCTGACACCGTGTAGTGACACTTTAACCTCACACCGTGTAGTGACGCTTTAACCTCACTCCGTGTAGTGACAGCTTTTTCCTCACATCGTGTAGTGACAGCTTTAACCTCACACCGTGTAGTGACAGCTTTAACCTCACACCGTGTCGTGACACTTTAACCTCACACCGTGTAGTGACACTTTAACCTCACACCGTGTAGTGACGCTTTAACCTCACACCGTGTAGGGAAACTTTAACTTCACACCGTGTTGTGAAATTTTAACCTCACACTGTGTAGTGACAGCTTTAACCTCACACCGTGGAGTGACAGCTTTAACCTCACACCATGTAGTGACAGCTTTAACCGCACACCGTGTAGTGACGCTTTAACCTCACACCGTGTAGTGACGCTTTGACCTCACACCGTGTAGTGACAGCTTTAACCTCACACCGTGTAGTGACAGCTTTAACCTCACACCGTGTCCTGACACTTTAACCTCACACCGTGTAGTGACGCTTTGACCTCACACCGTGTAGTGACAGCTTTAACCTCACACCGTGTCGTGACAGCTTTAACCTCACACCGTGTCGTGACAGCTTTAACCTCACACCGTGTAGTGACGCTTTAACCTCACATCGTGTAGTGAAGCTTTAACCTCACACCGTGTATTGACAGCTTGAACCTCACACCGTGTAGTGAAGCTTTAACCTCACACCGTGTAGTGACAGCTTTAACCTCACGCCGTGTATTGAAGCTTTAACCTCACATCGTGTAGTGAAGCTTTAACCTCACACCATGTAGTGACAGCTTTAACCTCACACCGTTTAGTGACAGCTTTAACCTCACACCGTGTAGTGGCACTTTAACCTCACACCATGTAGTGACAGCTTTAACCTCACACCGTGTAGTGACAGCTTTAACCTCACACCGTGTAGTGACAGCTTTAACCTCACACCGTGTAGTGACACTTTAACCTCACACCGTGTAGTGAGAGCTTTAACCTCACACCGTGTAGTGACGCTTTAACCGCACACCGTGTAGTGACGCTTTAGCCTCACACTGTGTAGTGAGGCTTTAACCTCACACCGTGTATTGACAGCTTTAACCTCACACCGTGTAGTGAAGCTTTAACCTCACACCGTGTAGTGACGCTTTAACCTCACACCGTGTATTGAAGTTTTAACCTCACACTGTGTAGTGACAGCTTTAACCTCACACCGTGTGGTGACAATTTAACCTCACACCATGTAGTGACAGCTTTAACCTCACTGTTTAGTGACAGCTTTATCCTCACAACGTGTAGTGACAGCTTTAACCTCACACCGTGTCGTGACACTTTAACCTCACACCGTGTAGTGACGCTTTAACCTCACTCCGTGTAATGACAGCTTTATCCTCACACCGTGTAGTGACAGCTTTAACCTCACACCGTGTATTGACAGCTTTAACCTCACACCGTGTAGTGACAGCTTTAACCTCACACCGTTTCGTGACACTTTAACCTCACACCGTGTATTGACAGCTTTAACCTCACACCATGTAGTGACGCTTTAACCTCACACCGTGTAGTGACACTTTAACTTCACACCGTGTAGTGAAATTTTAACCTCACACTGTGTAGTGACAGCTTTAACCTCACACCGTGTAGTGACAGCTTTATCCTCACACTGTGTAGTGACAGCTTTAACCTCACACCGTGTAGTGACACTTCAACTTCACACCGTGTAGTGAAATTTTAACCTCACACTGTGTAGTGACAGCTTTAACCTCACATCGTGTAGTGACAGCTTTAACCTCACACCGTTTAGTGAAGCTTTAACCTCACACCCTGTGTTGAAGCTTTAACCTCACACCGTGTAGTGACAGCTTTAACCTCACACCGTGTAGTGACAGCTTTAACCTCACACCGTGTACTGTCACTTTAACCTCACACCGTTTCGTGACAGCTTTAACCTCACACCGTGCAGTGACAGGTTTCACCTCATACCGTTTAGTGACACTTTAATCTCACACCGTGTCGTAACAGCTTTAACCTCACACCGTGTAGTGACAGTTTAACCTCACACCATGTTGCGACAGCTTTAACCTCACACCGTGTAGTGACAGCTTTAACCTCATACCGTGTAGTGAGAGCTTTAACCTCACACCGTGTCGTGACAGCTTTAACCTCACACGATGTAGTGACGCTTTAACCTCACACCGTGTAGTGATGCTTTAACCTCACACCTTGTATTGACAGCTTTAACCTCACACCGTGTAGTGACACTTTAACCTCACACCGTGTCGTGACGCTTTAACCTCACACCGTGTAGCGAAACTTTAACTTCACACCGTGTAGTGAAATTTTAACCTCACACTGTGTAGTGACAGCTTTAACCTCAGACCGTGTAGTGACAGCTTTATCCTCACACCGTGTCGTGACAGCTTTAACCTCACACCATGTTGTGACAGCTTTAACCTCACACCATGTAGTGACAGCTTTAACCTCACACCGTGGAGTGACAGCTTTAACCTCACACCGTGGAGTGACAGCTTTAACCTCACACCATGTAGTGAGAGCTTTAACCTCACACCGTGTAGTGACGCTTTAACCTCACACCCTGTGTTGAAGCTTTAACCTCACACCGTGTAGTGACAGCTTTAACCTCACACCGTGTAGTGACAGCTTTAACCTCACACCATGTAGTGACAGGTTTCACCTCACACCGTGTAGTGACAGGTTTCACCTCATACCGTTTAGTGACACTTTAATCTCACACCGTGTCGTAACAGCTTTAACCTCACACCGTGTAGTGACAGGTTTAACCTCACACCGTGTAGTGACAGCTTTAACCTCACACCGTGTAGTGACAGCTTTAACCACACACCATATAGTGACAGCTTTAACCTCACACCATGTCGTGACGCTTTTACGTCACACCGTGTAGTGACAGCTTTAAACTGACACCGTGTAGTGACAGCTTTTACCTCACACCGTGTAGTGACAGCTTTAACCTCATACCATGTACTGAGAGCTTTAACCTCACACCGTGTAGTGACTGTTTTAACCTCACCGTGTAGTCACAGCTTTATCCTCACACCGTGTAGTGACAGCTTTAACCTCACACCGTGTAGTGACACTTTAACCTCACACCGTGTAGTGACGCTTTGACCTCACACCGTGTAGTGACAGCTTTAACCCCACACCGTGTCGTGACAGCTTTAACCTCACACCGTGTCGTGGCAGCTTTAACCTCACACCGTGTAGTGACGCTTTATCCTCACACTGTGTAGTGACGCTTCAACCTCACACCGTGTAGTGAGGCTTGAACCTCACACCGTGTATTGACAGCTTTAACCTCACACCGTGTAGTGAAGCTTTAACCTCACACCGTGTAGTGACAGCTTTAACCTCACACCGTGTATTGAAGCTTTAACCTCACATCGTGTAGTGACAGCTTTAACCTCACACCGTGTAGTGACAGCTTTAACCTCACACCGTGTAGTGACACTTTAAACTCACACTGTGTAGTGACAGCTTTATCCTCACACCGTGTAGTGACAGGTTTAACCTCACACCGTGTAGTGACAGCTTTAACCTCACACCATGTAGTGACAGCTTTAAACTGACACCGTGTAGTGACAGCTTTAACCTCACACCGTGTAGTGACGCTTTAACCTCACACCGTGTAATGACAGGTTTAAACTCACACCGTGTAGTGTCCCTTTAACCTCACACTGTGTCGTTACAGCTTTAACCTCACACCATGTAGTGAAAGCTTTAACCTCACACCATGTTATGACAGCTTTAACGTCACACCGTGGAGTGACAGCTTTAACCTGATACCATGTAGCGAGAGCTTTAACCTCACACCGTGTAGTGACAGCTTTAACCTCACCGTGTAGTGACAGCTTTATCCTCACACCGTGCAGTGACAGATTTAACCTCACACCATGTAGTGACGCTTTGACCTCACACCGTGTAGTGACAGCTTTAACCTCACACCGTGTCGTGACAGCTTTAACCTCACACTGTGTCGTGACAGCTTTAACGTCACACCATGTAGTGACGCTTTAACCTCACGCTGTGTAGTGACGCTTTAACCTCACACCGTGTGGTGAGGCTTGAACCTCACACCGTGTAGTGACAGCTTTAACCTCACACCGTGTAGTGACAGCTTTAACCTCACACCGTGTATTGAAGCTTTAACCTCACATCGTGTTGTGACAGCTTTAACCTCACACCGTGTAGTGACAGCTTTAACCTCACACCGTGTAGTGACACTTTAACCTCACACCGTGTAGTGACAGCTTTAACCTCACTCCGTGTAGTGACAGCTTTAACCTCACACTGTGTAGTGACAGATTTAACCTCACACCGTGTAGTGACAGCTTTAACCTCACACCATGTAGTGACAGCTTTAACCTCACACCATGTAGTGACGCTTTTACGTCACACCGTGTAGTGACACCTTTAAATTGACACCTTGTAGTGACAGCTTTAACCTCACTCCGTGTAGTGACGCTTTAACCTCACACCGTATAATGACAGCTTTAAACTCGCACCGTGTAGTGACCCTTTAACCTCACACTGTGTAGTGACGCTTTAACCTCACACCGTGTAGTGACAGCTTTAAAATCACACCGTTTAGTGACACTTTAACCTCACACCGTGTATTGACAGCTTTAATCTCACACCATGTAGTGACGCTTGAACCTCACATCGTGTCGTGACACTTTAACTTCACAGCGTGTAGTGAAATTTTAACCTCACACTCTGTCGTGACAGCTTTAACCTCACACCGTGTAGTGACAGCTTTATCCTCACACCGTGTAGTGACAGCTTTAACCTCACACCGTGTAGTGACACTTTAACCTCACACCATGTTGTGACAGCTTTAACCTCACACCGTGGACTGACAGCTTTAACCTCACACCGTGGAGTGACAGCTTTAACCTCACACCATGTAGTGCGACTTTTAACCTCATCCCGTGTTGTGACGCTTTAACCTCACACCGTGTATTGACAGCTTTAACCTCACAGCTTGTAGTGAAGCTTTAACCTCACACCCTGTAGTGACGCTTTAACCTCACACCGTGTAGTGAAGTTTTAACATCACACTGTGCAGTGACAGCTTTAACCTCACACCGTGCAGTGACAGCTTTATCCTCACACCGTGTAGTGACAGCTTTAACCTCACACCGTGTAGTGACACTTTAACCTCACACCATGTTGTGACAGCTTTAACCTCACACCCTGTTGTGACAGCTTTAAACTCACACCGTGTAGTGACAGCTTTAACCTCACCGTGTAGTGACAGCTTTATCCTTACACCGTGTAGTGACAGCTTTAAACTCACACCGTGTAGTGACACTTTAACCTCACACCGTGTAGTGACGCTTTGACCTCACACCGTGTAGTGACAGCTTTAACCTCACACCGTGGCGTGACAGCTTTAAACTCACACCGTGTCGTGACAGCTTTAACGTCACACCGTGTAGTGACGCTTTAACCTCACACTGTGTAGTAACGCTTTAACCTCACACCGTGTGGTGAGGCTTGAACCTCACACCGTGTATTGACAGCTTTAACCTCACACCTTCTAGTGAGGCTTTAACCTCACACCGTGTATTGACAGCTTTAACCTCACACCGTGTAGTGAAGCTTTAACCTCACACCGTGTAGTGAAGCCTTAACCTCACACCGTGTAGTGACGCTTTAACCTCACACTGTGTAGTGACAGCTTTAACCTCACACCGTGCAGTGACAGCTTTATCCTCACACCGTGTAGTGACAGCTTTAACCTCACACCGTGTAGTGACACTTTAACCTCACACCCTGTTGTGACAGCTTTAAACTCACACCGTGTATTGAAGCTTTAACCTCACACCGTGTATTGACAGCTTTAACCTCACACCGTGTAGTGACGCTTTAACCTCACACCGTGTAGTGATACTTTAACCTCACACCGTGTAGTGACAGCTTTAACCTCATACAGTGTCGTGACAGCTTTAACCTCACACCGTGTAGTGACAGCTTTAACCTCACACCGTGTTGTGACAGCTTTAACCTCACACCATGTTGTGACAGCTTTAACCTCACACCGTGTAGTGACAGCTTTAACCTCACACCGTGTATTGACAGCTTTAACCTCACACCGTGTATTGACAGCTTTAACCTCACACCGTGTAGTGACACTTTTACCTCACACCGTGTAGTGACAGCTTTATCCTCACACCGTGTAGTGACAGCTTTAACCTCACACCGTGTAGTGACACTTTAACCTCACACCATGTTGTGACAGCTTTAACCTCACACCGTGGACTGACAGCTTTAACCTCACACCGTGGAGTGACAGCTTTAACCTCACACCATGTAGTGCGACTTTTAACCTCATCCCGTGTTGTGACGCTTTAACCTCACACCGTGTATTGACAGCTTTAACCTCACAGCTTGTAGTGAAGCTTTAACCTCACACCCTGTAGTGACGCTTTAACCTCACACCGTGTAGTGAAGTTTTAACATCACACTGTGCAGTGACAGCTTTAACCTCACACCGTGCAGTGACAGCTTTATCCTCACACCGTGTAGTGACAGCTTTAACCTCACACCGTGTAGTGACACTTTAACCTCACACCATGTTGTGACAGCTTTAACCTCACACCCTGTTGTGACAGCTTTAAACTCACACCGTGTAGTGACAGCTTTAACCTCACCGTGTAGTGACAGCTTTATCCTTACACCGTGTAGTGACAGCTTTAAACTCACACCGTGTAGTGACACTTTAACCTCACACCGTGTAGTGACGCTTTGACCTCACACCGTGTAGTGACAGCTTTAACCTCACACCGTGGCGTGACAGCTTTAAACTCACACCGTGTCGTGACAGCTTTAACGTCACACCGTGTAGTGACGCTTTAACCTCACACTGTGTAGTAACGCTTTAACCTCACACCGTGTGGTGAGGCTTGAACCTCACACCGTGTATTGACAGCTTTAACCTCACACCTTCTAGTGAGGCTTTAACCTCACACCGTGTATTGACAGCTTTAACCTCACACCGTGTAGTGAAGCTTTAACCTCACACCGTGTAGTGAAGCCTTAACCTCACACCGGGTAGTGACGCTTTAACCTCACACTGTGTAGTGACAGCTTTAACCTCACACCGTGCAGTGACAGCTTTATCCTCACACCGTGTAGTGACAGCTTTAACCTCACACCGTGTAGTGACACTTTAACCTCACACCCTGTTGTGACAGCTTTAAACTCACACCGTGTATTGAAGCTTTAACCTCACACCGTGTAGTGACAGCTTTAACCTCACACCGTGTATTGAAGCTTTAACCTCACATCGTGTAGTGACAGCTTTAACCTCACACCGTGTATTGACAGCTTTAACCTCACACCGTGTAGTGACGCTTTAACCTCACACCGTGTAGTGATACTTTAACCTCACACCGTGTAGTGACAGCTTTAACCTCATACAGTGTCGTGACAGCTTTAACCTCACACCGTGTAGTGACAGCTTTAACCTCACACCGTGTTGTGACAGCTTTAACCTCACACCATGTTGTGACAGCTTTAACCTCACACCGTGTAGTGACAGCTTTAACCTCACACCGTGTATTGACAGCTTTAACCTCACACCGTGTATTGACAGCTTTAACCTCACACCGTGTAGTGACGCTTTAACCTCACACCGTGTAGTGATACTTTAACCTCACACCGTGTAGTGACAGCTTTAACCTCATACAGTGTCGTGACAGCTTTAAACTCACACCGTGTCATGACAGCTTTAACCTCACACCGTGTCATGACAGCTTTAACGTCACACCGTGTACTGAAGCTTTAACCTCACACCGTGTATTGACAGCTTTTACCTCACACCGTGTACTGAAGCTTTAACCTCACACCGTGTAGTGACGGCTTTAACCTCACACCGTGTATTGAAGCTTTAACCTCACATCGTGTAGTGACAGCTTTAACCTCACACCGTGTACTGACAGCTTTTACCTCACACTGTGTAGTGACACTTTAACCTCACACCATGTATTGACAGCTTTAACCTCACACCGTGTATTGACAGTTTTAACCTCACACCATGTAGTGACGCTTTAACCTCACACCGTGTAGTGACACCTTTAACCTCACACCGTGTAGTGACAGCTTTAACCTCACACCGTTTGGTGACACTTTAACCTCACACCCTGTAGTGACAGCTTTAACCTCACACCGTGTAGAGACGGTTTAACCTCACACCGTGTATTGACAGCTTTAACCTCACATTGTGTAGTGACAGCTTTAACCTCACACCGTGTAGTGGCAGGATTAACCTCACACCGTGTATTGACAGGTTTAACCTCACACCATGTAGTGACACTTTATCCTCACCCGTGTAGTGACACCTTTAACCTGACACCGTGTAGTGACAGCTTTAACCTCACACTGTGTCATGATGCTTTAACCTCACACCGTGTAGTGACGCTTTAACCTCACACCGTGTAGTGAGGCTTGAACCTCCCACCGTGTATTGACAGCTTCAGCCTCAAACCGTGTAGTGAAGCTTCAACCTCACACCGTGTAGTGACATCTTTAACCTCACACCGTGTATTGAAGCTTTCACCTCACATCGTGTAGTGACAGCTTTAACCTCACACCGTGTAGTGACAGCTTTAACCTCACACCGTGTAGTGACACTTTAACCTCACAACGTGTAGTGACAGCTTTAACCTCACACCGTGTAGTGACAGGTTTCACCTCATACCGGTTAGTGACATTTTAATCTCACACCGTGTCGTAACAGCTTTAATCTCACACCGTGTAGTGCCAGCTTTAACCTCACAGTGTGTCGTAACAGCTTTAACCTCACACCATGTAGTGACAGCTTTAAACTCACAGCATGTAGTGACGCTTTAACCTCACACCGTGTAGTGACAGCTTTAACCTCACGCCGTGTACTGACAGCTTTAACCTCACACTGTGTAGTGATACTTTAACCTCACACCGTGTACTGACAGCTTTAACCTCACACTGTGTAGTGATACTTTAACCTCACACCGTGTATTGACAGCTTTAACCTCACACCATGTAGTGACGCTTTAACCTCACACCGTGTAGTGACAGCTTTAACCTCACACCGTGTATTGACAGCTTTAACCTCACACTGTGTAGTGACAGCTTTAAACTCACACTGTGTAGTGACAGCTTTATCCTCACACCGTGTAGTGACAGCTTTAGCCTCACATCGTGTAGTGACAGGTATAACCTGACACCATGTAGTGACAGGTTTAACCTCACATCGTGTAGTGACAGCTTTAACCTCACACCGTGTAGTGACAGCTTTAACCTCACACCGTATATTGACAGATTTAACCTCACATTGTGTAGTGACAGCTTTAACCTCACACCGTGTAGTGACAGGATTAACCTCACACCGTGTATTGACAGGTTTAACCTCACACCGTGTAGTTACAGGTTTAACCTCACACCGTGTAGTGACGCTTTAACCTCACACCATGTAATGACAGGTTTAACCTCACACCGTGTAGTGACGCTTTAACCTCACACCGTGCCGTGACACGTTAACCTCACACCATGTAGTGACAGCTTTGACCTCACACCACGTAGTGACACTTTAACCTCACACCGTGTAGTGACACTTTAACCTCACACCGTGTAGTGACAGCTTTAACCTCCACACCGTGTAGTGACGCTTTAACCGCACACTGTGTCGTGACAGATTTAACCTCACACCGTGTAGTGACGCTTTCACCTCACACCGTGTAGTGACGCTTTATCCTCACACCGTGTAGTGACGCTTTAACCTCCCACCGTGTAGTGACAGCTTTAACATCACACCGTGTAGTGACAGCTTTAACCTCACACCGTGTAGTGACAGCTTTAACCTCACACCATGTAGTGACAGCTTTAACCTCACACCATGTAGTGACAGCTTTAACCTCACACCGTGTAGTGACAGCTTTAACCTCACACCATGTAGTGACAGCTTTAACCTCACACCGTGTAGTGACAGGTTTAACCTCACACCATGTAGTGACACTTTATCCTCACCCGTGTAGTGACAGCTTTAACCTGACACCATGTAGTGACAGCTTTAACCTCACACTGTGTAGTGACAGCTTTAACCTCCACACCGTGTAGTGACGCTTTAACCGCACACTGTGTCGTGACAGATTTAACCTCACACTGTGCAGTGACGCTTTAACCTCACACTGTGCAATGACGCTTTAACCTCACACCGTGAAGTGACAGGTTTAACCTCACACCGTGTAGTAACAGCTTTAACCTCACACCGTGTCGTGACTCTTTAACCTCACACTGTGCCATGATGCTTTAACCTCACACCATGTAATGACAGGTTTAACCTCACACCGTGTAGTGACAGGTTTAACCTCACACCGTGTAGTAACAGCTTTAACCTCACACCGTGTCGTGACTCTTTAACCTCACACTGTGTCATGATGCTTTAACCTCACACCGTGTAGTGACAGGTTGGACCTCACACGGTGCAGTGACGCTTTAATCGCACACCGTGTAGTGATGCTTTAACCTCACACCATGTAGTGACAGCTTTAACCTCACTCCATGTAGTGACAGCTTTAACCTCACACCATGTAGTGACAGCTTTAACCTCACACCGTGTAGTGAAAGCTTTAACCTCACACCATGTAGTGATGCTTTAACCTCTCACTGTGTAGTGACACTTTAACCTCACACCGTGTAGTGACAGCTTTAACCTCACACCGTGTAGTGAAAGCTTTAACCTCACACCATGTATTGACGCTTTAACCTCACACCGTGTAGTGACGCTTTCACCTCATACCGTGTAGTGACGCTTTAACCTCACACCGTGTAGTGACGCTTTAACCTCACACCGTGTAGTGACGCTTTAACCTCACACCGTGTAGTCACGCTTTAACCTCACACCGTGTAGTGACGCTTTAACCTCACGCCGTATAGTGATAGCTTTACCCGAACACCGTGTAGTGACGCTTTAACCTCACGCCGTGTCGTGACAGCTTTAACCGATCTCCGTGTAGTGACAGCTTTAACCTCACACCATGTAGTGACAGCTTTAACCGCACACCGTGTAGTGACAGCTTTAACCTCACACCGTGTAGTGACACTTTAACCTCACACTGTGTAGTGACACTTTAACCTCACACTTTGTAGTGACGCTTTAACCTCACACCGTGTAGTGACAGCTTTAACCTCACACCGTGTAGTGACGCTTTAACCGCACACCATGTAGTGACAGGTTTAACCTCACACCTTGTAGTGACAGCTTTAACCTCACACCGTGTAGTGACGCTTTAACCTCACACCATGTAGTGACAGCTTTAACCTCACACCGTGTCGTGACGCTTTTACCTCACACCGTGTAGTGACGCTTTAAACTCACACCGTCTAGTGACGGCTTTTACCTCACACCGTGTAGTGATAGCTTTAACCTCACACCTTGTAGTGACGCTTAAAACTCACACCGTGTAGTGACAGCTTTAACCTCACACCGTGTAGTGACAGCTTTAGCCTCACATCGTGTAGTGACAGGTATAACCTGACACCATGTAGTGACAGGTTTAACCTCACACCGTGTAGTGACAGCTTTAGCCTCACATCGTGTAGTGACAGGTATAACCTGACACCATGTAGTGACAGGTTTAACCTCACATCGTGTAGTGACAGCTTTAACCTCACACCGTGTAGTGACAGCTTTAACCTCACACCGTATATTGACAGCTTTAACCTCACATTGTGTAGTGACAGCTTTAACCTCACACCGTGTAGTGACAGGATTAACCTCACACCGTGTATTGACAGGTTTAACCTCACACCGTGTAGTTACAGGTTTAACCTCACACCGTGTAGTGACAGCTTTAACCTCACACCGTGTAGTGACGCTTTAACCTCACACCATGTAATGACAGGTTTAACCTCACACCGTGTAGTGACGCCTTAACCTCACACCGTGCCGTGACACTTTAACCTCACACCATGTAGTGACAGCTTTGACCTCACACCACGTAGTGACACTTTAACCTCACACCGTGTAGTGACACTTTAACCTCACACCGTGTAGTGACAGCTTTAACCTCCACACCGTGTAGTGACGCTTTAACCGCACACTGTGTCGTGACAGATTTAACCTCACACCGTGTAGTGACGCTTTCACCTCACACCGTGTAGTGACGCTTTATCCTCACACCGTGTAGTGACGCTTTAACCTCCCACCGTGTAGTGACAGCTTTAACATCACACCGTGTAGTGACAGCTTTAACCTCACACCGTGTCGTGACAGCTTTAACCTCACACCATGTAGTGACAGCTTTAACCTCACACCGTGTAGTGACAGGTTTAACCTCACACCATGTAGTGACACTTTATCCTCACCCGTGTAGTGACAGCTTTAACCTGACACCATGTAGTGACAGCTTTAACCTCACACTGTGTAGTGACAGCTTTAACCTCCACACCGTGTAGTGACGCTTTAACCGCACACTGTGTCGTGACAGATTTAACCTCACACCGTGTAGTGACGCTTTCACCTCACACCGTGTAGTGACGCTTTAACATCACACCGTGTAGTGACAGCTTTAACCTCACACCGTGTAGTGACAGCTTTAACCTCCCACCGTGTAGTGACAGCTTTAACATCACACCGTGTAGTGACAGCTTTAACCTCACACCGTGTAGTGACAGCTTTAACCTCACACCATGTAGTGACAGCTTTAACCTCACACCATGTAATGACAGGTTTAACCTCACACCGTGTAGTGACGCTTTAACCTCACACCGTGCCGTGACACGTTAACCTCACACCATGTAGTGACAGCTTTGACCTCACACCACGTAGTGACACTTTAACCTCACACCGTGTAGTGACACTTTAACCTCACACCGTGTAGTGACAGCTTTAACCTCCACACCGTGTAGTGACGCTTTAACCGCACACTGTGTCGTGACAGATTTAACCTCACACCGTGTAGTGACGCTTTCACCTCACACCGTGTAGTGACGCTTTATCCTCACACCGTGTAGTGACGCTTTAACCTCCCACCGTGTAGTGACAGCTTTAACATCACACCGTGTAGTGACAGCTTTAACCTCACACCGTGTAGTGACAGCTTTAACCTCACACCATGTAGTGACAGCTTTAACCTCACACCATGTAGTGACAGCTTTAACCTCACACCGTGTAGTGACAGCTTTAACCTCACACCATGTAGTGACAGCTTTAACCTCACACCGTGTAGTGACAGGTTTAACCTCACACCATGTAGTGACACTTTATCCTCACCCGTGTAGTGACAGCTTTAACCTGACACCATGTAGTGACAGCTTTAACCTCACACTGTGTAGTGACAGCTTTAACCTCCACACCGTGTAGTGACGCTTTAACCGCACACTGTGTCGTGACAGATTTAACCTCACACTGTGCAGTGACGCTTTAACCTCACACTGTGCAATGACGCTTTAACCTCACACCGTGAAGTGACAGGTTTAACCTCACACCGTGTAGTAACAGCTTTAACCTCACACCGTGTCGTGACTCTTTAACCTCACACTGTGCCATGATGCTTTAACCTCACACCGTGTAATGACAGGTTTAACCTCACACCGTGTAGTGACAGGTTTAACCTCACACCGTGTAGTAACAGCTTTAACCTCACACCGTGTCGTGACTCTTTAACCTCACACTGTGTCATGATGCTTTAACCTCACACCGTGTAGTGACAGGTTGGACCTCACACCGTGCAGTGACGCTTTAATCGCACACCGTGTAGTGATGCTTTAACCTCACACCATGTAGTGACAGCTTTAACCTCACTCCATGTAGTGACAGCTTTAACCTCACACCATGTAGTGACAGCTTTAACCTCACACCGTGTAGTGAAAGCTTTAACCTCACACCATGTAGTGATGCTTTAACCTCACACTGTGTAGTGACACTTTAACCTCACACCGTGTAGTGACAGCTTTAACCTCACACCGTGTAGTGAAAGCTTTAACCTCACACCATGTATTGACGCTTTAACCTCACACCGTGTAGTGATGCTTTAACCTCACACCGTGTAGTGACGCTTTAACCTCACACCGCGTAGTCACGCTTTAACCTCACACCGTGTAGTGACGCTTTAACCTCACGCCGTATAGTGATAGCTTTACCCGAACACCGTGTAGTGACGCTTTAACCTCACGCCGTGTCGTGACAGCTTTAACCGATCTCCGTGTAGTGACAGCTTTAACCTCACACCATGTAGTGACAGCTTTAACCGCACACCGTGTAGTGACAGCTTTAACCTCACACCGTGTAGTGACACTTTAACCTCACACTGTATAGTGACACTTTAACCTCACACTTTGTAGTGACGCTTTAACCTCACACCGTGTAGTGACAGCTTTAACCTCACACCGTGTAGTTACGCTTTAACCGCACACCATGTAGTGACAGGTTTAACCTCACACCTTGTAGTGACAGCTTTAACCTCACACCGTGTAGTGACGCTTTAACCTCACACCATGTAGTGACAGCTTTAACCTCACACCGTGTCGTGACGCTTTTACCTCACACCGTGTAGTGACGCTTTAAACTCACACCGTCTAGTGACGGCTTTTACCTCACACCGTGTAGTGATAGCTTTAACCTCACACCTTGTAGTGACGCTTAAAACTCACACCGTGTAGTGACAGCTTTAACCTCACACCGTGTAGTGACAGCTTTAGCCTCACATCGTGTAGTGACAGGTATAACCTGACACCATGTAGTGACAGGTTTAACCTCACACCGTGTAGTGACAGCTTTAGCCTCACATCGTGTAGTGACAGGTATAACCTGACACCATGTAGTGACAGGTTTAACCTCACATCGTGTAGTGACAGCTTTAACCTCACACCGTGTAGTGACAGCTTTAACCTCACACCGTATATTGACAGCTTTAACCTCACATTGTGTAGTGACAGCTTTAACCTCACACCGTGTAGTGACAGGATTAACCTCACACCGTGTATTGACAGGTTTAACCTCACACCGTGTAGTTACAGGTTTAACCTCACACCGTGTAGTGACAGCTTTAACCTCACACCGTGTAGTGACGCTTTAACCTCACACCATGTAATGACAGGTTTAACCTCACACCGTGTAGTGACGCCTTAACCTCACACCGTGCCGTGACACTTTAACCTCACACCATGTAGTGACAGCTTTGACCTCACACCACGTAGTGACACTTTAACCTCACACCGTGTAGTGACACTTTAACCTCACACCGTGTAGTGACAGCTTTAACCTCCACACCGTGTAGTGACGCTTTAACCACACACTGTGTCGTGACAGATTTAACCTCACACCGTGTAGTGACGCTTTCACCTCACACCGTGTAGTGACGCTTTATCCTCACACCGTGTAGTGACGCTTTAACCTCCCACCGTGTAGTGACAGCTTTAACATCACACCGTGTAGTGACAGCTTTAACCTCACACCGTGTCGTGACAGCTTTAACCTCACACCATGTAGTGACAGCTTTAACCTCACACCGTGTAGTGACAGGTTTAACCTCACACCATGTAGTGACACTTTATCCTCACCCGTGTAGTGACAGCTTTAACCTGACACCATGTAGTGACAGCTTTAACCTCACACTGTGTAGTGACAGCTTTAACCTCCACACCGTGTAGTGACGCTTTAACCGCACACTGTGTCGTGACAGATTTAACCTCACACCGTGTAGTGACGCTTTCACCTCACACCGTGTAGTGACGCTTTAACATCACACCGTGTAGTGACAGCTTTAACCTCACACCGTGTAGTGACAGCTTTAACCTCCCACCGTGTAGTGACAGCTTTAACATCACACCGTGTAGTGACAGCTTTAACCTCACACCGTGTAGTGACAGCTTTAACCTCACACCATGTAGTGACAGCTTTAACCTCACACCGTGTAGTGACAGCTTTAACCTCACACCGTGTAGTGACAGCTTTAACCTCCCACCGTGTAGTGACAGCTTTAACATCACACCGTGTAGTGACAGCTTTAACCTCACACCGTGTAGTGACAGCTTTAACCTCACACCATGTAGTGACAGCTTTAACCTCACACCGTGTAGTGACAGCTTTAACCTCACACCGTGTAGTGACAGCTTTAACCTCACACAATGTAGTGACAGCTTTAACCTGACACCGTGTAGTGACAGCTTTAACCTCACACCGTGTAATGATAGCTTTAACCTCACACCTTGTAGTGATGCTTTAAACTCACACCGTGTAGCGATATCTTTAACCTCACACCGTGTAGTGACAGCTTTAACCTCACACCGTGTAGTAACAGCTTTAACCTCACACCGTGTCGTGACTCTTTAACCTCACACTGTGCCATGATGCTTTAACCTCACACCGTGTAATGACAGGTTTAACCTCACACCGTGTAGTGACAGATTTAACCTCACACCGTGTAGTGACGCTTTCACCTCACACCGTGTAGTGACGCTTTATCCTCACACCGTGTAGTGACGCTTTAACCTCCCACCGTGTAGTGACAGCTTTAACATCACACCGTGTAGTGACAGCTTTAACCTCACACCGTGTAGTGACAGCTTTAACCTCACACCATGTAGTGACAGCTTTAACCTCACACCGTGTAGTGACAGGTTTAACCTCACACCATGTAGTGACACTTTATCCTCACCCGTGTAGTGACAGCTTTAACCTGACACCATGTAGTGACAGCTTTAACCTCACACTGTGTAGTGACAGCTTTAACCTCCACACCATGTAGTGACGCTTTAACCGCACACTGTGTCGTGACAGATTTAACCTCACACCGTGTAGTGACGCTTTCACCTCACACCGTGTAGTGACGCTTTAACATCACACCGTGTAGTGACAGCTTTAACCTCACACCGTGTAGTGACAGCTTTAACCTCCCACCGTGTAGTGACAGCTTTAACATCACACCGTGTAGTGACAGCTTTAACCTCACACCGTGTAGTGACAGCTTTAACCTCACACCATGTAGTGACAGCTTTAACCTCACACCGTGTAGTGACAGCTTTAACCTCACACCATGTAGTGACAGCTTTAACCTCACACCGTGTAGTGACAGCTTTAACCTCACACCATGTAGTGACAGCTTTAACCTGACACCGTGTAATGATAGCTTTAACCTCACACCTTGTAGTGATGCTTTAAACTCACACCGTGTAGCGATATCTTTAACCTCACACCGTGTAGTGACAGCTTTAACCTCACACCGTGTAGTGATGCTTTAACCTCGCACCGTGTAGTGACAGCTTTAGCCTCACACCATGTAGTGACAGGTATAACCTCACACCGTGTAGTGACAGGTTTAACCTCACACCGTGTAGTGACAGCTTTAACCTCACACCGTGTAGTGACAGCTTTAACCTCACACCGTGCAATGAAAGCTTTATCCTCACACCGTGTAGTGACAGCTTTAACCTCACACCGTGTAGTGACACTTTAACCTCACACCATGTTGTGACAGCTTTAACCTCACACCGTGTAGTCACAGCTTTAACCTCATAACATGTAGAGAGAGCTTTAACCTCACACCGTGTAGTGACAGCTTTAACCTCACACCATGTAGTGACAGCTTTAACCTCACACCGTGTAGTGACAGCTTTAACCTCACACCGTGTAGTGACAGCTTTAACCTCACACCATGTAGTGACAGCTTTAACCTGACACCGTGTAGTGACAGCTTTAACCTCACACCGTGTAATGATAGCTTTAACCTCACACCTTGTAGTGATGCTTTAAACTCACACCGTGCAGCGATATCTTTAACCTCACACCGTGTAGTGACAGCTTTAACCTCACACCGTGTAGTAACAGCTTTAACCTCACACCGTGTCGTGACTCTTTAACCTCACACTGTGCCATGATGCTTTAACCTCACACCGTGTAATGACAGGTTTAACCTCACACCGTGTAGTGACAGGTTTAACCTCACACCGTGTAGTAACAGCTTTAACCTCACACCGTGTCGTGACTCTTTAACCTCACACTGTGTCATGATGCTTTAACCTCACACCGTGTAGTGACAGGTTGGACCTCACACCGTGCAGTGACGCTTTAATCGCACACCGTGTAGTGATGCTTTAACCTCACACCATGTAGTGACAGCTTTAACCTCACTCCATGTAGTGACAGCTTTAACCTCACACCATGTAGTGACAGCTTTAACCTCACACCGTGTAGTGAAAGCTTTAACCTCACACCATGTAGTGATGCTTTAACCTCACACTGTGTAGTGACACTTTAACCTCACACCGTGTAGTGACAGCTTTAACCTCACACCGTGTAGTGAAAGCTTTAACCTCACACCATGTATTGACGCTTTAACCTCACACCGTGTAGTGACGCTTTCACCTCATACCGTGTAGTGACGCTTTAACCTCACACCGTGTAGTGACGATTTATCCTCACACCGTGTATTGACGCTTTAACCTCACACCATGTATTGACGCTTTAACCTCACACCGTGTAGTGACGCTTTAACCTCACACCGTGTAGTGACGATTTATCCTCACACCGTGTAGTGACGCTTTAACCTCACACCGTGTAGTCACGCTTTAACCTCACACCGTGTAGTGACGCTTTAACCTCACGCCGTATAGTGATAGCTTTACCCGAACACCGTGTAGTGACGCTTTAACCTCACGCCGTGTCGTGACAGCTTTAACCGATCTCCGTGTAGTGACAGCTTTAACCTCACACCATGTAGTGACAGCTTTAACCGCACACCGTGTAGTGACAGCTTTAACCTCACACCGTGTAGTGACACTTTAACCTCACACTGTGTAGTGACACTTTAACCTCACACTTTGTAGTGACGCTTTAACCTCACACCGTGTAGTGACAGCTTTAACCTCACACCGTGTAGTGACGCTTTAACCACACACCATGTAGTGACAGGTTTAACCTCACACCTTGTAGTGACAGCTTTAACCTCACACCGTGTAGTGACGCTTTAACCTCACACCATGTAGTGACAGCTTTAACCTCACACCGTGTCGTGACGCTTTTACCTCACACCGTGTAGTGACCCTTTAAACTCACACCGTCCAGTGACGGCTTTTACCTCACACCGTGTAGTGATAGCTTTAACCTCACACCTTGTAGTGACGCTTAAAACTCACACCGTGTAGTGACAGCTTTAACCTCACACCGTGTAGTGACAGCTTTAGCCTCACATCGTGTAGTGACAGGTATAACCTGACACCATGTAGTGACAGGTTTAACCTCACACCGTGTAGTAACAGCTTTAGCCTCACATCGTGTAGTGACAGGTATAACCTGACACCATGTAGTGACAGGTTTAACCTCACATCGTGTAGTGACAGCTTTAACCTCACACCGTGTAGTGACAGCTTTAACCTCACACCGTATATTGACAGCTTTAACCTCACATTGTGTAGTGACAGCTTTAACCTCACACCGTGTAGTGACAGGATTAACCTCACACCGTGTATTGACAGGTTTAACCTCACACCGTGTAGTTACAGGTTTAACCTCACACCGTGTAGTGACGCTTTAACCTCACACCATGTAATGACAGGTTTAACCTCACACCGTGTAGTGACGCTTTAACCTCACACCGTGCCGTGACACTTTAACCTCACACCATGTAGTGACAGCTTTGACCTCACACCACGTAGTGACACTTTAACCTCACACCGTGTAGTGACACTTTAACCTCACACCGTGTAGTGACAGCTTTAACCTCCACACCGTGTAGTGACGCTTTAACCGCACACTGTGTCGTGACAGATTTAACCTCACACCGTGTAGTGACGCTTTCACCTCACACCGTGTAGTGACGCTTTATCCTCACACCGTGTAGTGACGCTTTAACCTCCCACCGTGTAGTGACAGCTTTAACATCACACCGTGTAGTGACAGCTTTAACCTCACACCGTGTAGTGACAGCTTTAACCTCACACCATGTAGTGACAGCTTTAACCTCACACCGTGTAGTGACAGGTTTAACCTCACACCATGTAGTGACACTTTATCCTCACCCGTGTAGTGACAGCTTTAACCTGACACCATGTAGTGACAGCTTTAACCTCACACTGTGTAGTGACAGCTTTAACCTCCACACCGTGTAGTGACGCTTTAACCGCACACTGTGTCGTGACAGATTTAACCTCACACCGTGTAGTGACGCTTTCACCTCACACCGTGTAGTGACGCTTTAACCTCACGCCGTGTCGTGACAGCTTTAACCGATCTCCGTGTAGTGACAGCTTTAACCTCACACCATGTAGTGACAGCTTTAACCGCACACCGTGTAGTGACAGCTTTAACCTCACACCGTGTAGTGACACTTTAACCTCACACTGTGTAGTGACACTTTAACCTCACACTTTGTAGTGACGCTTTAACCTCACACCGTGTAGTGACAGCTTTAACCTCACACCGTGTAGTGACGCTTTAACCGCACACCATGTAGTGACAGGTTTAACCTCACACCTTGTTGTGACAGCTTTAACCTCACACCGTGTAGTGACGCTTTAACCTCACACCATGTAGTGACAGCTTTAACCTCACACCGTGTCGTGACGCTTTTACCTCACACCGTGTAGTGACGCTTTAAACTCACACCGTCCAGTGACGGCTTTTACCTCACAGCGTGTAGTGATAGCTTTAACCTCACACCTTGTAGTGACGCTTAAAACTCACACCGTGTAGTGACAGCTTTAACCTCACACCGTGTAGTGACAGCTTTAGCCTCACATCGTGTAGTGACAGGTATAACCTGACACCATGTAGTGACAGGTTTAACCTCACACCGTGTTGTGACAGCTTTAGCCTCACATCGTGTAGTGACAGGTATAACCTGACACCATGTAGTGACAGGTTTAACCTCACATCGTGTAGTGACAGCTTTAACCTCACACCGTGTAGTGACAGCTTTAACCTCACACCGTATATTGACAGCTTTAACCTCACATTGTGTAGTGACAGCTTTAACCTCACACCGTGTAGTGACAGGATTAACCTCACACCGTGTATTGACAGGTTTAACCTCACACCGTGTAGTTACAGGTTTAACCTCACACCGTGTAGTGACAGCTTTAACCTCACACCGTGTAGTGACGCTTTAACCTCACACCATGTAATGACAGGTTTAACCTCACACCGTGTAGTGACGCTTTAACCTCACACCGTGCCGTGACACTTTAACCTCACACCATGTCGTGACAGCTTTGACCTCACACCACGTAGTGACACTTTAACTTCACACCGTGTAGTGACACTTTAACCTCACACCGTGTAGTGACAGCTTTAACCTCCACACCGTGTAGTGACGCTTTAACCGCACACTGTGTCGTGACAGATTTAACCTCACACCGTGTAGTGACGCTTTCACCTCACACCGTGTAGTGACGCTTTATCCTCACACCGTGTAGTGACGCTTTAACCTCCCACCGTGTAGTGACAGCTTTAACATCACACCGTGTAGTGACAGCTTTAACCTCACACCGTGTAGTGACAGCTTTAACCTCACACCATGTAGTGACAGCTTTAACCTCACACCGTGTAGTGACAGGTTTAACCTCACACCATGTAGTGACACTTTATCCTCACCCGTGTAGTGACAGCTTTAACCTGACACCATGTAGTGACAGCTTTAACCTCACACTGTGTAGTGACAGCTTTAACCTCCACACCGTGTAGTGACGCTTTAACCGCACACTGTGTCGTGACAGATTTAACCTCACACCGTGTAGTGACAGCTTTAACCTCACACCGTGTAGTGACAGCTTTAACCTCCCACCGTGTAGTGACAGCTTTAACATCACACCGTGTAGTGACAGCTTTAACCTCACACCGTGTAGTGACAGCTTTAACCTCACACCATGTAGTGACAGCTTTAACCTCACACCGTGTAGTGACAGCTTTAACCTCACACCATGTAGTGACAGCTTTAACCTCACACCGTGTAGTGACAGCTTTAACCTCACACCATGTAGTGACAGCTTTAACCTGACACCGTGTAGTGACAGCTTTAACCTCACACCGTGTAATGATAGCTTTAACCTCACACCTTGTAGTGATGCTTTAAACTCACACCGTGTAGCGATATCTTTAACCTCACACCGTGTAGTGACAGCTTTAACCTCACACCGTGTCGTGATGCTTTAACCTCGCACCGTGTAGTGACAGCTTTAGCCTCACACCGTGTAGTGACAGGTATAACCTCACACCGTGTAGTGACAGGTTTAACCTCACACCGTGTAGTGACAGCTTTAACCTCACACCGTGTAGTGACAGCTTTAACCTCACACCGTGCAATGAAAGCTTTATCCTCACACCGTGTAGTGACAGCTTTAACCTCACACCGTGTAGTGACACTTTAACCTCACACCATGTTGTGACAGCTTTAACCTCACACCGTGTAGTCACAGCTTTAACCCCATAACATGTAGAGAGAGCTTTAACCTCACACCGTGTAGTGACAGCTTTAACCTCACCGTGTAGTGACAGCTTTATCCTCACACCGTGTAGTGACAGCTTTAACCTCACAATGTGTAGTGAAACTTTAAACTCACACCGTGTAGTGACGCTTTGACCTCACACCGTGTAGTGACAGCTTTAACCTCACACCGTGTCGTGACAGCTTTAACCTCACACCGTGTAGTGACAGGTTTAACCTCACACCGTGTAGTGACAGCTTTCACCTCACACCGTGTAGTGACGCTTTAACCTCACACCGTGTAGTGACAGCTTTAGCCTCACATCGTGTCGTGACAGGTATAACCTCACACCGTGTAGTGACAGGTTTAACCTCAAACCGTGTCGTGACAGCTTTAACCTCACACCGTGTAGTGACAGCTTTAAACTCACACCGTGTTTTGACAGCTTTAACCTCACACCGTGTAGTGACACTTTAACCTCTCACCATGTAGTGACTGCTTTAACCTCACACCTTGTAGTGACGGTTTAACCTCACACCGTGTATTGACAGCTTTAACCTCACATTGTGCAGTGACAGCTTTAACCTCACACCGTGTAGTGACAGGATTAACCTCACACCGTGTATTGACAGGTTTAACCTCACACCATGTCGTGACAGCTTTAACCTCACATTGTGTAGTGACAGCTTTAACCTCACATTATGTAGTGACACCTTTAACCTCACACCGTGTAGTGACCGCTTTAACCTTATACCCTGTAGTGACGCTTTCACCTCACCCTGTGTAGTGACAGCTTTAACCTTACACCATGTATTGACAGTTTTAACCTCATACCGTGTAGTGACGCTTTAACCTCACACCTTGTAGTGACAGCTTTAACCTCACACCGTGTAGTGACACTTTAAACTCACACCTTGTAGTGACAGCTTTAACATCACACCGTGTTGTAACAGCTTTAACCTCACACCGTGTATTGACAGCTTTAACCTCACACCGTGTAGTGACAGCTTTAACCTCACACCGTGTAGTGACGCTTTAACCTCACACCGTGTAGTGACAGGTTTAACCTCACACCGTGTAGTGACGCTTTACCCTCACACCGTGCCGTGACGCTTTAACCGCACACCATGTAGTGACAGCTTTGACCTCACACCACGTAGTGACACTTTAACCTCACTCCGTGTAGTGACACTTTAACCTCACACCGTGTAGTGACAGCTTTAACCTCCACACCGTGTAGTGACGCTTTAACGGCACACCGTGTCGTGACAGATTTAACCTCACACTGTGCAGTGACGCTTTAACCTCACACCGTGTAGTGACAGGTTTAACCTCACACCGTGTAGTAACAGCTTTAACCTCACACCGTGTCGTGATGCTTTAACCTCACACCGTGTAGGGATGCTTTAACCTCACACCTTGTAGTGACTCTTTAACCTCACTGTGTCATGATGCTTTAACCTCACACCGTGTAGTGACAGGTTTAACCTCACACCGTGTAGTGACTGGTTTAAACTCACACTGTGCAGTGATGCTTTAGCCTCACACCGTGTAGTGACAGGTTGGACCTCACACCGTGCAGTGACGCTTTAATCGCACACCGTGTAGTGATGCTTTAACCTCACACCATGTAGTGACAGCTTTAACCTCACTCCATGTAGTGACAGCTTTAACCTCACACCATGTAGTGACAGCTTTAACCTCACACCGTGTAGTGAAAGCTTTAACCTCACACCATGTAGTGATGCTTTAACCTCACACTGTGTAGTGACACTTTAACCTCACACCGTGTAGTGACAGCTTTAACCTCACACCGTGTAGTGAAAGCTTTAACCTCACACCATGTATTGACGCTTTAACCTCACACCGTGTAGTGACGCTTTCACCTCATACCGTGTAGTGACGCTTTAACCTCACACCGTGCAGTGACTCTTTAACCACACACCATGTAGTCACGCTTTAACCTCACACCGTGTAGTGACGCTTTAACCTCACGCCGTATAGTGATAGCTTTACCTGAACACCATGTAGTGACGCTTTAACCTCACGCCGTGTAGTGACAGCTTTAACCGATCTCCGTGTAGTGACAGCTTTAACCTCACACCATGTAGTGACAGCTTTAACCGCACACCGTGCAGTGACAGCTTTAACCTCACACCGTGTAGTGACACTTTAACCTCACACTCTGTAGTGACACTTTAACCTCACACTTTGTAGTGACGCTTTAACCTCACACCGTGTAGTGACAGCTTTAACCTCACACCGTGCAGTGATGCTTTAACCGCACACCATGTAGTGACAGGTTTAACCTCACACCTTGTAGTGACAGCTTTAACCTCACACCGTGTAGTGACGCTTTAACCTCACACCATGTAGTGACAGCTTTAACCTCACACCGCGTAGTGACGCTTTAAACTCACACCGTCTCGTGACAGCTTTTACCTCACACCGTGTAGTGATAGCTTTAACCTCACACCTTGTAATGACGCTTAAAACTCACACCGTGTAGTGACAGCTTTAACCTCACACCGTGTAGTGACAGCTTTAGCCTCACATCGTGTAGTGACAGGTATAACCTGACACCATATAGTGACAGGTTTAACCTCACATCGTGTAGTGACAGCTTTAACCTCACACCGTGTAGTGACAGCTTTAATCTCACACCATGTCGTGACAGCTTTAAACTCACACCGTGTAGTGACAGCTTTTACCTCACACTGTTTAGTGACAGCTTTAACCTCACACCGTGCAGTGACACTTTAACCTCACACCATGTCGTGGCAGCTTTAACCTCACACCGTGTATTGACAGCTTTAACCTCACATTGTGTAGTGACAGCTTTAACCTCACACCGTGTAGTGACAGGATTAACCTCACACCCTGTATTGACAGGTTTAACCTCACACCATGTCGTGACAGCTTTAACCTCACATTGTGTAGTGACAGCTTTAACCTCACATTGTGTAGTGACACCTTTAACCTCACACCGTGTAGTGACAGCTTTAACCTCACACCGTGTAGTGACGCTTTAACCGCACACCATGTAGTGACAGGTTTAACCTCACACCTTGTAGTGACAGCTTTAACCTCACACCGTGTAGTGACGCTTTAACCTCACACCATGTAGTGACAGCTTTAACCTCACACCGTGTAGTGACGCTTTTACCTCACACCGTGTAGTGACGCTTTAAACTCACACCGTCTCGTGACAGCTTTTACCTCACACCGTGTAGTGATAGCTTTAACCTCACACCTTGTAGTGACAGGTATAACCTGACACCATGTAGTGACAGGTTTAACCTCACATCGTGTAGTGACAGCTTTAACCTCACACCGTGTAGTACAGCTTTAGCCTCACATCGTGTAGTGACAGGTATAACCTGACACCATGTAGTGACAGGTTTAACCTCACATCGTGTAGTGACAGCTTTAACCTCACACCGTGTAGTGACAGCTTTAACCTCACACCATATAGTGACAGCTTTAACCTCACACCGTGTAGTGACAGCTTTTACCTCACACTGTTTAGTGACAGCATTAACCTCACACTGTTTAGTGAGAGCTTTAACTTCACACCGTGTAGTGACACTTTAACCTCACACCATGTAGTGGCAGCTTTAACCTCACACCGTGTAGTGACGGTTTAACCTCACACCGTGTATTGACAGCTTTAACCTCACATTGTGTAGTGACAGCTTTAACCTCACACCGTGTAGTGACAGGATTAACCTCACACCGTGAATTGACAGGTTTAACCTCACACCATGTCGTGACAGCTTTAACCTCACATTGTGTAGTGACAGCTTTAACCTCACACTGTGTAGTGACAGCTTTAACCTCACACCATGTATTGACAGTTTTAACCTCATACCGTGTAGTGACGCTTTAACCTCACACCTTGTAGTGACAGCTTTAACATCACACCGTGTAGTAACAGCTTTAACCTCACACCGTGTATTGACAGCTTTAACCTCACACCACGTAGTGACACTTTAACCTCACACCGTGTAGTGACGTTTTAACCGCACACTGTGTCGTGACAGATTTAACCTCACACCGTGTAGTGACGCTTTCACCTCACACCGTGTAGTGACGCTTTAAACTCACACCGTCTAGTGACAGCTTTTACCTCACACCGTGTAGTGATAGCTTTAACCTCACACCTTGTAGTGACAGGTATAACCTGACACCATGTAGTGACAGGTTTAACCTCACATCGTGCAGTGACAGCTTTAACCTCACACCGTGTAGTACAGCTTTAGCCTCACATCGTGTCGTGACAGGTATAACCTGACACCATGTAGTGACAGGTTTAACCTCACATCGTGTAGTGACAGCTTTAACCTCACACCGTGTAGTGACAGCTTTAACCTCACACCATGTAGTGACAGCTTTAACCTCACACCATGTAGTGACAGCTTTAACCTCACACCGTGTAGTGACAGCTTTTACCTCACACCGTGTAGTGACAGCTTTTACCTCACACTGTTTAGTGAGAGCTTTAACTTCACACCGTGTAGTGACACTTTAACCTCACACCATGTAGTGGCAGCTTTAACCTCACACCGTGTAGTGACGGTTTAACCTCACACCGTGTATTGACAGCTTTAACCTCACATTGTGTAGTGACAGGATTAACCTCACACCGTGTATTGACAGGTTTAACCTCACACCATGTCGTGACAGCTTTAACCTCACACTGTGTAGTGACAGCTTTAACCTCACACCATGTATTGACAGTTTTAACCTCATACCGTGTAGTGACGCTTTAACCTCACACCTTGTAGTGACAGCTTTAACATCACACCGTGTAGTAACAGCTTTAACCTCACACCGTGTATTGACAGCTTTAACCTCACACCACGTAGTGACACTTTAACCTCACACCGTGTAGTGACGTTTTAACCGCACTGTGTCGTGACAGATTTAACCTCACACCGTGTAGTGACGCTTTCACCTCACACCGTGTAGTGACGCTTTATCCTCACACCGTGTCGTGATGCTTTAACCTCCCACCGTGTAGTGACAGCTTTAACATCACACTGTGTAGTGACAGCTTTAACCTCACACCGTGTAGTGACAGCTTTAACCTCACACCATGTAGTGACAGCTTTAACCTCACACCGTGTAGTGACAGCTTTTACCTCACACTGTTTAGTGACAGCCTTAACCTCACACCGTGTAGTGACACTTTAACCTCACACCATGTAGTGGCAGCTTTAACCTCACACCGTGTATTGACAGCTTTAACCTCACATTGTGTAGTGACAGCTTTAACCTCACACCGTGTAGTGACAGGATTAACCTCACACCCTGTATTGACAGGTTTAACCTCACACCGTGTAGTGACGCTTTAACCTCACACCATGTCGTGACAGCTTTAACCTCACATTGTGTAGTGACAGCTTTAACCTCACATTGTGTAGTGACACCTTTAACCTCACACCGTGTAGTGACAGCTTTAACCTCACACCGTGTAGTGACGCTTTAACCGCACACCATGTAGTGACAGGTTTAACCTCACACCTTGTAGTGACAGCTTTAACCTCACACCGTGTAGTGACGCTTTAATCTCACACCATGTAGTGACAGCTTTAACCTCACACCGTGTAGTGACGCTTTAACCTCACACCATGTAGTGACAGCTTTAACCTCACACCGTGTAGTGACGCTTTTACCTCACACCGTGTAGTGATAGCTTTAACCTCACACCTTGTAGTGACGCTTAAAACTCACACCGTGTAGTGACAGCTTTAGCCTCACATCGTGTAGTGACAGGTATAACCTGACACCATGTAGTGACAGGTTTAACCTCACATCGTGTAGTGACAGCTTTAACCTCACACCGTGTAGTGACAGCTTTTACCTCACACTGTTTAGTGACAGCTTTAACCTCACACTGTTTAGTGAGAGCTTTAACTTCACACCGTGTAGTGACACTTTAACCTCACACCATGTAGTGGCAGCTTTAACCTCACACCGTGTAGTGACGGTTTAACCTCACACCGTGTATTGACAGCTTTAACCTCACATTGTGTAGTGACAGCTTTAACCTCACACCGTGTAGTGACAGGATTAACCTCACACCGTGTATTGACAGGTTTAACCTCACACCGTGTAGTGACAGCTTTAACCTCACACCGTGTAGTGACACTTTAACCTCACACCATGTTGTGACAGCTTTAACCTCACACCGTGTAGTGACAGCTTTAACCTCATAACATGTAGAGAGAGCTTTAACCTCACACCGTGTAGTGACAGGTTTAACCTCACACCGTGTAGTGACAGCTTTAACCTCACACCGTGTAGTGACAGCTTTAACCTCACACCGTGCAATGAAAGCTTTATCCTCACACCGTGTAGTGACAGCTTTAACCTCACACCGTGTAGTGACACTTTAACCTCACACCATGTTGTGACAGCTTTAACCTCACACCGTGTAGTGACAGCTTTAACCTCACCGTGTAGTGACAGCTTTATCCTCACACCGTGTAGTGACAGCTTTAACCTCACACTGTGTTGTGAAACTTTAAACTCACACCGTGTAGTGACGCTTTGACCTCACACCGTGTAGTGACAGCTTTAACCTCACACCGTGTCGTGACAGCTTTAACCTCAAATCGTGTAGTGACAGGTATAACCTCACACCATGTAGTGACAGGTTTAACCTCACACCGTGTAGTGACAGCTTTAACCTCACACCGTGTCGTGACGCTTTAACCTCACACCGTGTCGTGACAGCTTTAACTTCACACCTTGTAGTGACAGCTTTAACCTCACGCCGTGTAGTGACAGCTTTAACCTCACACCGTGTAGTGACACTTTAACCTCTCACCATGTAGTGACTGCTTTAACCTCACACCTTGTAGTGACGGTTTAACCTCACACCGTGTATTGACAGCTTTAACCTCACATTGTGCAGTGACAGCTTTAACCTCACACCGTGTAGTGACAGGATGAACCTCACACCGTGTATTGACAGGTTTAACCTCTCACCATGTAGTGACACCTTTAACCTCACACCGTGTAGTGACCGCTTTAACCTCATACCCTGTAGTGACGCTTTAACCTCACACTGTGTAGTGACAGCTTTAACCTCACACCATGTATTGACAGTTTTAACCTCATACCGTGTAGTGACGCTTTAACCTCACACCTTGTAGTGACAGCTTTAACATCACACCGTGTAGTGACAGCTTTAACCTCACACCGTGTAGTGACACTTTAACCTCACACCGTGTAGTGACAGCTTTAACCTCACACCGTGTAGTGACGCTTTCACCTCACACCGTGTAGTGACGCTTTATCCTCACACCGTGTAGTGACGCTTTAACGTCCCACCGTGTAGTGACAGCTTTAACATCACACCGTGTAGTGACAGCTTTAACCTCACACCGTGTAGTGACAGCTTTAACCTCACACCATGTAGTGACAGCTTTAACCTCACACCGTGTAGTGACAGGTTTAACCTCACACCGTGTAGTGACACTTTATCCTCACCCGTGTAGTGACAGGTTTAACCTCACACCGTGTAGTGACAGCTTTAACCTCACACCGTGTCATGACACTTTAACCTCACACCGTGTAGTGATGCTTTAACCTCACACCTTGTCGTGACTCTTTAACCTCACACTGTGTCATGATGCTTTAACCTCACACCGTGTAGTGACAGGTTTAACCTCACACCGTGTAGTGACAGCTTTAACCTTACACCGTGTAGTGACTGGTTTAAACTCACACCGTGTAGTGACAGGTTTAACCTCACACCGTGTAGTGACAGCTTTAACCTTACACCGTGTAGTGACTGGTTTAAACTCACACCGTGTAGTGACAGCTTTAACCTCACACCGTGTAGTGAAAGCTTTAACCTCACACCATGTAGTGACGATTTAACCTCACAACGTGTAGTGACGCTTTCACCTCATACCGTGTAGTGACGCTTTAACCTCACACCGTGTAGTGACGCTTTAACCTCACACCGTGCAGTGACGCTTTAACCTCACACCGTGTAGTGACGATTTATCCTCACACCGTGTAGTGACGCTTTAACCTCACACCGTGTCGTGACGCTTTAACCTCACACCGTGTAGTGACGATTTTAACCTCACGGCGTATAGTGACAGCTTTACCCGAACACCGTGTAGTGACGCCTTAACCTCACGCCGTGTAGTGACAGCTTTAACCGAACACCGTGTAGTGACAGCTTTAACCTCACACCATGTAGTGACAGCTTTAACCGCACACCGTGTAGTGACAGCTTTAACCTCACACTTTGTAGTGACACTTTAACCTCACAATTTGTAGTGACGCTTTAACCTCTCACCGTGTAGTGACAGCTTTAACCTCACACCGTGTAGTGACGCTTTAACCGCACACCGTGTCATGACAGGTTTAACCTCACACCTTGTAGTGACAGCTTTAACCTCACACCTGTATTGGCAGCTTTAACCTCACACTGTGTAGTAACAGCTTTAACCCCACACCCTTTAATGACTGCTTTAACCTCAAACCGTATAGTGACGCTTTAACCTCACACCTTCTAATGACAGGTTTAACCTCACACCGTGTAGTGACACTTTAACCTCACACTGTGTAGTGATAGCTTTAACCTCACACCGTGCAGTGATGCTTTAACCTCACACCGTGTAGTGACGCTTTAACCTCACACCGTGCAGTGACGCTTTAACCTCACACCGTATAGTGACAGCTTTACCCGAACACCGTGTGGTGACGCTTTAACCTCACGCCATGTAGTGACAGCTTTAACCGAACACCGTGTTGTGACAGCTTTAACCGAACACCGTGTAGTGACAGCTTTAACCGCACACCGTGTAGTGACAGCTTTAACCTCACACCGTGTAGTGACAGGTTTCACCTCATACCGTTTAGTGACATTTAATCTCACACCGTGTCGTAACAGCTTTAACCTCACACCGTGTAGTGACAGCTTTAACCTCACACCGTGTATGACAGCTTTAAACTCACACCGTGTAGTGACAGCTTTAAACTCACACCATGTAGTGACACTTTAACCTCACACCGTGTATTTACAGCTTTAACCTCACACTTTGTAGTGACAGCTTTAACCTCACACCGTATATTGACAGCTTTTACCTCACACCATGTAGTGACAGCTTTCACCTCACACCATGTAGTGTCACTATAACCTCACACCGTGTAGTGACACTTTAACCTCACACCGTGTAGTGACAGCTTTAACCTCACACCGTGAAATGACGCTTTAACCTCACACCGTGTAGTGACAGATTTAACCTCACACCGTGTAGTGACGCTTTAACCTCACACCTTGAAGTGACGCTTTAACCTCACACCGTGTAGGGACAGCTTTAACTTCACATCGTGTAGTGACAGCTTTAACCTCACACCGTGTAGTGACAGCTTTAACTTCACACCGTGTAGTGACAGCTTTAACCTCACACCGTGTAGTGACAGCTTTAACCTCACACCGTGTCGTAACAGCTTCAACCTCACACCGTGTAGTGACAGCTTTAACCTCACACCGTGTAGTGACAGCTTTAAACTCACACCGTGTAGTGACAGCTTTAACCTCACACCGTGTAGTGACAGCTTTAACCTCACACCGTGTCGTGACGCTTTAACCTCACACCGTGTAATGACAGCTTTAAACTCACACCGTGTAGTGACCCTTTAACCTCACACTGTGTCGTGACAGCTTTAACCTCACACCATGTAGTGACAGCTTTAACCTCACACCGTGTAGTGACAGCTTTAAACTCACACCATCTACTGACAGCTTTAACCTCACACTGTGTAGTGACACTTTAACCTCACACCGTGTATTGACAGCTTTCACCTCACACTTTGTAGTGACAGCTTTAACCTCACACCGTGTATTGACAGCTTTAACCTCACACCATGTAGTGAGGCTTTAGCCTCACACCGTGTAGTGACAGCTTTAACCTCACACCGTGTAGTGACAGCTTTAACCTCACACTTTCTAGTGACAGCTTTAACCTCACTCTGTGTCGTGACAGATTTATCCTCACACCATGTAGTGAGAGCTTTATCCTCACACCGTGTATTGACAGCTTTAACCTCACACCGTGTAGTGACAGCTTTACCCTCACACCGTGTAGTGACACTTTAACCTCACACCGTGTATTGACAGCTTTAACCTCACACCGTGTAGTGACAGCTTTAACCTCACACCATGTAGTGACGCTTTAACCTCACACCGTGTAGTGACACTTTAAACTCACACCGTGTAGTGACACTTTAACCTCACACCGTGTAGTGACGCCTTAACCTCACACCATGTAGTGAAACTTTAACTTCACACCGTGTAGTGAAATTTGAACCTCACACTGTGTAGTGACAGCTTTAACCTCACACCGTGTAGTGACAGCTTTATCCTCACACCGTGTAGTGACAGCTTTAACCTCACACCGTGTAGTGACAGCTTTAACCTCACACCGTGTTGTGACGCTTTAACCTCACACCATGTAGTGTCACTACAACCTCACATCGTGCAGTGACACTTAACCTCACACCGTGTAGTGACAGCTTTAACCTCACACCGTGAAATGACGCTTTAACCTCACACCGTGTAGTGACAGATTTAACCTCACACCGTGTAGTGACGCTTTAACCTCACACCTTGTAGTGACGCTTTAACCTCACACCGTGTAGGGACGCTTTAACCTCCCACCGTGTAGTGACAGCTTTAATCTCACACCGCGTAGTGACAGCTTTAACCTCACACCGTGTAGTGACAGCTTTAACTTCACCCAGTGTAGTGACACTTTAACCTCACACCGTGTAGTGACAGCTTTAACCTCACACCGTGTAGTGACAGGTTTCACCTCATATCGTTTAGTGACACTTTAATCTCACACCGTGTCGTAACAGCCTTAAACTCACACCGTGTAGTGACAGCTTTAACCTCACACCGTGTAGTGACAGCTTTAACCTCACACCGTGTAGTGACAACTTTAACCTCACACCGTGTAGTGACAGCCTTAAACTCACACCGTGTAGTGACAGCTTTAACCTCACACCGTGTAGTGACAGCTTTAACCTCACACCGTGTAGTGACAGCTTTAAACTCACACCGTGTCGTGACAGCTTTAACCTCACACCGTGCAGTGACAGCTTTAACCTCACACCATGTAGTGACAGCTTTAACCTCACACCGTGTAGTGACGCATTAACTTCACACCGTCTAGTGACAGCTTTAAACTGACACCTTGTAGTAACAGCTTTAACCTCACACCGTGTAGTGACGCTTTAACCTCACACCGTGTAATGACAGCTTTAAACTCACACCGTGTAGTGACCCTTTAACCTCACTCTGTGTCGTGACAGCTTTAACCTCACACTGTGTCATGACAGCTTTAATCTCACACCATGTAGGAACAGCTTTAACCTCACACCGTGTAGTGACAGCTTTAAACTCACACCATGTAGTGACGCTTTAACCTCACACCGTGTAGTGACAGCTTTAACCTCACACCGTCTCCTGACAGCTTTAACCTCACACTGTGTAGTGACACTTTAACCTCACACCGTTTATTGACAGCTTTAACCTCACACTTTGTAGTGACAGCTTTAACCTCACACTGTGTATTGACAGCTTTAACCTCACGCCATGTAGTGACGCTTTAACCTCACACCGTGTAGTGACAGCTTTAACCTCACACCGTGTAGTGACGCTTTAACCTCACTCCGTGTAGTGACAGATTTATCCTCACACCGTGTAGTGACAGCTTTAACCTCACACTGTGTCGTGACACTTTAACCTCACACCGTGTATTGACAGCTTTAACCTCACACTGTGTCGTGACACTTTAACCTCACACCGTGTATTGACAGCTTTAACCTCACTCCGTGTAGTGACAGATTTATCCTCACACCGTGTAGTGACAGCTTTAACCTCACACCGTGTAGTGACAGCTTTAACCTCACACCGTGTAGTGACACTTTAACCTCACACCGTGTAGTGACACTTTAACCTCACACCGTGTATTGACAGCTTTAACCTCACACCGTGTAGTGACAGCTTTAACCTCACACCGTTTAGTGAAACTTTAACCTCACACCGTGTAGTGACAGATTTAACCTCACACCATGTAGTGACAGCTTTAACCTCACACCGTGTAGTGACAGCTTTAACCTCACACCGTGTAGTGACAGCTTTCACCTCACACCGTGTGGTGACAGCTTGAACCTCACACCGTGTAGTGACACTTTAACCTCACACCATGTAGTGACAGCTTTAACCTCACACCGTGTAGTGACAGGTTTATCCTCACACCGTGTAGTGACAGCTTTAACCTCACACGGTGTAGTGACACTTTACCCTCACACCGTGTAGTGACACTTTAACCTCACACCATGTAGTGACAGCTTTAACCTCACACCGTGTAGTGACGCTTTAACCTCACACCTTGTAGTGACAGCTTTAACCTCACAGCATGCAGTGACGCTTTTACCTCACACCGTGTAGTGACGCTTTAAACTCACACCGTCTCGTGACAGCTTTTACCTCACACCGTGTAGTGACAGGTATAACCTCACACCGTGCAGTGACAGGTTTAACCTCACACCGTGCAGTGACAGCTTTAACCTCACACCGTGTCGTGACAGCTTTAACCTCACACCGTGTAGTGACAGCTTTAACCTCACACCGTGTAGTGACAGCTTTAACCTCACACCGTGTAGTGACAGCTTTAACCTCACACCATGTAGTGACAGCTTTACCCTCACACCGTGTCGTGACAGTTTTAACCTCACACCGTGTAGTGACAGCTTTATCCTCACACCGTGTATTGACAGCTTTAACCTCACACCGTGTATTGACAGCTTTAACCTCACACCATGTAGTGACGCTTTAACCTCACACCGTGTAGTGACACTTTAACCTCACACCGTGTATGAAGCTTTAACCTCACACCGTGTAGTGACGCTTTAACCTCACACCGTGTAGTGACACTTTAACCTCACACCGTGTATGAAGCTTTAACCTCACACCGTGTAGTTACAGCTTTAACCTCTCACCGTGTAGTGAAGCTTTAACCTCACACCGTGTCGTGACAGATTTAACCTCACATCGTGTAGTGACAGCTTTAACCTCACAACTTGTAGTGACGCTTTAATCTCACACCGTTTAGTGACAGCTTTAAGCTCACACCGTGTAGTGACAGCTTTAACCTCCCACCGTGTAGTGACAGCTTTAATCTCACACCGTGTCGTGACAGCTTTAACCTCACACCGTGTAGTTACAGCTTTAACCTCACACTGTGTAGTGACAGATTTAACCTCATACCGTGTAGTGACAGCTTTAACCTCACAACTTGTAGTGACAGCTTTAACCTCACACCGTGGAGTGACAGCTTTAATCTCACACCGTGGCGTGACAGCTTTAACCTCACACCGTGTAGTGAGAGCTTTAACCTCACACCGTGTAGTGACAGCTTTAACCTCACACCGTGCAGTGACGCTTTAACCTCACACCGTGCAGTGACAGCTTTAACCTCACACCGTGTAGTGACAGCTTTCACCTCACACCGTGTGGTGACAGCTTTAACCTCACTCCGTGTAGTGACACTTTAACCTCACACCATGTAGTGACAGCTTTAACCTCACACCGTGTAGTGACAGGTTTATCCTCACACCGTGTAGTGACAGCTTTAATCTCACACCGTGTAGTGACGCTTTAGTCTCACATCGTGTAGTGACACTTTAACCTCACACCATGTAGTGACAGCTTTAACCTCACACCGTGTAGTGACGCTTCAACCTCACACCTTGTAGTGACAGCTTTAACCTCACACCATGTAGTGACGCTTTTACCTCACACCGTGTAGTGATGCTTTAAATTCACACCGTCTAGTGACAGCTTTTACCTCACACCGTGTAGTGATAGCTTTAAACTCACACCTTGTAGTGACGCTTTAAACACACACCGTGTAGTGACAGCTTTAACCTCACACCGTGTAGTGACAGCTTTAACCTCACACCGTGTAGTGACGATTTAACGTCACACCGTGTAGTGACAGCTTTAGCCGCACACCGTGTAGTGACAGGTATAACCTCACACCGTGTAGTGACAGGTTTAACCTCACACCGTGCAGTGACAGCTTTAACCTCACACCGTGTAGTGACAGTTTTAACCTCACACCGTGTCGTGACAGCTTTAACCTCACACCGTGTAGTGACAGCTTTAACCTCACACCGTATAGTGACACTTTAACCTCACACCATGTAGTGACAGCTTTAACCTCACACCGTGTAGTTATAGCTTTAAACTCACGCCATGTAGTGACGCTTTAACCTCACACCGTGTAGTGACAGCTTTTAGCTCACACCGTGTACTGACAGCTT
Source organism: Somniosus microcephalus (assembly GCF_052327205.1). Taxonomy (NCBI): domain Eukaryota; kingdom Metazoa; phylum Chordata; class Chondrichthyes; order Squaliformes; family Somniosidae; genus Somniosus; species Somniosus microcephalus. Next base: position 51,453,021 of record NC_141010.1, on the reverse strand, counting down.
TAACCTCACACTGTGCAGTGACACTTTAACCTCACACCGTGTATTGACAGCTTTAACCTCACACTTTGTCGTGACAGCTTTATCCTCACACTTTGTAGTGACAGCTTTAACGTCACACCGTGTATTGACAGCTTTAACCTCACACCATGTAGTGACGCTTTAAACTGACACCGTGTAGTGACAGCTTTAACCTCACACCGTGTATTGACAGCTTTAACCTCACACTGTGTCGTGACACTTTAACCTCACACCGTGTCTTGACAGCTTTAACCTCACACCATGTCGTGACGCTTTAACCTCACACCGTGTCGTGACACTTTAACCTCACACCGTGTATTGACAGCTTTAACCTCACACCGTGTCGTGACAGCTTTAACCTCACACCGTGTAGTGACGCTTTAACCTCACACCGTGCAGTGACGCTTTAACCTCACACCGTGTAGTGACGATTTATCCTCACACCGTGTAGTGACGCTTTAACCTCACACCGTGTAGTGATGCTTTAACCTCACACCGTGCACTGACGCTTTAACCTCACACCGTATAGTGACAGCTTTACCCGAACACCGTGTGGTGACGCTTTAACCTCACGCCATGTAGTGACAGCTTTAACCGAACACCGTGTAGTGACAGCTTTAACCTCACACCGTGTAGTGACAGCTTTAACCGCACACCTGTATTGACAGCTTTAACCTCACACCGTGTAGTGACAGGTTTCACGTCATACCGTTTAGTGACAGCTTTAATCTCACACCCTGTCATAGCAGCTTTAACCTCACACCGTGTAGTGACTGCTTTAACCGCACACCGTGTAGTGACAGCTTTAACCTCACACCGTGTAGTGACAGCTTTAACCTCACACCATGGAGTGACAGCTTTAACCTCACACCATGTAGTGACGCTTTAACGTCACACCGTGTAGTGACAGCTTTAAACTGACACCGTGTAGTGACAGCTTTAACCTCACACCGTGTAGTGACGCTTTAACCTCACACCGTGCAGTGACGCTTTAACCTCACACCGTATAGTGACAGCTTTACCCGAACACCGTGTGGTGACGCTTTAGCCTCACGCCATGTAGTGACAGCTTTAACCTCACACCATGGAGTGACAGCTTTAACCTCACACCATGTAGTGACGCTTTAACGTCACACCGTGTAGTGACAGCTTTAAACTGACACCGTGTAGTGACAGCTTTAACCTCACACCGTGTAGTGACGCTTTAACCTCACACCGTGCAGTGACGCTTTAACCTCACACCGTATAGTGACAGCTTTACCCGAACACCGTGTGGTGACGCTTTAGCCTCACGCCATGTAGTGACAGCTTTAACCTCACACCGTGTAGTGACACTTTAACCTCACACTTTGTAGTGACACTTTAACCTCATACTTTGTAGTGACACTTTAACCTCACACCGTGTAGTGACAAGTTTAACCTCACACCGTGTAGTGACAGCTTTAACCTCACACCGTGTAGTGACACTTTAACCTCACACCATGTAGTGACAGCTTTAACCTCACACCGTGTAGTGATGCTTTAACCTCACACCGTGTAGTGACAGCTTTAGCCTCACACCGTGTAGTGACAGCTTTAACCTCACACCGTGTAGTGAGGCTTTAACCTCACACCGTGGAGTGTTGCTTTAACCTCACACCGTGTAGGGACGCTTTAACCTCCCACCGTGTAGTGACAGCTTCACCTCACACCGTGTAGTGACAGCTTTAACCTCACACCGTGTAGTGACGCTTTAACCTCACACCATGTAGTGACAGCTTTAACCTCACACCATGTAGTGACGCTTTAACGTCACACCGTGTAGTGACAGCTTTAAACTGACACCGTGTAGTGACAGCTTTAACCTCACACCGTGTAGTGACGCTTTAACCTCACACCGTGCACAGACGCTTTAACCTCACACCGTGTAGTGACGATTTATCCTCACACCGTGTAGTGGCGCTTTAACCTCACACCGTGCAGTGACGCTTTAACCTCACACCGTGCAGTGACGCTTTAACCTCACACCGTATAGTGACAGCTTTACCCGAACACCGTGTGGTGACGCTTTAACCTCACGCCATGTAGTGACAGCTTTAACCGAACACCGTGTAGTGACAGCTTTAACCTCACACCGTGTAGTGACAGCTTTAACCGCACACCGTGTAGTGACAGCTTTAACCTCACAACGTGTAGTGACACTTTAACCTCACACTTTGTAGTGACACTTTAACCTCACACTTTGTAGTGACGCTTTAACCTCACACCGTGTAGTGACAGGTTTAACCTCACACCTTGTAGTGACAGCTTTAACCTCACACCTGTATTGACAGCTTTAACCTCACACCGTGTAGTAACAGCTTTAAACCCACACCCTTTAATGACAGCTTTAACCTCACACCGCGTAGTGACGCTTTAACCTCACGCCATGCAGTGACAGCTTTAACCGAACACCATGTAGTGACAGCTTTAACCTCACACCGTGTAATGACAGCTTTAACCGCACACCGTGTAGTGACGCTTTAACCTCACACCTTGTAGTGACAGATTTAACCTCACACCGGGTAGTGACGCTTTAACCTCACACCGTGTCGTGACGCTTTAACCTCACTCCGTGTAGTGACAGGTTGGACCTCACGCCGTGTAGTGATGCTATAACCTCACACCATGTAGTGACAGCTTTGACCTCACACCATGTAGTGTCACTCTAACCTCACACCGTGTAGTGACGCTTTAACCTCACACCGTGTAGTGACAGCTTTAACCTCACACCGTGGAGTGACGCTTTAACCTCACACTGTGTAGTGACAGATTTAACCTCACACCGTTTAGTGAAACTTTAACCTCACACCGTGTATTGACAGCTTTATCCTCACACCATGTAGTGACGCTTTAACCTCACACCGTGTAGTGACACTTTAAACTCACACCGTGCAGTGAACTTTAACCTCACACCGTGTAGTGACGCTTTAACCTCACACCGTGGAGTGAAATTTGAACCTCACACTGTGTAGTGACAGCTTTATCCTCATATCGTTTAGTGACAGCTTTAACCTCACACCGTGTAGTGACACTTTAACCTCACACCATGTTGTGACAGCTTTAACCTCACACCGTGAAGTGACAGCTTTAACCTCACACCGTGGAGTGACAGCTTTAACCTCACACCGTGTAGTGAGAGCTTTAACCTCACACCGTGTAGTGACAGCTTTAACCTCACACCGTGTAGTGACGCTTTAACCTCACACCGTGTAGTGAGGCTTTAACCTCACACCGTGTATTGACAGCTTTAACCTCACAACGTGTATGAAGCTTTAACCTCACACCGTGTAGTGACAGCTTTAACCTCACACCGTGTAGTGAAGCTTTAACCTCACACCGTGTAGTGACAGATTTAACCTCACACCGTGTAGTGACAGCTTTAACCTCTCACCGTGTAGTGACAGCTTTCACCTCACACCGTGTAGTGACAGCTTTCACCTCACACCGTGTGGTGACAGCTTTAACCTCACACCATGTAGTGACACTTTAACCTCACACCATGTAGTGACAGCTTTAACCTCACACCGTGCAGTGACAGGTTTATCCTCACACCGTGTAGTGACAGCTTTAACCTCACACCGTGTAGTGACGCTTTAACCTCACACCGTGTAGTGACGCTTTAACCTCATACCTTGTAGTGACAGCTTTAACCTCACACCATGTAGTGACGCTTTTACCTCACACCGTGTAGTGACGCTTTAAACTCACACCGTCTAGTGACAGCTTTTACCTCACACCGTGTAGTGATAGATTTAAACTCACACCTTGTAGTGACGCTTTAAACATACACCGTGTAGTGACAGCTTTAACCTCACACCGTGTAGTGACAGCTTTAACCTCACACCGTGTAGTGACAGCTTTAACCTCACACCGTGTAGTGACAGCTTTAACCTCACACCGTGTAGTTACAGCTTTAAACTCACACCATGTAGTGACGCTTTAACCTCACACCGTGTAGTGACAGCTTTAACCTCACACCGTGTATTGACAGCTTTAACCTCACACTTTGTAATGACAGATTTAACCTCACACCGTGTATTGACAGCTTTAACCTCACACCATGTAGTGACGCTTTAAACTGACACCGTGTAGTGACAGCTTTAACCTCACACCGTGTATTGACAGCTTTAACCTCACACTGTGTAGTGACACTTTAACCTCACACCGTGTATTGACAACTTTAACCTCACACCGTGTAGTGACGCTTTAACCTCACTACGTGTAGTGACAGCTTTATCCTTACACCGTGTCGTGACAGTTTTAACCTCACACCGTGTAGTGACAGCTTTATCCTCACACCGTGTATTGACAGCTTTAACCTCACACCGTGTAGTTACAGCTTTAACCTCTCACCGTGTGGTGAAGCTTTAACCTCACACCGTGTAGTGACAGCTTTAACATCACAACTTGTAGTGACGCTTTAACCTCACACCGTTTAGTGACAGCTTTCACCTCACACCGTGTCGTGACAGCTTTAACCTCACACCGTGTAGTGATGCTTTAACCTCACACCGTGTAGTGACAGCTTTAATCTCACACCGTGTAGTGACAGCTTTAACCTCACACCGTGTAGTGACAGCTTTAACCTCACACCGTGTACTGACAGCTGTAACCTCACACTGTGTAGTGACACTTTAACTTCACACCGTGTCATGACAGCTTTAACCTCACACCGTGTATGAATCTTTAACCTCACACCGTGTAGTTACAGCTTTAACCTCTCACCGTGTAGTGAAGCTTTAACCTCACACTGTGTAGTGACAGATTTAACCTCACACCGTGTAGTGACAGCTTTAACCTCACAACTTGTAGTGACGCTTTAACCTCACACCGTTTAGTGACAGCTTTAACCTCACACAGTGGAGTGACAGATTTAACCTCACACCGTGGAGTGAGGCTTTAACCTCACACCGTGTATTGACAGCTTTAACCTCACAACGTGTATGAAGCTTTAACCTCACACCGTGTAGTGACAGCTTTAACCTCACACCGTGTAGTGAAGCTTTAACCTCACACCGTGTAGTGACAGATTTAACCTCACACCGTGTAGTGACAGCTTTAACCTCACACCGTGTAGTGACAGCTTTAACCTCACACCGTGTAGTGACAGCTTTCACCTCAAACCGTGTGGTGACAGCTTTAACCTCACACCGTGTAGTGACACTTTAACCTCACACCATGTAGTGACAGCTTTAACCTCACACCGTGTAGTGACAGGTTTATCCTCACACCGTGTAGTGACAGCTTTAACCTCACACCGTGTAGTGGCGCTTTAACCTCACACCGTGTAGTGACACTTTAACCTCACACCATGTAGTGACAGCTTTAACCTCACACCGTGTAGTGACGCTTTAACCTCACACCTTTAAGTGACAGCTTTTACTTCACACCGTGTAGTGATAGCTTTAAACTCACATCTTGTAGTGACGCTTTAAACACACACCGTGTAGTGACAGCTTTAACCTCACACCGTGTATTGACAGCTTTAACCTCACACCGTGTAGTGACGCTTTAACCTCACACCGTGTAGTGACAGCTTTAGCCTCACACCGTGTAGTGACAGCTTTAGCCTCACACCGTGCAGTGACAGCTTTAACCTCACACCGTGTAGTGACAGCTTTAACCTCACACCGTGTAGTGACACTTTAACCTCACACCATGCAGTGACAGCTTTAACCTCACACCGTGTAGTTACAGCTTTAACCTCACACCGTGTACTGACAGCTTTAACCTCATACTGTGCAGTGACACTTTAACCTCACACCGTGTATTGACAGCTTTAACCTCACACTGTGTAGTGACACTTTATCCTCACACCGTGTATTGACAGCTTTAACCTCACACCGTGTAGTGACGCTTTAACCTCACTACGTGTAGTGACAGCTTTAACCTCACACCGTGTCGTGACAGTTTTAACCTCACACCGTGTAGTGACAGCTTTATCCTCACACCGTGTATTGACAGCTTTAACCTCACACCGTGTATTGACAGCTTTAACCTCACACCATGTAGTGACGCTTTAATCTCACACCGTGCAGTGACACTTTAACCTCACACCATGTAGTGACGCTTTAACCTCACACCGTGTAGTGACACTTTAACTTCACACTATGTCTTGACAGCTTTAACCTCACACCGTGTATGAAGCTTTAACCTCACACCGTGTAGTGACAGATTTAACCTCACACCGTGTAGTGACTGCTTTAACCTCACAACTTGTAGTGACGCTTTAAACTCACACCGTTTAGTGACAGCTTTAACCTCACACCGTGTAGTGACAGCTTTAACCTCACACCGTGTAGTGACAGGTTTATCCTCACACCGTGTTGTGACAGCTTTAACCTCACACCGTGTAGTGACGCTTTAACCTCACACCGTGTAGTGACGCTTTAACCTCACACCTTGTAGTGACAGCTTTAACCTCACACCATGTAGTGACGCTTTTACCTCACACCGTGTAGTGATAGATTTAAACTCACACCTTGTAGTGACGCTTTAAACACACACTGTGTAGTGACAGCTTTAACCTCACACCGTGTAGTGACAGCTTTAACCTCACACCGTGTAGTGACGCTTTAACCTCACACCGTGTAGTGACAGCTTTAGCCTCACACCGTGCAGTGACAGCTTTAACCTCACACCGCTGAATGCTCTGTTGCGGAAAGAAGTACCATGGAAGTGGAGCGAGGACTGTAAGAAGGCCTTTCGCAGAAGCAAGGCGTTGATTACCTCTGAGGAAGTGTTGGCTCATTTCAACCCAACGTTACCTCTTCGTCTAGCTTGTGATGCTTCCCCTTATGGAATTGGAGCAGTACTTTCACACAAGTTACCAAATGGCTCGGAAAGGCCAGTCGCATTTGCGTCCCGATCATTGACCTCCGCTGAGCGAAATTATGCTCAGATAGATAGGGAGGCCCTCAGCCTTGTGTGGGGAGTAAAGAAATTCAATCATTACCTGCAGGGCAAGAAGTTCACATTACTGACAGACCACCAGCCGTTGGTGTCCATATTCAACCCTAACAAGGCCGTTTCCACTATGACAGCGCAAAGGCTACAGAGGTGGTCCGTGTTACTTGGGGCACACCAATATGACATCGAATACAAAAGGTCCAAACAGCATGGAAATGCTGATGGGTTATCGCGCCTACCGTTGCCAGTAGTAGAAGAGGCGGCTACAGTGGACCCGGTAGAGATGTTCCACTCATCCATAGTGGAATGTCTACCAGTAACAAATTCGATGATCGAAAATGAAACAAGAAATGATCCGACTCTCTCACGAGTCTACGATTTAACAGTGGAGGGATGGCCAGCACATGGCGAACCAATGCTGCCCGCATTTTCGCAAAGAAAAGAACAGCTGTCGGTGTGCCGAGGAACCTTGATGTGTGGATCTAGAGTGGTGATTCCACCCAAACTTCAGCATAAGGTGCTAAAGGAGCTTCACGAGGGGCATCTGGGTGGAGTGAAAATGAAGAACCTAGCAAGAGCGTTTGTGTGGTGGCCAGGTATTGATGGAGACATTGAAGAAATAACCAAGAGCTGTCTAGGATGCCAGAAGGTCCAAAACGCGCCACCACAAGCTCCTCTGCATCCATGGGAGTGGCCCTCATCTCCTTGGCAAAGGGTACACGTCGACTTTGCTGGTCCATTTATGAACTCAATGTTTCTAATCGCGGTGGATGCACACTCCAAGTGGCCGGAGGTAATAAAGATGTCCTCCACCACCACGGAAAAAACCATCACAGTATTAAGGACCATATTTGCCAGGAATGGGCTGCCGGAACAGATCTGTTCTGATAATGGACCGCAATTTGTGTCCGAAGAATTCAGGAAGTTCTTAAAAAGGAATGGGGTCAAGCACTACACGTCAGCCCCATACCATCCCGCCACCAATGGATTAGCTGAAAGGTTTGTCCAGACCTTCAAGAAGGCCATAAAGGCCATGGGTAATGAAGACATCAACCTACAACATAAGGTAGATAACTTCTTGTTGGCGTACCGGAATGCAACACATGCGGTCACAAACCAAACTCCCGCCATGATGTTTTTCAATAGAAGACTAAGATGCCGGCTGGATTTGATTAAGCCAAACGTCAGAAGGGACGTAGAGAACCGGCAATTTCAGGGCATGAATGAAAGGCCAACTAGATCCGTTCAGATAGGTCAACAAGTTTTGGCCCGGGACTACCGTACCGAGAAATGGCAGCCTGGAACTATTGGGAAAAGGCTAGGGCCGCTGATGTATACCGTGGACATTGGTGACAGCATAATAAGGCGCCATGTTGACCAGATCATAGGGTCATCCACAAAGGACCAACCTACTCCACAACCTTACACGGCTAATGTTGAAGCAGAGATACCCAGAGCATCTACCTCCGATCCGGTAATACTGGAATCAGATGAACCTGACACTGTCCTTCAAGCCGAATCAACCTTGCCAGAAGAACCTACTACCCCGCCGAAAACTACTACACCACCGAGGCGTTATCCGGACAGAGTCAGGAAGCCTCCAGAGAGACTGAATCTGTGAACTGTTTTGCATAAGTTGTATATATGTTATGATGTTATGTTAATGGGGAATAAGTATGTTGTAAGCTAAAAAGGGAGGATTGTAGTGTATGTAACTGTTCTACCTTTAAGTGAACTATTCTATGTAACCGTCCACCTTTAAGAGAACTATTTTAGGTGTGGCACTACTTTATCTTGGCTGCTGTATACTGTAATACCGACGGTGACCACACCGGTATATAAGTGCTGTGCCAGGATTTATTGGGCAGATTCGCCCTGACCTTCGAATAGTAAAGTCCTGTTAAAGTTACTCTTGTAGTCTGTGTATTAATTCGCCATAATACCTACAGACTTTACAAACCTCACACCGTGTATTGACAGCTTTAACCTCACACTTTGTAGTGACAGCTTTAACCTCACACCGTGTAGTGACAGCTTTAACCTCACACTTTGTAGTGACAGCTTTAACCTCACACCGTGTATTGACAGCTTTAACCTCACACCATGTAGTGACGCTTTAACCTCACTACGTGTAGTGACAGCTTTATCCTCACACCGTGTCGTGACAGTTTTAACCTCACACCGTGTAGTGACAGCTTTATCCTCACACCGTGTATTGACAGCTTTTACCTCACCCCGTGTAGTGACACTTTAACCTCACACCGTGTATTGACAGCTTTAACCTCACACCGTGTATTGACAGCTTTTACCTCACCACGTGTAGTGACGCTTTAACCTCACACCGTGTAGTGACAGCTTTAACCTCACACCGTGCAGTGACACTTTAAGCTCACACCATGTTGTGACAGCTTTAACCTCACACCGTGGAGTGACAGCTTTAACCTCACACCGTGGAGTGACAGCTTTAACCTCACACCGTGTAGTGACAGATTTAACCTCACACCCTGTAGTGACAGCTTTCACCTCACACTGTGTCGTGACAGCTTTAACTTCACACCATGTATGAAGCTTTAACCTCACACCGTGTAGTTACAGCTTTCACCTCACACCGTGTAGTGAAGCTTTAACCTCACACCGTGTAGTGACAGATTTAACCTCACACCGTGTAGTGACAGCTTTAACCTCACACTGTGTAGTGACACTTTATCCTCACACCGTGTATTGACAGCTTTAACCTCACACCGTGTAGTGACGCTTTAACCTCACTACGTGTAGTGACAGCTTTAACCTCACACCGTGTCGTGACAGTTTTAACCTCACACCGTGTAGTGACAGCTTTATCCTCACACCGTGTATTGACAGCTTTAACCTCACACCGTGTAGTGACAGCTTTATCCTCACACCGTGTATTGACAGCTTTAACCTCACACCGTGTAGTGACACTTTAACCTCACACCGTGCAGTGACACTTTAACCTCACACCATGTAGTGACGCTTTAACCTCACACCGTGTAGTGACACTTTAACTTCACACCGTGTCTTGACAGCTTTAACCTCACACCGTGTATGAAGCTTTAACCTCACACCGTGTAGTGACAGATTTAACCTCACACCGTGCAGTGACTGCTTTAACCTCACAACTTGTAGTGACGCTTTAAACTCACACCGTTTAGTGACAGCTTTAACCTCACACCGTGTAGTGACAGCTTTAACCTCACACCGTGTAGTGACAGGTTTATCCTCACACCGTGTTGTGACAGCTTTAACCTCACACCGTGTAGTGACGCTTTAACCTCACACCGTGTAGTGACGCTTTAACCTCACACCTTGTAGTGACAGCTTTAACCTCACACCATGTAGTGACGCTTTTACCTCACACCGTGTAGTGACGCTTTAAACTCACACCGTCTGGTGACAGCTTTTACCGCACACCGTGTAGTGATAGATTTAAACTCACACCTTGTAGTGACGCTTTAAACACACACTGTGTAGTGACAGCTTTAACCTCACACCGTGTAGTGACAGCTTTAACCTCACACCGTGTAGTGACAGGTATAACCTCACACCGTGTAGTGACAGGTTTAACCTCACACCGTGCAGTGACAGCTTTAACCTCACACCGCTGAATGCTCTGTTGCGGAAAGAAGTACCATGGAAGTGGAGCGAGGACTGTAAGAAGGCCTTTCGCAGAAGCAAGGCGTTGATTACCTCTGAGGAAGTGTTGGCTCATTTCAACCCAACGTTACCTCTTCGTCTAGCTTGTGATGCTTCCCCTTATGGAATTGGAGCAGTACTTTCACACAAGTTACCAAATGGCTCGGAAAGGCCAGTCGCATTTGCGTCCCGATCATTGACCTCCGCTGAGCGAAATTATGCTCAGATAGATAGGGAGGCCCTCAGCCTTGTGTGGGGAGTAAAGAAATTCAATCATTACCTGCAGGGCAAGAAGTTCACATTACTGACAGACCACCAGCCGTTGGTGTCCATATTCAACCCTAACAAGGCCGTTTCCACTATGACAGCGCAAAGGCTACAGAGGTGGTCCGTGTTACTTGGGGCACACCAATATGACATCGAATACAAAAGGTCCAAACAGCATGGAAATGCTGATGGGTTATCGCGCCTACCGTTGCCAGTAGTAGAAGAGGCGGCTACAGTGGACCCGGTAGAGATGTTCCACTCATCCATAGTGGAATGTCTACCAGTAACAAATTCGATGATCGAAAATGAAACAAGAAAGGATCCGACTCTCTCACGAGTCTACGATTTAACAGTGGAGGGATGGCCAGCACATGGCGAACCAATGCTGCCCGCATTTTCGCAAAGAAAAGAACAGCTGTCGGTGTGCCGAGGAACCTTGATGTGTGGATCTAGAGTGGTGATTCCACCCAAACTTCAGCATAAGGTGCTAAAGGAGCTTCACGAGGGGCATCTGGGTGGAGTGAAAATGAAGAACCTAGCAAGAGCGTTTGTGTGGTGGCCAGGTATTGATGGAGACATTGAAGAAATAACCAAGAGCTGTCTAGGATGCCAGAAGGTCCAAAACGCGCCACCACAAGCTCCTCTGCATCCATGGGAGTGGCCCTCATCTCCTTGGCAAAGGGTACACGTCGACTTTGCTGGTCCATTTATGAACTCAATGTTTCTAATCGCGGTGGATGCACACTCCAAGTGGCCGGAGGTAATAAAGATGTCCTCCACCACCACGGAAAAAACCATCACAGTATTAAGGACCATATTTGCCAGGAATGGGCTGCCGGAACAGATCTGTTCTGATAATGGACCGCAATTTGTGTCCGAAGAATTCAGGAAGTTCTTAAAAAGGAATGGGGTCAAGCACTACACGTCAGCCCCATACCATCCCGCCACCAATGGATTAGCTGAAAGGTTTGTCCAGACCTTCAAGAAGGCCATAAAGGCCATGGGTAATGAAGACATCAACCTACAACATAAGGTAGATAACTTCTTGTTGGCGTACCGGAATGCAACACATGCGGTCACAAACCAAACTCCCGCCATGATGTTTTTCAATAGAAGACTAAGATGCCGGCTGGATTTGATTAAGCCAAACGTCAGAAGGGACGTAGAGAACCGGCAATTTCAGGGCATGAATGAAAGGCCAACTAGATCCGTTCAGATAGGTCAACAAGTTTTGGCCCGGGACTACCGTACCGAGAAATGGCAGCCTGGAACTATTGGGAAAAGGCTAGGGCCGCTGATGTATACCGTGGACATTGGTGACAGCATAATAAGGCGCCATGTTGACCAGATCATAGGGTCATCCACAAAGGACCAACCTACTCCACAACCTTACACGGCTAATGTTGAAGCAGAGATACCCAGAGCATCTACCTCCGATCCGGTAATACTGGAATCAGATGAACCTGACACTGTCCTTCAAGCCGAATCAACCTTGCCAGAAGAACCTACTACCCCGCCGAAAACTACTACACCACCGAGGCGTTATCCGGACAGAGTCAGGAAGCCTCCAGAGAGACTGAATCTGTGAACTGTTTTGCATAAGTTGTATATATGTTATGATGTTATGTTAATGGGGAATAAGTATGTTGTAAGCTAAAAAGGGAGGATTGTAGTGTATGTAACTGTTCTACCTTTAAGTGAACTATTCTATGTAACCGTCCACCTTTAAGAGAACTATTTTAGGTGTGGCACTACTTTATCTTGGCTGCTGTATACTGTAATACCGACGGTGACCACACCGGTATATAAGTGCTGTGCCAGGATTTATTGGGCAGATTCGCCCTGACCTTCGAATAGTAAAGTCCTGTTAAAGTTACTCTTGTAGTCTGTGTATTAATTCGCCATAATACCTACAGACTTTACAAACCTCACACCGTGTATTGACAGCTTTAACCTCACACTTTGTAGTGACAGCTTTAACCTCACACCGTGTAGTGACAGCTTTAACCTCACACTTTGTAGTGACAGCTTTAACCTCACACCGTGTATTGACAGCTTTAACCTCACACCATGTAGTGACGCTTTAACCTCACTACGTGTAGTGACAGCTTTATCCTCACACCGTGTCGTGACAGTTTTAACCTCACACCGTGTAGTGACAGCTTTATCCTCACACCGTGTATTGACAGCTTTTACCTCACCCCGTGTAGTGACACTTTAACCTCACACCGTGTATTGACAGCTTTAACCTCACACCGTGTAGTGACACTTTAACCTCACACCGTGTAGTGACAGCTTTAACCTCACACCGTGCAGTGACACTTTAAGCTCACACCATGTTGTGACAGCTTTAACCTCACACCGTGGAGTGACAGCTTTAACCTCACACCGTGGAGTGACAGCTTTAACCTCACACCGTGTAGTGACAGATTTAACCTCACACCCTGTAGTGACAGCTTTCACCTCACACTGTGTCGTGACAGCTTTAACTTCACACCATGTATGAAGCTTTAACCTCACACCGTGTAGTTACAGCTTTCACCTCACACCGTGTAGTGAAGCTTTAACCTCACACCGTGTAGTGACAGATTTAACCTCACACCGTGTAGTGACAGCTTTAACCTCACAACTTGTAGTGACGTTTTAACCTCACACCGTGTAGTGACAGCTTTAACCTCACACCGTGTAGTGACAGCTTTAACCTCACACTGTGTAGTGACAGCTTTAACCTCACACCGTGTAGTGACGCTTTAACCTCATACCTTGTAGTGACAGTTTTAACCTCACACCATGTAGTGACGCTTTTACCTCACACCATGTAGTGACGCTTTAAACTCACACCGTCTAGTGACAGCTTTTACCTCACACCGTGTAGTGATAGATTTAAACTCACACCTTGTAGTGACGCTTTAAACATACACCGTGTAGTGACAGCTTTAACCTTACACCGTGCAGTGACAGCTTTAACCTCACACCGTGTAGTGACAGCTTTAACCTCACACCGTGTAGTTACAGCTTTAAACTCACACCATGTAGTGACGCTTTAACCTCACACCGTGTAGTGACAGCTTTAACCTCACACCGTGTATTGACAGCTTTAACCTCACACTTTGTAATGACAGCTTTAACCTCACACCATGTAGTGACGCTTTAAACTGACACCGTGTAGTGACAGCTTTAACCTCACACCGTGCATTGACAGCTTTAACCTCACACTGTGTAGTGACACTTTAACCTCACACCGTGTATTGACAACTTTAACCTCACACCGTGTAGTGACGCTTTAACCTCACTACGTGTAGTGACAGCTTTATCCTCACACCGTGTGGTGAAGCTTTAACCTCACACCGTGTAGTGACAGCTTTAACCCACAACTTGTAGTGACGCTTTAACCTCACACCGTTTAGTGACAGCTTTCACCTCACACCGTGTAGTGACAGATTTAATCTCACACCGTGTAGTGACAGCTTTAACCTCACACCGTGTACTGACAGCTTTAACCTCACACTGTGTAGTGACACTTTAACTTCACACCGTGTCATGACAGCTTTAACCTCACACCGTGTATGAATCTTTAACCTCACACCGTGTAGTTACAGCTTTAACCTCTCACCGTGTAGTGAAGCTTTAACCTCACACTGTGTAGTGACAGATTTAACCTCACACCGTGTAGTGACAGCTTTAACCTCACAACTTGTAGTGACGCTTTAACCTCACACCGTTTAGTGACAGCTTTAACCTCACACAGTGGAGTGACAGATTTAACCTCACACCGTGGAGTGACAGCTTTAACCTCACACCGTGTAGTGAGAGCTTTAACCTCACATCGTGTAGTGACAGCTTTAACCTCACACCGTGTAGTGACGCTTTAAACTCACACCGTGTAGTGAGGCTTTAACCTCACACCGTGTATTGACAGCTTTAACCTCACAACGTGTATGAAGCTTTAACCTCACACCGTGTAGTGACAGCTTTAACCTCACACCGTGTAGTGAAGCTTTAACCTCACACCGTGTAGTGACAGATTTAACCTCACACCGTGTAGTGACAGCTTTAACCTCACACCGTGTAGTGACAGCTTTAACCTCACACCGTGTAGTGACAGCTTTCACCTCAAACTGTGTGGTGACAGCTTTAACCTCACACCGTGTAGTGACAGGTTTATCCTCACACCGTGTAGTGACAGCTTTAACCTCACACCGTGTAGTGACGCTTTAACCTCACACCGTGTAGTGACACTTTAACCTCACACCATGTAGTGACAGCTTTAACCTCACACCGTGTAGTGACGCTTTAACCTCACACCTTTTAGTGACAGCTTTTACTTCACACCGTGTAGTGATAGCTTTAAACTCACATCTTGTAGTGACGCTTTAAACACACACCGTGTAGTGACAGCTTTAACCTCACACCGTGTAGTGACGCTTTAACCTCACACCGTGTAGTGACAGCTTTAGCCTCACACCGTGTAGTGACAGGTATAACCTCACACCGTGTAGTGACAGGTTTAACCTCACACCGTGCAGTGACAGCTTTAACCTCACACCGTGTAGTGACAGCTTTAACCTCACACCGTGTAGTGACACTTTAACCTCACACCATGTAGTGACAGCTTTAACCTCACACCGTGTAGTTACAGCTTTAAACTCACACCATGTAGTGACGC
The DNA here is from genome assembly GCF_052327205.1 of Somniosus microcephalus. Taxonomy (NCBI): domain Eukaryota; kingdom Metazoa; phylum Chordata; class Chondrichthyes; order Squaliformes; family Somniosidae; genus Somniosus; species Somniosus microcephalus. The sequence goes on along the minus strand of NC_141010.1, from coordinate 51,437,486 downwards.
TTTAACCTCACACCGTGTAGTGACAGCTTTAACCTCACACCGTGTACTGACAGCTTTAACCTCATACTGTGCAGTGACACTTTAACCTCACACCGTGTATTGACAGCTTTAACCTCACACTGTGTAGTGACACTTTATCCTCACACCGTGTATTGACAGCTTTAACCTCACACCGTGTAATGACGCTTTAACCTCACTACGTGTAGTGACAGCTTTATCCTCACACCGTGTATTGACAGCTTTAACCTCACACCATGTATTGACAGCTTTAACCTCACACCATGTAGTGACAGCTTTAACCTCACACCGTGTAGTGACGCTTTAACCTCACTACGTGTAGTGACAGCTTTATCCTCACACCGTGTCGTGACAGTTTTAACCTCACACCGTGTAGTGACAGCTTTATCCTCACACCGTGTATTGACAGCTTTAACCTCACCCCGTGTATTGACAGCTTTAACCTCACTCCATGTATTGACAGCTTTAACCTCACACCATGTAGTGACGCTTTAACCTCACACCGTGTAGTGACACTTTAACCTCACACCATGTAGTGACGCTTTAACCTCACACCGTGTAGTGACACTTTAACTTCACACCGTGTCTTGACAGCTTTAACCTCACACCGTGTATGAAGCTTTAACCTCACACCGTGTAGTTACAGCTTTAACCACTCACTGTGTAGTGAAGCTTTAACCTCACACCGTGTAGTGACAGATTTAACCTCACACCGTGAAGTGACTGCTTTAACCTCACAACTTGTAGTGATGCTTTAACCTCACACCGTTTAGTGACAGCTTTAACCTCACACCGTGTAGTGACAGCTTTAACCTCACACCGTGTAGTGACAGGTTTATCCTCACACCGTGTTGTGACAGCTTTAACCTCACACCGTGTAGTGACGCTTTAACCTCACACCGTGTAGTGACGCTTTAACCTCACACCTTGTAGTGACAGCTTTAACCTCACACCATGTAGTGACGCTTTTACCTCACACCGTGTAGTGACGCTTTAAACTCACACCGTCTGGTGACAGCTTTTACCGCACACCGTGTAGTGATAGATTTAAACTCACACCTTGTAGTGACGCTTTAAACACACACCGTGTAGTGACAGCTTTAACCTCACACCGTGTAGTGACAGCTTTAACCTCACACCGTGTAGTGACGCTTTAACCTCACACCGTGTAGTGACAGCTTTAGCCTCACACCGTGTAGTGACAGGTATAACCTCACACCGTGTAGTGACAGGTTTAACCTCACACCTGCAGTGACAGCTTTAACCTCACACCGCTGAATGCTCTGTTGCGGAAAGAAGTACCATAGAAGTGGAGCGAGGACTGTAAGAAGGCCTTTCGCAGAAGCAAGGCGTTGATTACCTCTGAGGAAGTGTTGGCTCATTTCAACCCAACGTTACCTCTTCGTCTAGCTTGTGATGCTTCCCCTTATGGAATTGGAGCAGTACTTTCACACAAGTTACCAAATGGCTCGGAAAGGCCAGTCGCATTTGCGTCCCGATCATTGACCTCCGCTGAGCGAAATTATGCTCAGATAGATAGGGAGGCCCTCAGCCTTGTGTGGGGAGTAAAGAAATTCAATCATTACCTGCAGGGCAAGAAGTTCACATTACTGACAGACCACCAGCCGTTGGTGTCCATATTCAACCCTAACAAGGCCGTTTCCACTATGACAGCGCAAAGGCTACAGAGGTGGTCCGTGTTACTTGGGGCACACCAATATGACATCGAATACAAAAGGTCCAAACAGCATGGAAATGCTGATGGGTTATCGCGCCTACCGTTGCCAGTAGTAGAAGAGGCGGCTACAGTGGACCCGATAGAGATGTTCCACTCATCCATAGTGGAATGTCTACCAGTAACAAATTCGATGATCGAAAATGAAACAAGAAATGATCCGACTCTCTCACGAGTCTACGATTTAACAGTGGAGGGATGGCCAGCACATGGCGAACCAATGCTGCCCGCATTTTCGCAAAGAAAAGAACAGCTGTCGGTGTGCCGAGGAACCTTGATGTGTGGATCTAGAGTGGTGATTCCACCCAAACTTCAGCATAAGGTGCTAAAGGAGCTTCACGAGGGGCATCTGGGTGGAGTGAAAATGAAGAACCTAGCAAGAGCGTTTGTGTGGTGGCCAGGTATTGATGGAGACATCGAAGAAATAACCAAGAGCTGTCTAGGATGCCAGAAGGTCCAAAACGCGCCACCACAAGCTCCTCTGCATCCATGGGAGTGGCCCTCATCTCCTTGGCAAAGGGTACACGTCGACTTTGCTGGTCCATTTATGAACTCAATGTTTCTAATCGCGGTGGATGCACACTCCAAGTGGCCGGAGGTAATAAAGATGTCCTCCACCACCACGGAAAAAACCATCACAGTATTAAGGACCATATTTGCCAGGAATGGGCTGCCGGAACAGATCTGTTCTGATAATGGACCGCAATTTGTGTCCGAAGAATTCAGGAAGTTCTTAAAAAGGAATGGGGTCAAGCACTACACGTCAGCCCCATACCATCCCGCCACCAATGGATTAGCTGAAAGGTTTGTCCAGACATTCAAGAAGGCCATAAAGGCCATGGGTAATGAAGACATCAACCTACAACATAAGGTAGATAACTTCTTGTTGGCGTACCGGAATGCAACACATGCGGTCACAAACCAAACTCCCGCCATGATGTTTTTCAATAGAAGACTAAGATGCCGGCTGGATTTGATTAAGCCAAACGTCAGAAGGGACGTAGAGAACCGGCAATTTCAGGGCATGAATGAAAGGCCAACTAGATCCGTTCAGATAGGTCAACAAGTTTTGGCCCGGGACTACCGTACCGAGAAATGGCAGCCTGGAACTATTGGGAAAAGGCTAGGGCCGCTGATGTATACCGTGGACATTGGTGACAGCATAATAAGGCGCCATGTTGACCAGATCATAGGGTCATCCACAAAGGACCAACCTACTCCACAACCTTACACGGCTAATGTTGAAGCAGAGATACCCAGAGCATCTACCTCCGATCCGGTAATACTGGAATCAGATGAACCTGACACTGTCCTTCAAGCCGAATCAACCTTGCCAGAAGAACCTACTACCCCGCCGAAAACTACTACACCACCGAGGCGTTATCCGGACAGAGTCAGGAAGCCTCCAGAGAGACTGAATCTGTGAACTGTTTTGCATAAGTTGTATATATGTTATGATGTTATGTTAATGGGGAATAAGTATGTTGTAAGCTAAAAAGGGAGGATTGTAGTGTATGTAACTGTTCTACCTTTAAGAGAACTATTCTATGTAACCGTCCACCTTCAAGAGAACTATTTTAGGTGTGGCACTACTTTATCTTGGCTGCTGTATACTGTAATACCGACGGTGACCACACCGGTATATAAGTGCTGTGCCAGCATTTATTGGGCAGATTCACCCTGACCTTCGAATAGTAAAGTCCTGTTAAAGTTACTCTTGTAGTCTGTGTATTAATTCGCCATAAAACCTACAGACTTTACAAACCTCACACCGTGTATTGACAGCTTTAATCTCACACTTTGTAGTGACAGCTTTAACCTCACATCGTGTATTGACAGCTTTAACCTCACACCGTGTAGTGACAGCATTAACCTCACACTTTGTAGTGACAGCTTTAACCTCACACTTTGTAGTGACAGCTTTAACCTCACACCGTGTATTGACAGCTTTAACCTCACACCGTGTAGTGACGCTTTAACCTCACTACGTGTAGTGACAGCTTTATCCTCACACCGTGTCGTGACAGTTTTAACCTCACACCGTGTAGTGACAGCTTTATCCTCACACCGTGTATTGACAGCTTTTACCTCACCCCGTGTAGTGACGCTTTAACCTCACACCGTGTAGTGACACTTTAAGCTCACACCATGTTGTGACAGCTTTAACCTCACACCGTGGAGTGACAGCTTTAACCTCACACCGTGGAGTGACAGCTTTAACCTCACACCGTGTAGTGACAGATTTAACCTCACACCGTGTAGTGACAGCTTTAACCTCACAACTTGCAGTGACGTTTTAACCTCACACCGTGTAGTGACAGCTTTAACCTCACACCGTGTAGTGACAGCTTTAACCTCACACTGTGTAGTGACAGCTTTAACCTCACACCGTGTCGTGACAGCTTTCACCTCACACCGTGTAGTGACATTTTAACCTCACACCATGTAGTGACAGCTTTAACCTCACACTGTGTAGTGATGCTTTAACCTCACACCGTGTAGTGACGCTTTAAACTCACACCGTCTAGTGACAGCTTTTACCTCACACCGTGCAGTGATAGCTTTAACCTCACACCTTGTAGTGACGCTTTAAACACACACCGTGTAGTGACAGCTTTAACCTCACACCGTGTAGTGACAGCTTTAACCTCACACCGTGTCGTGACGCTTTAACCTCACACCGTGTAGTGACAGCTTTAGCCTCACACCGTGTAGTGACAGGTATAAACTCACACCATGTCGTGACAGCTTTAACCTCACACCGTGTAGTGACAGCTTTAACCTCACACCGTGTAGTGACAGCTTTAACCTCACACCATGTAGTGACAGCTTTAACCTCACAACGTGTAGTGACAGCTTTAACCTCACACCATGTAGTGACAGCTTTAACCTCACATCGTGTAGTGACGCTTTAACCTCACACCGTGTAGTGACAGCTTTAACCTCACACCGTGTATTGACAGCTTTAAACACACACCATGTAGTGACGCTTTATCCTCACACCGTGTAGTGACAGCTTTAACCTCACACCGTTTACTGACAGCTTTAACCTCACACCGTGTATTGACAGCTTTAACCTCACACCATGTAGTGACGCTTTAACCTGACAACGTGTAGTGACAGCTTTAACCTCAAACCGTGTATTGACAGCTTTAACCTCACACTGTGTAGTGACACTTTAACCTCACACCGTGTATTGACAGCTTTAAACTCACAGCGTGTAGTGACGCTTTAACCTCACTCCGTGTAGTGACAGCTTTATCCTCACACCGTGTAGTGACAGTTTTAACCTCACACCGTGTAGTGACAGCTTTATCCTCACACAGTGTATTGACAGCTTTAACCTCACACCGTGTAGTGACAGCTTTAACCTCACACCGCTTAGTGACACTTTAACCTCACACCGTGTAGTGACGCTTTAATCTCACACCGTGTAGTGATACTTTAACTTCACACCGTGTAGTGAAATTTTAACCTCACACTGTGTAGTGACAGCTTTAACTTCACACCGTGTAGTGACAGCTTTATCCTCACACCATGTAGTGACAGCTTTAACCTCACACCGTGTAGTGACACTTTAACCTCACACCGTGTTGTGACAGCTTTAACCTCACACCGTGGAGTGACAGCTTTAACCTCACACCGTGGAGTGACAGCTTTAACCTCACACCGTGTAGTGACGCTTTAACCTCACACCGTGTAGTGAGGCTTTAACCTCACACCGTGTATTGACAGCTTTAACCTCACACCGTGTATGAAGCTTTAACCTCACACCGTGTAGTGACAGCTTTAACCTCACACCGTGTAGTGAAGCTTTAACCTCACACCGTGTAGTGACAGATTTAACCTCACACCATGTAGTGACAGCTTTAACCTAACAACTTGTCGTGACGCTTTAACCTCACACCGTGTAGTGACAGCTTTAACCTCACACCGTGTAGTGACAGCTTTAACCTCACACCGTGTAGTGATAGCTTTAACCTCACACCGTGTAGTGACAGCTTTCACCTCACACCGTGTCGTGACAGCTTTAACCTCACACCGTGTAGTGACAGGTTTATCCTCACACCGTGTAGTGACAGCTTTAACCTTACACCATGTTGTTAAGTCTGTGGGTTGTATTATAAATAATCACAGACTCCACTGTTAACAAAATAAAACACGTCTTTACTATTCAGAGGCTCGGGCGATTCTGCCCTAGTTAACGTATCACAACCCTTATATACTGGTGTGGTCACTATCGGTATTACAGTATACATGAGCCAACAAATAGTGCCACACCGAAAGTAGTCCTCTTAAAGGCGAACGGTTACATTCTATAGTTCCCTTAAAGGTAAACGGTTACATACACAACACTCCTCCCTTTTTAGCTTATTACTTACAGAATCCCCTTTAAACATACAATCTTCAACTTCATATAACAGTTTACAGATATACTCTCGATGGAGTCAACGTCATATAACAGTTTACATGTTTAGTCTCTGTGGAGGTTTCCGGATCCTCTCTGGATAACGCCGAAGTGGTGTCGTCATTCCTAGCGGCCCAGTAGGGGTGCCTGGCAAAATCGATTCAGCTGGAACAACAGTGTCAGGTTCATCTGAATCCAATGTTACTAGATCAGCAGTAGGTGTTCTAGGTATTTCAGTTTCAACATTACTCGGGTCAGGTGGTGAAGTCGAGTGCTCATTTGTGGCGGACTCTATGAGCTGGTCAACATGGCGCCTTATTACATTGTCCCCAATGTTCACCGTGTACATCAACGGGCCTAGCCTTTTTTTAATAGTTCCAGGCTGCCATTTTTCTGTACGATAGTCCCGGGCCAAAACTTGTTGCCCCATCTTGAAAGACCTAGTTGCCCTGTCATTGATGTTCTGGAATTGCCGGTTCTCCACGTCCCTTCTGACATTGGGTTTAAGTAGATCCAGCCGGCATCTTAAGCGTCTGTTAAAAAACATCATTGCGGGAGTTTGATTTGTGACCGCATGTGTTGCATTTCGGTATGCCAACAAAAAACTGTCTACCTTATGTTGTAGACTTATGTCTTCATTACTCATGGCCTTTACGGCCTTCTTGAAGTTCTGGACGAACCTTTCAGCCAACCCATTGGAGGCGGGATGGTATGGGGCTGATGTGTAATGTTTAACCCCATTGCTCTTTCGGAATTTCTTGAATTCCTCGGACACAAATTGTGGTCCGTTATCGGAACAGATCTGTTCCGGCAGGCCATTCCGAGCAAACATGGTTCTTAACACCGTGATGGTTTTCTCCGTCGTGGTGGTGGTCATTTTAATTACTTCTGGCCACTTGGAGTGGGCATCTACCGCTATCAGGAACATCGAGTCCATAAATGGACCAGCAAAGTCGATGTGTACTCTTTGCCAAGGAGATGAGGGCCACTCCCATGGGTGCAGAGGAGCCGGTGGTGGTGCGTTCTGAACCCTCTGACATCCTAGGCAATTCTTGGTGATCTCCTCTATGTTCCCGTCGATGCCTGGCCACCACACAAATGCTCTCGCTAAATTCTTCATCTTTACTCCACCCAGATGTCCTTCGTGCAGCTCCTTGAGTACTTTCTTTTGGAGTTTGGGCGGAATCACCACTCTCGACCCACACATTAGGGTTCCCCGGCACACCGACAGTTGTTCTTTCCTCTGTGAGAATGCCTGCAGTGTTGGTTCGCTCTGTGCTGGCCATCCCTTCACCGTTAAGTCATAGACTCGTGAAAGAGTCGGGTCATTCCTTGTCTCCTTCTCAATCATTGAGTTTGTTATCGGCAGACATTCCACAATGGACGAGTGGAACAACTCCACTGGGTCCCCTGTACTCGCTTCTTCTACTGTCGGCAATGGTAAGCGTGATAACCCATCGGCATTTCCGTGTTTTGTTGACCTTTTGTACTCAATGTCATACTGGTGTGCCCCAAGTAAGACTGACCATCTTTGTAGCCTTTGTGCTGTCATGTTGGACACGGCCTTGTTCGGGTTAAATATGGACACCAACGGCTGGTGGTCTGTCAGCAATGTGAACCTCTTACATTGCAAGTAATGGTTGAATTTCTTCACGCCCCACACAAGACTGAGGGCCTCCCTGTCTATCTGGGCGTAATTTCGCTCCGCGGTTGTCAAAGATCGGGACGCGAAAGCCACTGGCCTTTCCGAGCCATTTGGAAGCCTGTGCGAAAGTACTGCTCCAATTCCGTACGGTGAAGCATCACACGCCAGCCGAAGGGGTAATGCTGGGTTGAAATGAGCCAACACTTCCTCGGAGGTAATCAACTCCTTGCTTCTGCGAAAAGCCTTTTTGCACTCCTCACTCCACTTCCATGGTGTCTCCTTTCGCAACAGCTCATTCAGTGGATGCAGCACCGTGGACAAATTTGGTAGGAACTTGTGGTAGTAATTGATCAACCCCAAGAATGATCTTAACTGTGACACGTTCCCTGGAGCGGGAGCCTTCACGACCGCTTCTATCTTCTCCGGTGATTTATGTAGTCCCTCGCGGTCAATGATATGACCGCAGTATGAGATTCGTTTTTGGAAAAACTCACACTTATTGCGGTTAACCCTAAGGCCATACTCCTTTAACCTGGTGAGTACCAGTTTCAAATTCGTGAGGTGTTCCTCTTCATCCATTCCCGTGATTAGGATATCATCCAAATAGCACTGCGTGCTTGGAATTCCTTGTAACACCTGTTCCATGGCCCTCTGCCAAATTGCTGGTGCCGAAGCCACTCCAAAGACCAGTCTGTTATAACGGTACAAACCTCTGTGGGTATTGATAGTTAGGTATTGGCGTGACTCTTCCTCAACCTCCATCTGCAAATATGCCTGAGCTAGGTCTATCTTCGTGAAGTGTTTTCCTCCAGCCAACGAAGCGAAAATATCTTCAATCCTTGGCAGCGGGTATTGCACCGAATGAAGCACTGGGTTCACTGTGATCTTGAAATCCCCGCAGATACGGACCTTCCCCGGTCCCCCTGGCTTACTACTTGGTGAGGATTTCATGACGGGTACAATGGGCGTGGCCCACTCACTGTAGTCTACTTTTGACAGAACCCCTGATCGTTCAAGTTCTTCTAGTTCTGCCTCCACTGCTGGTCGTATTGCATACGGTACCGACCTGGCCTTACAAAACTTTGGGCTTGCATGTTCTGCAATCTTAACCCTTGCTTTAATACCTCGCAGCTTACCCAGCCCTTGTTGGAATACTTCTTTCGCTTCATCTAATATTCGGGACAACCGTTCAGATTTGACGTCCTCTTTCTCGTGCTCCACCGACATGGCGTTTAGCTCATGCCAATCCATCTTTATTTTTCGGATCCACTCCCGTCCTAGAAGTGGTGGACCTCCCTCAGGCAGTACATACAGATCCAGACGGCGGTAATTTTTGTCTTTGTATCGCACATTAACTCCTGCCTTCCCAATAGGGAATACTTTGTGTCCCGTGTATGTCTGTAGTACTAATTCTGTATTCCGTAGTGGAATATGTTTGAAAAACTTTTTATAGTCATGCTTATTCATGACCGTCAATGCCGATCCCGTGTCTACTTCCATTTTGACTTTGGCCTTTTCAATCCGCAGCGTCATCCAAATGGTTTGTCTGTCAGCTTCGTTGTTCACGTTGTGAATTTTTAGACTGTCCAGTCCCTTGTATTTGAAGTGTGAGTCGGACTTTTGTTCCCTTGGACTCTCCTTGTACCCTTTTTTTGCGGACTCCCTCTTGTTGTCCGTCATTCTTGACCGGCATACTTTTGCTATGTGCCCGATCCTGCCACATTTCCTACATTCTTGGTTCTTAAACCAGCACTGATTCTGGTCGTGCGTTGTCTTTCCACAACGGTAGCATTTGGAAGTGCTTGCAGTAATTTGATCCTTCAGCACTGCTACGATCTCTTCGAAGGTCTGGTCCACTGGCTTAACTGGTGCTATTAGATGTTTCAAGAGCCCGCATGTTTTTGCTCCCATCGAATTTAACAAAGTTATTGCCTTGTCGTATATGGCTACGCAATATATTCCTATGCGTTCCCCATACGTGGCCCTGTCTTCTATTTCAGCATTAAAATCATTAATATTTCCTCGCTTAGGCATCTTCTTCTCTTTCCGAGAACAGCACAAGTATTTCTTTACTTATTATTAATTTTCTTCTCTTCTTGAGAACACCACAAGCATTGCTTTACTTATTTCTTGTTTCTGAAAATTCTAATTAATTTTCTAAGATGGCGGTTTCCCGCTTCTGCCTTCTTCCCCAGCGGTTTTCCCGCGAAAAATGGCGGCTTTCCCGCGCTTCTCGCTCTCCCCGCCCACTTCAATGGCGGTTTTCCCGCGCTTGACAGTCTTCACCCGTCCCCCGACGCTGTCTTTCAGCCCGAGTGCAGCCCTTATCAGCGGATGCGATCGATGGCCCGGCTGCGCCTCGCACTTGAAAGCGGCCCCCGGCCTCTGGCTCACCCGCTCGCGCGGCTCTTGCTCGCTCCCTCCCGGGCTCTGGCTTACCCGCTCGCGCGTTTCACCGCGGCTCTTATCAGGGATTGCGATCGCCCTTATCTCCCGATCGGTGGCCCTGTCTTTGCAGCCAACGCTGCGGCTTACCCACGAGGTTATGGAGGCTTCAGGGTCCTAATGCCTGTCGCTTCCATCCTGTCGGTTCCAGACTGGTGAGGATTGAAACCTCTCTTCAACGTCCTGTCTTCGGACGAAGCCGCCGTGGAACAACTGCCGCAGGGTTCGAATCCTGACTCGTCGCCAATGTTAAGTCTGTGGGTTGTATTATAAATAATCACAGACTCCACTGTTAACAAAATAAAACACGTCTTTACTATTCAGAGGCTCGGGCGATTCTGCCCTAGTTAACGTATCACAACCCTTATATACTGGTGTGGTCACTATCGGTATTACAGTATACATGAGCCAACAAATAGTGCCACACCGAAAGTGGTGCTCTTAAAGGCGAACGGTTACATTCTATAGTTCCCTTAAAGGTAAACGGTTACATACACAACACATGTACTGACAGCTTTTACCTCACACCGTGTAGTGATAGCTTTAACCTCACACCTTGTAGTGACGCTTTAAACACACACCGTGTAGTGACAGCTTTAACCTTAGACCGTGTAGTGACGCTTTAACCTCACACCCTGTAGTGACAGCTTAAGCCTCACACCATGTAGTGACAGGTATAACCTCACACCGTGTAGTGACAGGTTTAACCTCACACCGTGTAGTGACAGCTTTAACCTCACACCGTGTAGTGACAGCTTTAACCTCACATCGTGTAGTGACAGGTTTCACCTCATACCGGTTAGTGACACTTTAATCTCACACCGTGTCGTAACAGCTTTAACCTCACACCGTGTAGTGACAGCTTTAACCGCACACCGTGTAGTGACAGCTTTAACCTCACACCGTGTAGTGACGCTTTAATCTCACACCATGCAGTGACGCTTTAACCTCACACCGTGTAGTGACGATTTATCCTCACACCGTGTAGTGACAGCTTTAACCTCACACCGTGTAGTGACAGCTTTAACCGCACACCGTGTAGTGACAGCTTTAACCTCACACCGTGTAGTGACGCTTTAATCTCACACCATGCAGTGACGCTTTAACCTCACACCGTGTAGTGAAGCTTTAACCTCACACCGTGTAGTGATGCTTTAACCTCACACCGTATAGTGACAGCTTTACCCGAACACCGTGTAGTGACACTTTGACCTCACACCGTGTAGTGACGCTTTAACCTCACACCGTGTAGTGACGCTTTAACCTCACACCGTGTAGTGACGCTTTAACCTCACACTGTGAAGTGACACTTTATCCTCACACCGTGTAGTGACAGGTTTAACCTCACACCGTGTAGTGACGCTTTAACCTCACACCATGTCGTGACACTTTAACCTCACTCCGTGTAGTGACAGGTTGGACCTCACACCATGTAGTGACAGCTTTGACCTCACACCATGTAGTGACAATTTAACCTCACACCGCGTAGTGACACTTTAACCTCACACAGTGTAGTGCCAGCTTTAACCTCCACATCGTGCAGTGACGCTTTAACTGCACACCGTATCGTGACAGATTTAACCTCCCACCGTGTAGTGACAGCTTTCACATCACACCGTATAGCGACAGCTTTAACCTCACACCGTGTAGTGACAGCTTTAACCTCACACCGTTTAGTGACAGCTTTAACCTCACACCATGTAGTGACACTTTAACCTCACACGGTGTAGTGACGCTTTAACCTCACACCATGTAGTGACAGCTTTAACCTCACACGGTGTAGTGACGCTTTAACCTCACAACGTGTAGTGACAGGTTTAACCTCACACCTTGTAGTGACAGCTTTAATCTCACACCATGTAGTACCAGCTTTAACCCCACACCCTTTGGTGACAGCTTTAACCTCACACCGTGTAGTGACACTTTAACCTCACACCGTGTAATCAAAGCTTTAACCTCACACTGTGTAGTGACAGCTTTAACCTCACACCGTGTAGTGACACTTTAACCTCACACTGTGTATTGAGGCTTTAACCTCACACCGTGTAGTGACCCTTTAACCTCACACCGGGTGGTGACGCTTTAACATCACACCGTGTACTGACCATTTACCCTCACACCGTGTAGTGACGCTTTAACCTCACACCGTGTACTGACCCCTTAACCTCACACCGTGTAGTGAACTTTTGACCTCACACCGTGTAGTGACAGCTTTAACCTCACATCGTGCAATGACGCTTTAACCTCACACCGGGTGGTGACGCTTTAATCTCACACCGTGTAGTGACAGCTTTAACCTCACACCGTGTCGTGACGTTTTAACCTCACACCGTGTAGTGACGCTTTAACCTCACACCGTGTAGTGACAGCTTTAACCTCACAACGTGTAGTGACGCTTTAACCTCACACCATGCAGTGACAGCTTTAACCTCACATTGTGTAGTGACAGCTTTAATCTCACACCGTGTAGTGACGCTTTAACCTCACACCGTGTAGTGACCGCTTTAACCTCACACCGTGTAGTGACGCTTTAACCTCACACCATGTATTGACAGCTTTAACCTCACCCCGTGTAGTGACAAGATTAACCTCACACCGTGTAGTGACAGCTTTAACCTCACACCGTGTAGTGACAGCTTTAAACTCACACCGTGTAGTGTCAGCTTTAACCTCACACCGTGTGCTGATGCTTTAACCTCACTCCGTGTAATGACACTTTAACCTCACACCGTGTAGTGACGCTTTAACCTCACTCCGTGTACTGACGCTTTAACATCACACCGTGAAGTGACAGCTTTAACCTCACATCGTGTAGTGATACTTTAACCTCACACCGTGTACTGACATTTAACACCACACCGTGTAGGGACGCTTTAACCTCACACCGTGTAGTGACAGCTTTAACCTCACACCGTGCAGTGACGCTTTAACCTCACACCGTGTAGTGATGCGTTAACCTCACACCGTGTAGTGACACTTTTACCCCACACCGTGTAGTGACGCTTTAACCTCACACCGTGTAGTGACAGCTTTAACCTCACTCCGTGTAGAGACGCTTTAACCTCACACCGTGTAGTGAAAGGTTTAACTTCACACCGTCTAGTGACAGCTTTAACCTCACACCTTGTAGTGACACTTTTACCTCACACCGTGTAGTGACACTTTATCCTCACACCGTGTAGAGACAGGTTTAACCTCACTCCGTGTAGTGACAGGTTGGACCTCACACCGTGTAGTGACACTTTAACCTCACACCGTGTAGTGCCAGCTTTACCCTCCACATCGTGTAGTGACGCTTTAACCGCACACCGTATCGTGACAGATTTAACCTCACACCGTGTAGTGACGCTTTAACCTCACACCGTGTAGTCACGCTTTATCCTCACACCGTGTAGTGACAGCTTTAACCTCACACCGTGTAGTGACAGCTTTAACATCACACCGTATAGTGACAGCTTTAACCTCACACCGTGTAGTGACAGCTTTAACCTCACACCGTGTAGTGACAGCTTTAACCTCACACCGTGTAGTAACTTCTTTAACCTCACACCGTGTAGTGACGCTTTAACCTCACACCGTGTATTGACAGCTTTAACCTCACATTGTGTAGTGACAGCTTTAACCTCACCCCATGTAGTGACAGGATTAACCTCACACCGTGTAGTGACAGCTTTAACCTCACACCGTGTAGTGACAGCTTTTAACTCACACCGTGTAGTGTCAGCTTTATCCTCACACCGTGCAGTGACAGCTTTAACCTCACATCGTGTAGTGACAGCTTTAACATCACACTGTGTAGTGAAGCTTTAACCTCACACCATGTAGTGAAAGCTTTAACCTCACGCTGTGTAGTGACAGCTTTAACCTCACACCGTGTAGTGACAACTTTAACCTCACACTGTGTAGTGACAGCTTTAACCTCACACTGTGTAGTGACACTTTAACCTTACACCGTGTAGTGACACTTGAACCTCACATAGTGTAGTGACAATTTAACCTCACACCGTGTAGTGACAGCTGTAACCTCACACCGTGTAGTGGTGCTTTAATCTCACACCGTGTAGTGACAGCTTTAACCTCACACCGTGTAGTGACGCTTTAACCTCACACTGTGTAGTGACCGCTTTAACCTCACACCGTGTAGTGACGCTTTAACCTCACACCGTGTATTGACAGCTTTAACCTCACCCCGTGTAGTGACAAGATTAACCTCACACCGTGTAGTGACAGCTTTAACCTCACACCGTGTAGTGACAGCTTTAAACTCACAGCGTGTAGTGTCAGCTTTAACCTCACACCGTGTGCTGACGCTTTAACCTCACTCCGGGTAGTGACGCTTTAACCTCACACCGTGTAATGACGCTTTAAACTCACACCGTGTAGTGACATTTTAACCTCACTGTGTGTAGTGACGCTTTAACCTCACTCCATGTACTGACGCTTTAACCTCACACCGTGAAGTGACAGCTTTAACCTCACATCGTGTAGTGACGCTTTCCCTCACACCGTGTAGTGACATTTAACCCCACACAGTGTAGAGACAGCTTTAACCTCACACCGTGCAGTGACGCTTTAACCTCACACCGTGCAGTGACGCTTTAACCTCACACTGTGTAGTGACACTTTGACCTCACACCGTGTAGTGACGCTTTAACCTCACACAGTGTAGTGACAGCTTTAACCTCACACTGTGTAGTGAAGCTTTAACCTCACACCGTGTAGTGAAAGGTTTAACTTCGCACCGTGTAGTAACAGCTTTAACCTCACACCGTGTAGTGACAGGTTTAACTTCACACCCTGTAGTGACGCTTTAACCTCACACCGTGTAGTGACGCTTTAACCTCACACCGTGTCGTGACGCTTTAACCTCACACCGTGTCGTGACGCTTTAACCTCCCACCGTGTAGTGACAGCTTTAACATCACACCGTATAGTGACAGCTTTAACCTCACACCGTGTTGTGACAGCCTTAACCTCACACCGTGTAGTGACGCTTTATCCTCACACCGTGTAGTGACGCTTTAACCTCCCACCGTGTAGTGACAGCTTTAACATCACACCGTATAGTGACAGCTTTAACCTCACACCGTGTAGTGACAGCCTTAACCTCACACCGTGTAGTGACAGCTTTAACATCACACCGTGTAGTGACAGCTTTAACCTCACACCATGTAGTGACACTTTAACCTCACACCGTGTAGTGACAGCTTTAACCTCACACCGTGTAGTGACAGGTTTAACCTCACACCGTGTAGTGACAGTTTTAACCTCACGCCGTGTAGTGACGCTTTAACCTCACACCGTGTAGTGACGCTTTAACCTCACACCATGTAGTGACAGCTTTAACCTCACACGGTGTAGTGACGCTTTAACCTCACAACGTGTCGTGACAGGTTTAACCTCACACCTTGTAGTGATAGCTTTAACCTCACACCTGTATTGACAGCTTTAACCTCACACCATGTAGTACCAGCTTTAACCCCACACCCTTTGGTGACAGCTTTAACCTCACACCGTGTAGTGACACTTTAAACTCACACCGTGTAATCAAAGCTTTAACCTCACACTGTGTAGTGACAGCTTTAACCTCACACCGTGTAGTGACATTTTAACCTCACACTGTGTATTGAGGCTTTAACCTCACACTGTGTAGTGACCCTTTAACCTCACACCGTGTAGTGACGCTTTAACCTCACACCGGGTAGTGACGCTTTAACCTCACACCGTGTACTGACCATTTACCCGCACACTGTGTAGTGACGCTTTAACCTCACACCGTGTACTGACCCTTTAACCTCACACCGTGTCGTGAACTTTTGACCTCACACCGTGTAGTGACAGCTTTAACCTCACACCGTGCAATGACGCTTTAACCTCACACCGTGTAGTGACAGCTTTGACCTCACACCGTGTAGTGACGTTTTAACCTCACACCGTGTAGTGACGCTTTAACCTCACACCATGTAGTGACAGGTTTAACCTCACACCGTGTAGTAACGCTTTAACCTCACACCGTGTAGTGACAGCTTTAACCTCAGAACGTGTAGTGACGCTTTAACCTCACACCGTGTAGTGACAGCTTTAACCTCACACTGTGTAGTGACAGATTTAATCTCACACCGTGTAGTGACGCTTCAACCTCACACCGTGTAGTGACCGCTTTAACCTCACACCTTGTAGTGACCGCTTTAACCTCACACCATGTATTGACAGCTTTAACCTCACCCCGTGTAGTGACAGCTTTAACCTCACACCATGTGCTGATGCTTTAACCTCACACCGTGTGCGGATGCTTTAACCTCACTCCGTGTAATGACGCTTTAACCTCACACCGTGTAGTGACAGCTTTAACCTCACATCGTGTAGTGACGCTTTAACCTCACATCGTGTAGTGACGCTTTAACCTCACTCCGTGTACTGACGCTTTAACCTCACACCGTGAAGTGACAGCTTTAACCTCACATCGTGTAGTGACGCTTTAGCCTCACACCGTGTAGTGACATTTAACCCCACACCGTGTAGAGACGCTTTAACCTCACACCATGTAGTGACAGCTTTAACCTCACACCGTGCAGTGACGCTTTAACCTCACACCGTGTAGTGATACGTTAACCTCACACCGTGTAGTGACACTTTTACCTCACACCGTGCAGTGACACTTTAACCTCACACCGTGTAGTGACAGCTTTAACCTCACACCGTGTAGTGACAGGTTTAACCTCACACCGTGTAGTGACAGTTTTAACCTCACGCCGTGTAGTGACGCTTTAACCTCACACCGTGTAGTGACGCTTTAACCTCACACCATGTAGTGACAGCTTTAACCTCACACGGTGTAGTGACGCTTTAACCTCACAACGTGTCGTGACAGGTTTAACCTCACACCTTGTAGTGATAGCTTTAACCTCACACCTGTATTGACAGCTTTAACCTCACACCATGTAGTACCAGCTTTAACCCCACACCCTTTGGTGACAGCTTTAACCTCACACCGTGTAGTGACACTTTAAACTCACACCGTGTAATCAAAGCTTTAACCTCACACTGTGTAGTGACAGCTTTAACCTCACACCGTGTAGTGACATTTTAACCTCACACTGTGTATTGAGGCTTTAACCTCACACTGTGTAGTGACCCTTTAACCTCACACCGTGTAGTGACGCTTTAACCTCACACCGGGTAGTGACGCTTTAACCTCACACCGTGTACTGACCATTTACCCGCACACTGTGTAGTGACGCTTTAACCTCACACCGTGTACTGACCCTTTAACCTCACACCGTGTCGTGAACTTTTGACCTCACACCGTGTAGTGACAGCTTTAACCTCACACCGTGCAATGACGCTTTAACCTCACACCGTGTAGTGACAGCTTTGACCTCACACCGTGTAGTGACGTTTTAACCTCACACCGTGTAGTGACGCTTTAACCTCACACCATGTAGTGACAGGTTTAACCTCACACCGTGTAGTAACGCTTTAACCTCACACCGTGTAGTGACAGCTTTAACCTCACAACGTGTAGTGACGCTTTAACCTCACACCGTGTAGTGACAGCTTTAACCTCACACTGCGTAGTGACAGATTTAATCTCACACCGTGTAGTGACGCTTCAACCTCACACCGTGTAGTGACCGCTTTAACCTCACACCTTGTAGTGACCGCTTTAACCTCACACCATGTATTGACAGCTTTAACCTCACCCCGTGTAGTGACAGCTTTAACCTCACACCATGTGCTGATGCTTTAACCTCACACCGTGTGCGGATGCTTTAACCTCACTCCGTGTAATGACGCTTTAACCTCACACCGTGTAGTGACAGCTTTAACCTCACATCGTGTAGTGACGCTTTAACCTCACACCGTGTAGAGACGCTTTAACCTCACACCATGTAGTGACAGCTTTAACCTCACACCGTGCAGTGACGCTTTAACCTCACACCGTGTAGTGATACGTTAACCTCACACCGTGTAGTGACACTTTTACCTCACACCGTGCAGTGACGCTTTAACCTCACACCGTGTAGTGACAGCTTTAACCTCACACCGTGTAGAGACGCTTTAACCTCACACCGTGTAGTGAAAGGTTTAACTTCACACCGTGTAGTGACAGCTTTAACCTCACACTGTGTAGTGACAGGTTTAACTTCACACCGTGTAGTGACGCTTTAACCTCACACCTTGTAGTGACACTTTTACCTCACACCGTGTAGTGACACTTTTACCTCACACTGTGTAGTGACACTTTATCCTCACACCGTGTAGTGACAGGTTTAACCTCACACCGTGTAGTGACGCTTTAACCTCACACCGTGTCGTGACACTTTAACCTCACTCCATGTAGTGACAGGTTGGACCTCACACCGTGTAGTTATGCTTCAACCTCACACCATGTAGTGACAGCTTTGACCTCACACCACGTAGTGACACTTTAACCTCACACCGTGTAGTGACACTTCAACCTCACACCGTGTAGTGCCAGCTTTAACCTCCACATCGTGTAGTGACGCTTTAACCTCACACCGTGTAGTGACAGCTTTAACATCACACCGTATAGTGACAGCTTTAACCTCACACCGTGTAGTGACAGCTTTAACCTCACACCGTGTACTGACAGCTTTAACCTCACACCGTGTTGTGACAGCTTTAACCTCACACCGTGTAGTGACACTTTAACCTCACACCGTGTAGTGATAGCTTTAACCTGACATCGTGTAGTGACAGCTTTAACCTCACACCGTGTAGTGACAGGTTTAACCTCACACCGTGCAGTGACAGCTTTAACCTCACACCGTGTAGTGACGCTTTAACCTCACACCGTGTAGTGATGCTTTAACCTCACACCTTGTAGTGACTCTTTAACCTCAAACTGTGTCATGATGCTTTAACCTCACACCGTGTAGTGACAGGTTTAACCTCACACCGTGTAGTGACACTTTAACCTCACACCGTGCAGTGACAGCTTTAACCTCACTCCGTGTAGTGACGCTTTAACCTCACACCGTGTAATGACGCTTTAACCTCACACCGTGTCGTGACAGATTTGACCTCACACCGTGTAGTGACAGCTTTAACCTCACACCGTGCAATGACGCTTTAACCTCACTCCGTGTACTGACGCTTTAACCTCACACTGTGAAGTGACAGCTTTAACCTCACATCGTGTAGTGACGCTTTATCCTCAGACCGTGTAGTGACATTTAACCCCACACAGTGTAGAGACGCTTTAACCTCACACCGTGTAGTGACAGCTTTAACCTCACACCGTGCAGTGACGCTTTAACCTCACACCGTGTAGTGACACTTTGACCTCACACCGTGTAGTGACGCTTTAACCTCACACCGTGTAGTGACGCTTTAACCTCACACCGTGTAGTGACGCTTTAACCTCACACTGTGAAGTGACACTTTATCCTCACACCGTGTAGTGACAGGTTTAACCTCACACCGTGTAGTGACGCTTTAACCTCACACCATGTCGTGACACTTTAACCTCACTCCGTGTAGTGACAGGTTGGACCTCACACCATGTAGTGATGCTTCAACCTCACACCATGTAGTGACAGCTTTGACCTCACACCATGTTGTGACAATTTAACCTCACACCGCGTAGTGACACTTTAACCTCACACAGTGTAGTGCCAGCTTTAACCTCCACATCGTGCAGTGACGCTTTAACCGCACACCGTATCGTGACAGATTTAACCTCCCACCGTATAGCGACAGCTTTAACCTCACACCGTGTAGTGACAGCTTTAACCTCACACCGTGTAGTGACAGCTTTAACATCACACCATGTAGTGACACTTTAACCTCACACCGTGTAGTGACGCTTTAACCTCACACCATGTAGTGACAGCTTTAACCTCACACGGTGTAGTGACGCTTTAACCTCACAACGTGTAGTGACAGGTTTAACCTCACACCTTGTAGTGATAGCTTTAACCTCACACCTGTATTGACAGCTTTAATCTCACACCATGTAGTGACACTTTAACCTCACACCGTGTAATCAAAGCTTTAACCTCACACTGTGTAGTGACAGCTTTAACCTCACACCGTGTAGTGACACTTTAACCTCACACTGTGTATTGAGGCTTTAACCTCACACCGTGTAGTGACCCTTTAACCTCACACCGTGTAGTGATGCTTTAACCTCACACCGGGTGGTGACGCTTTAACATCACACCGTGTACTGACCATTTACCCTCACACCGTGTAGTGACGCTTTAACCTCACACCGTGTACTGACCCCTTAACCTCACACCGTGTCGTGAACTTTTGACCTCACACCGTGTAGTGATAGCTTTAACCTCACACCGTGCAATGACGCTTTAACCTCACACCGGGTGGTGACGCTTTAATCTCACACCGTGTAGTGACAGCTTTAACCTCACACCGTGTAGTGACGTTTTAACCTCACACCGTGTAGTGACGCTTTAACCTCACACCATGTAGTGACAGCTTTAACCTCACACCGTGCAATGACGCTTTAATCTCACACCGTGTAGTGACAGCTTTAACCTCACACCGTGTAGTGACGTTTTAACCTCACACCGTGTAGTAACGCTTTAACCTCACACCGTGTAGTGACAGCTTTAACCTCACAACGTGTAGTGACGCTTTCAACTCACACCATGTAGTGACAGCTTTAACCTCACATTGTGTAGTGACAGCTTTAATCTCACACCGTGTAGTGACAGCTTTAACCTCACACCGTGTAGTGACAGCTTTAAACTCACACCGTGTCGTGTCAGCTTTAACCTCACACCGTGTGCTGATGCTTTAACCTCGCTCCGTGTAATGACGCTTTAACCTCACACCGTGTAGTGACGCTTTAAACTCACACCGTGTAGTGACATTTTAACCTCACTCCGTGTAGTGACGCTTTAACCTCACACCGTGTACTGACATTTAACACCACACCGTGTAGAGATGCTTTAACCTCACACCGTGTAGTGACAGCTTTAACCTCACACCGTGCAGTGACGCTTTAACCTCACACCGTGTAGTGATGCGTTAACCTCACACCGTGTAGTGACACTTTTACCTCACACCGTGTAGTGACGCTTTAACCTCACACCGTGTAGTGACAGCTTTAACCTCACTCCGTGTAGAGACGCTTTAACCTCACACCGTGTAGTGAAAGGTTTAACTTCACACCGTGTAGTGACAGCTTTAACCTCACACCTTGTAGTGACACTTTTACCTCACACCGTGTAGTGACACTTTTACCTCACACTGTGTAGTGACACTTTATCCTCACTCCGTGTAGAGACAGGTTTAACCTCACTCCGTGTAGTGACAGGTTGGACCTCACACCGTGTAGTGATGCTTCAACCTCACACCATGTAGTGACAGCTTTGACCTCACACCACGTAGTGACACTTTAACCTCACACCGTGTAGACACTTTAACCTCACACCGTGTAGTGCCAGCTTTACCCTCCACATCGTGTAGTGACGCTTTAACCGCACACCGTATCGTGACAGATTTAACCTCACACCGTGTAGTGACGCTTTAACCTCACACCGTGTAGTCACGCTTTATCCTCACACCGTGTAGTGACAGCTTTAACCTCACACCGTGTAGTGACAGCTTTAACATCACACCGTATAGTGACAGCTTTAACCTCACACCGTGTAGTGACAGCTTTAACCTCACACCATGTAGTGACAGCTTTAACCTCACACCGTGTAGTAACTTCTTTAACCTCACACCGTGTAGTGACGCTTTAACCTCACACCGTGTATTGACAGCTTTAACCTCACATTGTGTAGTGACAGCTTTAACCTCACCCCATGTAGTGACAGGATTAACCTCACACCGTGTAGTGACAGCTTTAACCTCACACCGTGTAGTGACAGCTTTTAACTCACACCGTGTAGTGTCAGCTTTATCCTCACACCGTGCAGTGACAGCTTTAACCTCACATCGTGTAGTGACAGCTTTAACATCACACTGTGTAGTGAAGCTTTAACCTCACACCATGTAGTGAAAGCTTTAACCTCACGCCGTGTAGTGACAGCTTTAACCTCACACCGTGTAGTGACAGCTTTAACCTCACACTGTGTAGTGACAGCTTTAACCTCACACTGTGTAGTGACACTTTAACCTTACACCGTGTAGTGACACTTGAACCTCACATAGTGCAGTGACAATTTAACCTCACACCGTGTAGTGACAGCTTTAACCTCACACCGTGTAGTGGTGCTTTAATCTCACACCGTGTAGTGACAGCTTTAACCTCACACCGTGTAGTGACGCTTTAACCTCACACTGTGTAGTGACCGCTTTAACCTCACACCGTGTAGTGACGCTTTAACCTCACACCGTGTATTGACAGCTTTAACCTCACCCCGTGTAGTGACAAGATTAACCTCACACCGTGTAGTGACAGCTTTAACCTCACACCGTGTAGTGACAGCTTTAAACTCACAGCGTGTAGTGTCAGCTTTAACCTCACACCGTGTGCTGACGCTTTAACCTCACTCCGTGTAGTGACGCTTTAACCTCACACCGTGTAATGACGCTTTAAACTCACACCGTGTAGTGACATTTTAACCTCACTGTGTGTAGTGACGCTTTAACCTCACTCCGTGTACTGACGCTTTAACCTCACACCGTGAAGTGACAGCTTTAACCTCACATCGTGTAGTGACGCTTCAGCCTCACACCGTGTAGTGACATTTAACCCCACACAGTGTAGAGACGCTTTAACCTCACACCGTGTAGTGACAGCTTTAACCTCACACCGTGCAGTGACGCTTTAACCTCACACCGTGTAGTGACGCTTTAACCTCACACTGTGTAGTGACACTTTGACCTCACACCGTGTAGTGACGCTTTAACCTCACACCGTGTAGTGACAGCTTTAACCTCACACCGTGCAGTGACGCTTTAACCTCACACCGTGTAGTGACGCTTTAACCTCACACTGTGTAGTGACACTTTGACCTCACACCGTGTAGTAACAGCTTTAACCTCACACCGTGTAGTGACAGGTTTAACTTCACACCCTGTAGTGACGCTTTAACCTCACACCGTGTAGTGACGCTTTAACCTCACACCGTCTGGTGACGCTTTAACCTCCCACCGTGTAGTGACAGCTTTAACATCACACCGTATAGTGACAGCTTTAACCTCACACCATGTAGTGGTGCTTTAATCTCACACTGTGTAGTGACAGCTTTAACCTCACACCGTGTAGTGACACTTTAACCTCACTCCGTGTAGAGACAGCTTTAACCTCACACCATGTAGTGACACTTTAACCTCACACCGTGTAGTGACAGCTTTAACCTCACACCTGTAGTGACGCTTTAACCTCACACCGTGTAGTGACAGCTTTAACCTCACACTGTGTAGTGACAGCTTTAACCTCACACCGTGTAGTGACAGCTTTAACCTCACACCGTGTAGTGACAGCTTTAACCTCACACCGTTTAGTGACAGCTTTCACCTCACACCGTGCAGTGACGCTTTAACCTCACACCGTGTAGTGACAGCTTTAACCTCACACTGTGTTGTGACGCTTTAACCTCACACCGTGTAGTGACGCTTTAACTTCACTCCGTGTAGTGACAGCTTTAACCTCACACCATGTAGTGACGCTTAAACCTCACACCGTGCAGTGACACTTTAACCTCACACCGTGTAGTGACAGCTTTAACCTCACAGCATGTAGTGACAGCTTTAACCTCACACCATGTAGTTACAGCTTTAACCTCACAGCATGTAGTGACAGCTTTGACCTCACACCACGTAGTGACAATTTAACCTCACACCGTGTAGTGACACTTTAACCTCACACAGTGTAGTGCCAGCTTTAACCTCCACATCGTGTAGTGACGCTTTAACCGCACACCGTATCGTGACAGATTTAACCTCACACCTTGTAGTGACGCTTTAACCTTACACCGTGTAGTGACGCTTTATCCTCACACCGTGTAGTGACGCTTTAACCTCCCACCGTGTAGTGACTGCTTTAACATCACACCGTATAGTGACAGCTTTAACCTCACACCGTGTAGTGACAGTTTTAACCTCACACCGTGTAGTGACAGCTTTAACCTCACACCGTGTCGTGACAGCTTTAACCTCACACCATGTAGTGACACTTTAACCTCACACCGTGTAGTGACAGCTTTAACCTGACAACGTGTAGTGACAGCTTTAACCTCACACCGTGTAGTGACAGGTTTAACCTCACACCGTGTAGTGACAGTTTTAACCTCACACCGTGTAGTGACGCTTTAACCTCACACCATGTAGTGACAGCTTTAACCTCACACGGTGTAGTGACGCTTTAACCTCACACCGTGTAGTGACAGGTTTAACCTCACACCTTGTAGTGATAGCTTTAACCTCACACCTGTATTGACAGCTTTAACCTCACACCATGTAGTACCAGCTTTAACCCCACACCCTTTGGTGACAGCTTTAACCTCACACCGTGTAGTGACACTTTAACCTCACACCGTGTAATCAAAGCTTTAACCTCACACCGTGTAGTGACACTTCTACCTCACACTGTGCAGTGACACTTTATCCTCACACCGTGTAGTGACAGCTTTAACCTCACACCGTGTCATGACGCTTTAACCTCACACCGTGTCGTGACACTTTAACCTCACTCCGTGTAGTGACAGGTTGGACCTCACACCGTGTAGTGATGCTTCAACCTCACACCATGTAGTGACAGCTTTGACCTCACACCATGTAGTGACACTTTAACCTCACACCGTGTAGTGACACTTTAACCTCACACCGTATCGTGACAGATTTAACCTCACACCGTGTAGTGACGCTTTAACCTCACACCGTGTAGTCACGCTTTATCCTCACACCGTGTAGTGACAGCTTTAACCTCACACCGTGTAGTGACAGCTTTAACCTCACACCGTGTAGTGACAGCTTTAACCTCACACCGTGTAGTGACAGCTTTAACCTCACACCGTGTAGTGACGCTTTAACCTCACACCGTGTAGTGATGCTTTAACCTCACACCTTGTAGTGACTCTTTAACCTCACACTGTGTCATGATGCTTTAACCTCACACCGTGTAGTGACAGGTTTAACCTCACACCGTGTAGTGACACTTTAACCTCACACCGTGCAGTGACAGCTTTAACCTCACACCGTGTAGTGACAGGTTTAACCTCACACCGTGTAGTGACACTTTAACCTCACACCGTGTAGTAACTGCTTTAACCTCACATTGTGTAGTGACAGCTTTAACCTCACCCCTTGTAGTGACAGGATTAACCTCACACCGTGTAGTGACAGCTTTAACCTCACACCGTGTAGTGACAGCTTTTAACTCACACCGTGTAGTGTCAGCTTTAACCTCACACCGTGTAGTGACAGCTTTAACCTCACATCGTGTAGTGACAGCTTTAACATCACACTGTGTAGTGAAGCTTTAACCTCACACCATGTAGTGAAAGCTTTAATCTCACACCGTGTAGTGACAG
Source organism: Somniosus microcephalus (assembly GCF_052327205.1). Taxonomy (NCBI): domain Eukaryota; kingdom Metazoa; phylum Chordata; class Chondrichthyes; order Squaliformes; family Somniosidae; genus Somniosus; species Somniosus microcephalus. Next base: position 51,411,759 of record NC_141010.1, on the reverse strand, counting down.
CTATAACCTCACACCGTGTAGTGACGTTTTAACCTCACACCGTGTAGTGACGCTTTAACCTCACACCATGTAGTGACAGGTTTAACCTCACACCGTGTAGTAACGCTTTAACCTCACACCGTGTAGTGACAGCTTTAACCTCACACCGTGTAGTGACGCTTTAACCTCACACCGTGTAGTGACAGCTTTAACCTCACACTGTGTAGTGACGCTTTAACCTCACACCGTGTAGTGACAGCTTTAACCTCACACCGTGTAGTGACGCTTTAACCTCACACCGTGTAGTGACAGCTTTAACCTCACACCGTGTAGTGACAGCTTTAATCTCACACCGTGTAGTGACGCTTTAACCTCACACCGTGTAGTGACAGCTTTAACCTCACACCGTGTAGAGACAGCTTTAAACTCACACCGTGTAGTGTCAGCTTTAACCTCCCACCGTGTAATGACGCTTTAACCTCACACCGTGTAGTGACGCTTTAAACTCACACCGTGTAGTGACAGCTTTAACCTCACACCATGAAGTGACAGCTTTAACCTCACATCGTGTAGTGACGCTTTAGCCTCAGACCGTGTGGTGACATTTAACCCCACACCGTGTAGAGACGCTTTAACCTCACACCGTGTAGTGATGCGTTAACCTCACACCGTGTAGTGACACTTTTACCTCACACCGTGTAGTGACAGCTTTAACCTCACACCGTGTAGTGACAGCTTTAACCTCACACCGTGTAGTGACACTTTAACCTCACATCGTGTAGTGATAGCTTTAACCTGACATCGTGTAGTGACAGCTTTAACCTCACACCGTGTAGTGACAGATTTAACCTCACACCGTGTAGTGACAGCTTTAACCTCACACCGTGTAGTGACGCTTTAACCTCACACCGTGTAGTGATGCTTTAACCTCACACCTTGTAGTGACTCTTTAACCTCACACTGTGTCATGATGCTTTAACCTCACACCGTGTAGTGACAGGTTTAACCTCACACCGTGTAGTGACACTTTAACCTCACACCGTGCAGTGACACTTTAACCTCACACCGTTTAGTGACAGCTTTAACCTCACACCGTGTAGTGACACTTTAACCTCACACCGTGTAGTAACTGCTTTAACCTCACACCGTGTAGTGACGCTTTAACCTCACACCGTGTATTGACAGCTTTAACCTCACATTGTGTAGTGACAGCTTTAACCTCACCCCTTGTAGTGACAGGATTAACCTCACACCGTGTAGTGACAGCTTTAACCTCACACCGTGTAGTGACAGCTTTTAACTCACACCGTGTAGTGTCAGCTTTAACCTCACACCGTGTAGTGACAGCTTTAACCTCACATCGTGTACTGACAGCTTTAACATCACACTGTGTAGTGAAGCTTTAACCTCACACCATGTAGTGAAAGCTTTAACCTCACACCGTGTAGTGACAGCTTTAACCTCACACCGTGTAGTGACAGCTTTAACCGCACACTGTGTAGTGACAGCTTTAACCTCACACTGTGTAGTGACACTTTAACCTTACACCGTGTAGTGACACTTGAACCTCACATAGTGTAGTGACAATTTAACCTCACACCGTGTAGTGACAGCTTTAACCTCACACCGTGTAGTGATGCTTTAATCTCACACCGTGTAGTGACAGCTTTAACCTCACACCGTGTAGTGACAGCTTTAACCTCACAGTGTGTAGTGACAGCTTTAACCTCACACCGTGTAGTGACACTTTAACCTCACTCCGTGTAGAGACAGCTTTAACCTCACACCATGTAGTGACACTTTAACCTCACACCGTGTAGTGACAGCTTTAACCTCACACCTGTAGTGACGCTTTAACCTCACACCGTGTAGTGACAGCTTTAACCTCACACTGTGTCGTGACACTTTAACCTCACACTGTGTAGTGACAGCTTTAACCTCACACCGTGTAGTGACAGCTTTAACCTCACACCGTTTAGTGACAGCTTTAACCTCACACCGTGCAGTGACGCTTTAACCTCACACCGTGTAGTGACAGCTTTAACCTCACACTGTGTTGTGACGCTTTAACCTCACACCGTGTAGTGACGCTTTAACCTCACTCCATGTAGTGACAGCTTTAACCTCACACTGTGTAGTGACAGCTTTAACCTCACACCATGTAGTGACGCTTAAACCTCACACCGTGCAGTGACGCTTTAACCTCACACCGTGTAGTGACAGCTTTAACCTCACAGCATGTAGTGACAGCTTTAACCTCACACCATGTAGTGACAGCTTTAACCTCACAGCTTGTAGTGACAGTTTTACCTCACACCATGTAGTGACACCTTTAACCTCACACTGTGTCGTGACGCTTTAACCTCACACCGTGTAGTGACACTTTAACCTCACACCGTGTAGTGACGCTTTAACCTCACACCATGTAGTGACAGCTTTAACCTCACACTGTGTAGTGACGCTTTATCCTCACACCGTGTAGTGACAGCTTTAACCTCACACCGTGTAGTGATGCTTTAACCTCACACCGTTTAGTGACGCTTTAACCTCACACTGTGTTGTGACGCTTTAACCTCACTCCATGTAATGACAGCTTTAACCTCACACCGTTTAGTGACAGCTTTAACCTCACACCGTGCAGTGACGCTTTAACCTCACACCGTGTCGTGACAGCTTTAACCTCACACTGTGCAGTGACGCTTTAACCTCACACCGTGTAGTGACAGTTTTTACCTCACACTGTGTAGTGACGCTTTAACCTCACACCGTGTCGTGACACTTTAACCTCACTCCGTGTAGTGACAGCTTTAACCTCACACTGTGTAGTGACAGCTTTAACCTCACACCGTGTAGTGACGCTTAAACCTCACACCTTGCAGTGACGCTTTAACCCCACACCGTGTAGTGACAGCTTTAACCTCACAGCATGTAGTGACAGCTTTAACCTCACACTGTGTAATGATGCATTAACCTCACACCGTGTAGTGACACTTTAACCTCACACCGTGTAGTGACGCTTTAACCTCACACCGTGTAGTGACAGCTTTACCCTCACAGCATGTAGTGACAGCTTTAACCTCACACCATGTAGTGACACCTTTAACCTCACACTGTGTAATGATGCATTAACCTCACACCGTGTAGTGACACTTTAACCTCACACCGTGTAGTGACGCTTTAACCTCACACCGTGTAGTGACGCTTTAACCTCACACCGTGTAATGACGCTTTAACCTCACTCCGTGTAGTGACAGCTTTAACCTCACAGCATGTAGTGACAGCTTTAACCTCACACCATGTAGTGACACCTTTAACCTCACACTGTGTAATGATGCATTAACCTCACACCGTGTAGTGACACTTTAACCTCACACCGTGTAGTGACGCTTTAACCTCACACCGTGTAGTGACACTTTAACCTCACACCGTGTAGTGACGCTTTAACCTCACACCGTGTAGTGACGCTTTAACCTCACACCGTGTAATGACGCTTTAACCTCACACCGTGTAGTGACACTTTTAACCTCACACCGTGTAATGACGCTTTAACCTCACTCCGTGTAGTGCAGCTTTAACCTCACACCGTGTAGTGACACTTTTAACCTCACACCGTGTCGTGACACTTTAACCTTTTTGCATCTTGACCGAACAGTAATGAATAGAGGAGACGGAATGAACCTTTTACTCTTTACTGAGTAAGTGGGTGGACATTACAGCACATTGTCTGCATGGCAGTACCCGAAACTGAAAGTGAAAGACAAAGTAAAACCGAGCCCCCCAGCACCCCCTTCAGGTAACACCCGGGAACTGGGACAAACTTCATTAAAGCAAAACTCGAAACACAACACTCCTTTCCCCCAGATAAAATTCCTTCGTCTTCCAGGCGTCTGGGACGGAATCTAACCCGACTTGAGCGCCGCTGGACAGGCATAGTCGGGGTGCCACTGCTAGCCGCAGGAAAACCTTCCTCCGTGGCTGATGACTCCCTGACACCTTCTGTCGATGTGGCTTCCGTCGTTGTTGCAGGAAGCAGGCCGTCACTGCCTGGCAGATGTGGCGGAGACAATGGCCTACCCTGTGACGTCTCTGTTACTCTCACCGGAGTACGACCCCGTAGCTGGTCTACATGGCGTCTGTGTAGCTGGCCATCAGGTGTACGGACGCTGTACAACAGGGGACCCGTGGCCTGCTCCACCACGGCAGGCATCCATTTGTCTCCTCCTGCATAGCAACGGGCAAACACAGTCTCTGACGGCTCAAACTGCCTGGCGGTGCCCTGGTGCTTCTTAGCCAGCTCTTCTTGCTTTGTGTGCATCTCATCCCTGTAGTCCGGGTGTAGCCGGTCCAGTGCAGTTGCCAGCCGGCAACCCATCAGCATCTCGGCAGGACTCTTCCCCGCTGCTGAGTTTGGTGTGGTATGCTGTGATAACAGGAACCTGTCCAATCTGGTTTGCCAGTCCCCCACCGCTATCCTCACCAGTGCCTCTTTTGTGGTTTGCACCATCCTCTCTGCCTGCCCGTTAGAGGAGGGGTGATAGGGTGCTGTGGTCACGTGGCGGATCCAGTTTCTGCCTGCAAAAGCCTTGAACTCCGCTGACGTGAAGGCTGCTCCATTGTCCGAAACCAGCACGTCGGGGACCCCATGTGTGGCAAACAGCAAACGCAACGCGTTGATCACTGCACTGGATGTCATGGAGCTCATGATAGCCACCTCCAGCCATTTCGAATGAGAATCCACCACTATCAAAAAGATCTTCCCCTGAAATGGCCCTGCAAAGTCAATGTGGAGTCTTGACCATTTACGAGTGGTCCACTCCCAGGGGTGAAGGGGAGCCTTGGATGGGCTATGGCGAGTCAGCTGACATGTCTCACAGCTCTTTACCACCTCCTCCACGTCTCGGTCCAACCCCGGCCACCAGACGTAGCTTCTCGCCAACACCTTCATGTGCACAATCCCAGGGTGTGAGTCATGCAGTATTTTCAGCAGCTCCTCTCTTGCGGCGGCAGGAACCACCACACGGCTTCCCCAGAGCACGCAGTTCTTGTGTGCAGACATTTCATGGCGCCTCTGAACGAAGGGCTTGAAATGCTCCTCCTGGACCTCGGAGGGCCAGCCATGCAGCAGCCAGCGTAGCACCCGTGATAAGACTGGATCTTTCTGTGTGAGGCTGCCAATCCGCTGGGCATGGAGTGGGGCCTCCAGAACCTCCTCCAGTAGCAGCACCTCCAGGGGTGGTGGCGTCTCAGCCATCGGCCAGTTCAAAGGCAAGCGACTCAGAGCATCAGCATTAGCCAGCATCTTCCCAGGCCTGTAGCAAAGTTCATAACTGTAGGCCCCCAACATCAGACTCCACCGAAGCATACGCGGTGATATGATCTGGGGCATGGGCTTGGAGTGATGCAGGAGCCCCAAGAGTGGCTTGTGGTCTGTGTAGATGATGAACTGTCTCCCTAACAGGTACTGGCTGAACTTCTTTACCCCAAATATGATGGCTAGGGCCTCCTTGTCAATCTGGGCGTAATTACGTTCTGTTGTTGAGAGTGTTCTTGAGGCAAAACTGATAGGCGCTTCCTGGCCATCTGGCTCTATGTGACCCAACAGAGCTCCCAGCCTGTATGGTGAGGCATCACACACCAACACCAATGGCTTGTTTTCATCATAGTGTGCCAGAACCTTATCTGCTTGTAGCAGTTCCTTTGCCTGTCTGTAGGCTGTTTCATGAGCTGAGGTCCAGTTCCACACTGTTGCTTGGTCTAACAGCCTGTGCAGTGGCTCTAAGATTGTGGCTTTGCCCTTGAGAAAACAACTGTAGAAGTTTAACAGTCCGAGGAATGCCTGCAGTTCGGTCTTGTTCTTGGGGGTGGGAGCGCTCCTGATAGCCTCCACCTTCTCCGTAGTCGGATGCACACCGTCTTTGTCCACTCGGAATCCCAAGAACTCCACCCCATTGGCAGCGAACACACATTTCTCCTTCTGAAGGCGTAGTCCTACCTCAGCCAGCCGGCGTAGTACTTCCTGCAGCCGTTCATCATGGGCTTCCTGTGTCTTGCCTGTAATCAGTATGTCATCCAAGTAAGGCTGAACTCCCGGAACACCAGCCAACAGGGTGTCCATGAACCTCTGAAAGATTGCCACAGCCGTAGACACCCCAAACTGCAGCCTTGTGGCTTGGAAAAGTCCTCTGTGGGTGTTGATTGTCAACAGCTCGGCTGACTCTTCATCCAGGACCAGTTGCTGGTATGCTTGCTTGAGATCCAGCTTGGTGAACAGAGTGCCTCCAGCCAGTGTTGAAAACAGTTCTGTAACTGTTGGTAAGGGATACACATCTGGTAACACAGCAGTATTAACCATACATCTGTAATCTCCACAGATTCGCAGGCCCCCATCCTTCTTTGCAATGGGCACGATAGGGGTGGCCCAACGAGAGTTCTTCACTTGCAAGAGAACCCCTTGGTTCACCAGCTTATCCAGGGCCTCATCTGTAAAGTCCGCGCCTGCTCCCGGAGTCCTTATCACTCTCCTGATCTTCTGAACTACTATCTGTCAGTTTCTTTACTTTCCTGTACTGTTCCTTAGTAGTTCTTGTCGTGTTAGTCTTCTTTCCCGACCTGCAGACTCTTGCTATATGTCCCATTTTCCCGCATTGCCTGCATATTTTGTCTTTAAACCAGCAGTCCTTCTGCTCATGGGTTGTTCTGCCGCAGCGATAGCACTTTTCGGCTCCATACGCCATTTCATTAGCGCTGTATTCTTGTGGTTTCTGTTGTATTTCCGCAGCTCCCCGTGCTGCTGCTTCGTAGGATACTGCCACGCTGAAAGCCTGTTCTAGCATCAGGTCCTTTTTTGAAAGTAGTCGTTTCTGGGTTCCTTCACTCTGGAGCCCGCAGACAAACTTATCCCGCAAGGTGTCTGCCAGTCCTGCTCCGAACTGGCAGTGCTTCGATAACTTGCGTAGTTCCGTAAGATAGTCAGCATTGCTCTCATCTTTGTGCTGGTTTCTTTTATGGAACTTGAATCTTTCTGCTATCAGCAGTGGTGTAGGGCTTAGATGTTCTTGTAAGATATGAACAATCTCCTCAAAACTTTTCTCCATTGGTTTAGCTGGGGTAATTAAATTCCGCAATAGGCCGTACGTACTCGCACCCATCAGATTTAATAATACCGACGCCCTCTTTCCATCTGCCACCTCATTTGCCTTGCAGTACACTTCAATTCTTTCCACATACGTGGTCCAGTCTTCTACCTCGTTGTCGAAAGCAGTGATACTGCCACTTTTCGGCATCTTGGGCGATTTAAAATGGCGCCTCCCGCGCTTTTGCTTCTTCCCCAATGGAATAAAATGGCGCCTCCCGCGCTTTTGCTTCTTCCCCAACGGGATAAAATGGCGCCTCCCGCGCTTTTGCTTCTTCCCCTTACTGCCACGCTGCTCCTAGCATTCTACGGGGTAATGGCGGCGACCCGCAGCTTCGGCGCATCTCGCTTTCCTTCCCCCCCGTTTGGTTTCTCTCCGCTGTCCTGTTCTCGAGCACCGACCGCGCCCTGTGCGCTCCACCCTCTCTCTCTTGTTTTCTTTTCCCGGCGACGCTGCGCGGCCCGATTTGTAGAGCCGCTCGATCGAGCTTGAGCCCTCCGCAGTCCGGAAGGGTCAGCGCGCTACCTGCTACCAGCACGATTCGCTGGAACCACAGTCTCTCCCGCAATTCTCCAAACACCGATGGATTCTTTGGGCGGTTGCCCTCAGTCGACGCCCGTTGCTCAGACCACGACCTTCCAGGACCTTCCTTTCAGGCGAGATCCCCGTGAGATGATGCCACACTGCAGGTGAATTCGAACTTACTCGTCGCCACTGTAAAGTCCGCGCCTCAATCATACACAGACTTCGGGAGAACAGTTTAACAGGTACTTTACTGAACAAGAGGCAGCTTGAAACTGAAACTACAGAAGCCTGCTAGGGCCTTTTATACAGGGGTGGTCACTGCCGGTACTGCAGTCTAAGACCAGTTATTCCCTTAAAGGTACATACACAACATCATCCACCTTCTTGCGCAATGCAAAAGGCACTGGTCGCGCCTTGAAGAACTTAGGCGCTACGCCTGAGTCCACTTCGATTGAGACTGGCGGTCCCCGACAGGCCCCGAACTCACCAAAATCCTCTTCATAGTTCTCCAACATAGGCATTATGGGCTGTCGCTGTACCGTGTGTACTCCTGTCACTTCAATACCTAGGGGCACAAACCAATCTCTGCCCAGCAGGCTTGTGCCCTGCCCCGCCACCACATAAAGTGGAAGTGTGTCCTTCCACATGAATCATACCCAGCACCTGGAGTTGAGCTTGGGACCACTGCCGTAGCACGCCACTGACCTGAGCCATCGCCGGGGGTTCACTTGGCCACAGCCTGTTGTAAGTCTCTTCACTTATCAACGAACACGCTGAGCCTGAATCCACCTCCATGCAGAGTGGTGCCCCATTCATGATCATATTTTTCGTGTATCCCCACCGTCCGTGGGGTAGCTGCTCAGCTTCCGTGGTATACACTGTGTACTCATCGTTGTCCTCCAGCGTCAGGGTGTGTGTCTGCGATGCTTGTGTTGGCTCTGCTGCAGCAGCCTGAGCTTTCTTCATGCAGACACGAGCTATGTGTCCTCTTTTCTTACAGAAATGACATACCGCTGACACAAATTTGCATGTAGTGGAACCATGGAGAGCCCCACAGCGGAAACATTTTCTTCCTGTCTCTTTAGTTGCCTCCATGTCTCTCGCAGCAGCGGCTGCGTGTGTGGTCTTGTGCACCTCCTCGGCGGCCTGAGATGGTGCTGCCTCTGTACGGAGCATACGTGTGTTCATCGATGCAGCCTCTGCTGCTAAAGCCTCCTCCTCGGCCAGTCGGAACGTCAGGGCCTTCTCCGCTAACAGTTGTCTCTGCAATGCCGAGTCCAGCACTCCACACACAGTCCGATCACGGAGCATATTGTCGAAATGGTCACCAAAATTACAATGTAATGAGCGTTTCATCAACTCAGCAATGTAACTTGAAATAGATTGTCAAAGGCTGCTGTTTACAATTGTGAAAATGGAAACGCTGCACAATCTCTGAGGGTTTTGGGTTAAAATGTTTCTGCAGCTTCTCAATCAAATCAGCATAATCCACCTCACTAGGTTTACGAGGAGCCACCAATGAACGCAGGACAGAGTAAGTAGCAGCTCCGCATACACTTAGCAACACTGAGCGCTTCTTCTCTTCTTTGTCAATATTATTGGCCTCAAAGAAACACCCCAGTCTTTCTGCATATTCCTCCCATGAACTGTCCTTATCCCCAGAGAACTCTTCAATACGTCCCAAGGTCATCATAGTTTTAATGTGCACTGTCCCTTTAAGATCCACGGACTTTTTTCTTTTTTTATTAATTATTGTTCTCCGGCCAGAGTAACGGTAGCTACACTCACGGTAGTTGCCTGGCCCGCACAATACTCTGTCCGCCGTCTAGGTCGCAGCTAGCCAAATATCAAAATGCCGTTGATGTTGCTAGCTGAGTGGCCCGCTCGTCGCAATTTCCAATATCACGGCTGTAGTTTCGCATGTCTATCTCCGTCCTCCTAGAGAGTTCAACAGCCGCCTCGTCGCCAGTATTGCATCTTGGCCGAACAGTAATGAATAGAGGAGACGGAATGAACCTTTTACTATTTACTGAGTAAATGGGTGGACATTACAGCACATTGTCTGCATGGCAGAACCCGAAACTGAAAGTGAAAGACAAAGTAAAACCGAGCCCCCCAGCACCCCCTTCAGGTAACACCCGGGAACTGGGACAAACACCATTGAAGCAAAACTCAAAACACAACAAACCTCACACCGTGTAGTGACAGCTTTAAACTCACACCATGTGGTGACAGCTTTAACCTCACACCGTGCAGTGACGCTTTAACCTCACACCATGTAGTGACAGCTTTAACCTCACGCCGTGTAGTGACAGGTTTAACCTCACACCGTGTAGTGACAGGTTTAAACTCACACCGTGTACTGACGCTTTAACCTTTAACCTCACACCGTGTAGTGACAGCTTTAAACTCACACCGTGTAGTGACAGCTTTAAACTCACAGCGTGTACTGACAGCTTTAACGTCACACCATGTAGTGACGCTTTCACATCAAACCGTGTAGTGACACTTTAACCTCACACCTTGTAGTGACAGGTTGGACCTCACAGTGCAGTGACAGCTTTAACCTCACACCATGTAGTGACAGGTTTCACCTCACACCATGTAGTGACAGCTTTAACCTCATACCGTGTAGTGACGCTTTAACCTCACACCGTGTAGCGACAGCTTTAACCTCACACTCTATAGTAACAGCTTTAACCTCACACCATGTAGTGACAGCTTTAACCTCACACCGTGTATTGACAGCTTTAACCTCACACCGTATAGTGACAGCTTTAACCTCACACCGTGTAGTGACAGCTTTAACCTCACACCGTGTAGTGTCAGCTTTAACCTCACACCGTGTAGTGACATTTTAACCTCACTCCGTGCAGTGACGCTTTAACCTCACACCGTGTAGTGACAGGTTTAACCTCACACCGTGTGGTGACAGCTTTAACCTCACACCATGTATTGATAGCTTTATCCTCACACCGTGTCGTGACAGCTTTAACCTCACACCGTGTAATGACGCTTTAACCTCACACCGTGTAGTGACAACTTTAACCTCACACCGTGTAGTGACAACTTTAACCTCACACCGTGTAGTGACAGCTTTAACCTCATACTCTGTAGTGACAGCTTTAACCTCACACCGTGTAGGGACAGCTTTAACCTCACACCGTGTAGTGACAGCTTCAACCTCACACCGTATAGTGACAGCTTTAACCTCACACCGTGTAGTGACAGCTTTAACCTCACACCGTGTAGTGACAGCTTTAACCTCACACCGTGTAGTGACGCTTTAACCTCACACCGTGCAGTGACAGCTTTCACCTCATACCGTGTAGTGACAGCGTTAATCTCACACCGTGTAGTGACAGCTTTAACCTCAGACCGTGTAGTGACAGCTTTAACCTCACACCGTGTAGTGACAGCTTTAACATCACACTGTGTAGTGACGCTTTAACCTCACACCATGTAGTGACGCTTTAACCTCACGCCGTGCAGTGACAGCTTTAACCTCATACCGTGTCGTGACAGCTTTAACCTCATACCGTGTAGTGACAGCTTTAACCTCACACCGTGTAGGGACAGCTTTAACCTCACACCGTGTAATGACAGCTTTAACCTCACACCATGTAGTGATGTTTTAAACCTCACACTGTGTAGTGACGCTTTAACCTCACACCGTGTAGTGACAGGTTCAAACTCACACCGTGCACTGACGGTTTAACCTCACAACGTGTAGTGACAGCTTTAACCTCACACCGTGTAGTGACGCTTTAACCTCACACCGTGTAGTGAAAGGTTTAACCTCACACCATGTACTGACGCTTTAACCTCACACCGTGTAGTGACAGCTTTAACCTCACACCGTGTACTGACGCTTTAACCTCACACCGTGTAGTGACAGCTTTAACCTCACACCGTGTAGTGACAGCTTTAACCTTACACCATGTAGTGACAGGTTTAACCTCACACCGTGTACTGACGCTTTAACCTCACACCATGTAGTGACAGCTTTAATCTCACACCGTGTAGTGACAGCTTCAACCTCACACCGTGTAGTGACAGGTTTAACCTCACACCGTGTCTGACACTCTAACCTCACACCGTCTAGTGACACCTTTAACCTCACACCGTGTAGTGACAGGTTTAACCTCACACCGTGTACTGACGCTTTAACCTCACACCGTGTAGTTACAGCTTTAACCTCACACCGTGTAGTGACGCTTTAACCTCACACCGTATAGTGACGCTTTAACCTCACACTGTGTAGTGACGCTTTAACCTCACACCGGGTAATGCCGCTTTAACCTCACACCGTGTAGTGACACTTTAACCTCACACCGTGTAGTGACAGCTTTAACCTCACACCGTGTAGTGACGCTTTAACCTCACACCGTGTACTGACGCTTTAACTCACACCGTGTAGTGACATCTTTAACATCACACCGTGTATTGACAGCTTTAACCACACACCGTGTAGTGACAGCTTTAACCTCACACCGTGTAGTAACAGCTTTAACCTCACACCGTGTAGTGACAGCTTTAACATCACATCGTATATTTACAGCTTTAACCTCACACTGGGTCGTGACATTTTAACCTCACTCCGTGTAGTGACGCTTTAAGCTCACACCATGTAGTGACAGCTTTAACCCCACACCGTGTGGTGACAGCTTTAACCTCACAGGATGTATTGATAGCTTTTTCCACACACCCTGTCGTGACAGCTATAACCTCACACCGTGTAATGATGCTTTAACCTCACATCATGTAGTGACGCTTTAACCTCAAACTGTGCAGTGACGCTTTAACCTCACGCCGTGTAGTGACAGCTTTAACCTCACACCGTGTAGTGACAGCTTTAACCTCACACCGTGTAGTGACAGCTTTAACCTCACACCGTGTAGTGACAGGTTTAACCTCACACCGTGTAGTGACAGGTGTAACCTCACACCGTGTCTGACGCTCTAACCTCACACCGTGTAGTGACACCTTTAACCTCACACCGTGTAGTGACAGTTTTAACCTCACACCGTGTGCTGACGCTTTAACCTGACACGGAGAAGTGACAGCGTTATCCTCACACCGTGTCGTGACAGCTTTAACCTCACACCGTGTAATGACGCTTTAACCTCACACCGTGTAGTGACAACTTTAACCTCACACCGTGTAGTGACAACTTTAACCTCACACCGTGTAGTGACAGCTTTAACCTCATACTCTGTAGTGACAGCTTTAACCTCACACCGTGTAGGGACAGCTTTAACCTCACACCGTGTAGTGACAGCTTCAACCTCACACCGTATAGTGACAGCTTTAACCTCCCACCGTGTAGTGACAGCTTTAACCTCACACCGTGTAGTGACAGCTTTAACCTCACACCGTGTAGTGACGCTTTAACCTCACACCGTGCAGTGACAGCTTTCACCTCATACCGTGTAGTGACAGCGTTAATCTCACACCGTGTAGTGACAGCTTTAACCTCAGACCGTGTAGTGACAGCTTTAACCTCACACCGTGTAGTGACAGCTTTAACATCACACTGTGTAGTGACGCTTTAACCTCACACCATGTAGTGACGCTTTAACCTCACACCGTGCAGTGACAGCTTTAACCTCATACCGTGTCGTGACAGCTTTAACCTCATACCGTGTAGTGACAGCTTTAACCTCACACCGTGTAGGGACAGCTTTAACCTCACACCGTGTAATGACAGCTTTAACCTCACACCATGTAGTGATGTTTTAAACCTCACACTGTGTAGTGACGCTTTAACCTCACACCGTGTAGTGACAGGTTCAAACTCACACCGTGCACTGACGGTTTAACCTCACAACGTGTAGTGACAGCTTTAACCTCACACCGTGTACTGACGCTTTAACCTCACACCGTGTAGTGACAGCTTTAACCTCACACCGTGTAGTGACGCTTTAACCTCACACCGTGTAGTGAAAGGTTTAACCTCACACCATGTACTGACGCTTTAACCTCACACCGTGTAGTGACAGCTTTAACCTCACACCGTGTACTGACGCTTTAACCTCACACCGTGTAGTGACAGCTTTAACCTCACACCGTGTAGTGACAGCTTTAACCTTACACCATGTAGTGACAGGTTTAACCTCACACCGTGTACTGACGCTTTAACCTCACACCATGTAGTGACAGCTTTAATCTCACACCGTGTAGTGACAGCTTCAACCTCACACCGTGTAGTGACAGGTTTAACCTCACACCGTGTACTGACGCTTTAACCTCACACCGTGTACTGACAGCTTTAACCTCACACCGTGTAGTTACAGCTTTAACCTCACACCGTGTCGTGACGCTTTAACCTCACACCGTATAGTGACGCTTTAACCTCACACTGTGTAGTGATGCTTTAACCTCACACCGGGTAATGCCGCTTTAACCTCACACCGTGTAGTGACACTTTAACCTCACACCGTGTAGTGACAGCTTTAACCTCACACCGTGTAGTGACGCTTTAACCTCACACCGTGTACTGACGCTTTAACCTCACACCGTGTAGTGACATCTTTAACATCACACCGTGTATTGACAGCTTTAACCTCACACCGTGTAGTGACAGCTTTAACCTCACACCGTGTAGTAACAGCTTTAACCTCACACCGTGTAGTGACAGCTTTAACATCACATCGTATATTTACAGCTTTAACCTCACACTGGGTAGTGACATTTTAACCTCACTCCGTGTAGTGACGCTTTAAGCTCACACCATGTAGTGACAGCTTTAACCCCACACCGTGTGGTGACAGCTTTAACCTCACAGGATGTATTGATAGCTTTTTCCACACACCCTGTCGTGACAGCTATAACCTCACACCGTGTAGTGACGCTTTAACCTCAAACTGTGCAGTGACGCTTTAACCTCACGCCGTGTAGTGACAGCTTTAACCTCACACCGTGTAGTGACAGCTTTAACCTCACACCGTGTAGTGACAGCTTTAACCTCACACCGTGTAGTGACAGGTTTAACCTCACACCGTGTAATGACAGGTGTAACCTCACACCGTGTCTGACGCTCTAACCTCACACCGTGTAGTGACACCTTTAACCTCACACCGTGTAGTGACAGTTTTAACCTCACACCGTGTGCTGACGCTTTAACCTGACACGGAGAAGTGACAGCGTTATCCTCACACCGTGTCGTGACAGCTTTAACCTCATACCGTGTAGTTACAGCTTTAACCTCACACCGTGTAGTGACAGGTTTAACCTCACACCGTGTAGTGACACTTTAACCTCACACCGTGTAGTAACTTCTTTAACCTCACACCGTGCAGTGACGCTTTAACCTCACACCGTGTATTGACAGCTTTAACCTCACATTGTGTAGTGACAGCTTTAACCTCACCCCATGTAGTGACAGGATTAACCTCACACCGTGTAGTGACAGCTTTAACCTCACACCGTGTCGTGACAGCTTTTAACTCACACCGTGTAGTGTCAGCTTTATCCTCACACCGTGTAGTGACAGCTTTAACCTCACATCGTGTAGTGACAGCTTTAACATCACACTGTGTAGTGAAGCTTTAACCTCACACCATGTAGTGAAAGCTTTAACCTCACACCGTGTAGTGACAGCTTTAACCTCACACCGTGTAGTGACAGCTTTAACCTCACACTGTGTAGTGACGGCTTTCACCTCACACTGTGTAGTGGCACTTTAACCTTACACCGTGTAGTGACACTTGAACCTCACATAGTGTAGTGACAATTTAACCTCACAACGTGTAGTGACAGCTTTAACCTCACACCGTGTTGTGGTGCTTTAATCTCACACCGTGTCGTGACAGCTTTAACCTCACACCGTGTAGTGACGCTTTAACCTCACACTGTGTAGTGACAGCTTTAACCTCACACCGTGTAGTGACACTTTAACCTCACTCCATGTAGAGACAGCTTTAACCTCACACCATGTAGTGACACTTTAACCTCACACCGTGTAGTGACAGCTTTAACCTCACACCTGTAGTGACGCTTTAACCTCACACCGTGTAGTGACAGCTTTAACCTCACACTGTGTAGTGACAGCTTTAACCTCACACTGTGTAGTGACAGCTTTAACCTCACACCGTGTAGTGACAGCTTTAACCTCACACCGTTTAGTGACAGCTTTAACCTCACACCGTGCAGTGACACTTTAACCTCACACCGTGTAGTGACAGCTTTAAACTCACACTGTGTTGTGACGCTTTAACCTCACACCGTGTAGTGACGCTTTAACCTCACTCCGTGTAGTGACAGATTTAACCTCACACTGTGTAGTGACAGCTTTAACCTCACACCATGTAGTGACGCTTAAACCTCACACCGTGCAGTGACGCTTTAACCTCACACCGTGTAGTGACAGCTTTTAACTCACACCGTGTAGTGTCAGCTTTATCCTCACACCGTGTAGTGACAGCTTTAACCTCACATCGTGTAGTGACAGCTTTAACATCACACTGTGTAGTGAAGCTTTAACCTCACACCATGTAGTGAAAGCTTTAACCTCACACCGTGTAGTGACAGCTTTAACCTCACACCGTGTAGTGACAGCTTTAACCTCACACTGTGTAGTGACGGCTTTCACCTCACACTGTGTAGTGACACTTTAACCTTACACCGTGTAGTGACACTTGAACCTCACATAGTGTAGTGACAATTTAACCTCACAACGTGTAGTGACAGCTTTAACCTCACACCGTGTAGTGGTGCTTTAATCTCACACCGTGTCGTGACAGCTTTAACCTCACACCGTGTAGTGACGCTTTAACCTCACACTGTGTAGTGACAGCTTTAACCTCACACCGTGTAGTGACACTTTAACCTCACTCCATGTAGAGACAGCTTTAACCTCACACCATGTAGTGACACTTTAACCTCACACCGTGTAGTGACAGCTTTAACCTCACACCTGTAGTGACGCTTTAACCTCACACCGTGTAGTGACAGCTTTAACCTCACACTGTGTAGTGACAGCTTTAACCTCACACTGTGCAGTGACAGCTTTAACCTCACACCGTGTAGTGACAGCTTTAACCTCACACCGTTTAGTGACAGCTTTAACCTCACACCGTGCAGTGACACTTTAACCTCACACCGTGTAGTGACAGCTTTAACCTCACACTGTGTTGTGACGCTTTAACCTCACACCGTGTCGTGACGCTTTAACCTCACTCCGTGTAGTGACAGATTTAACCTCACACTGTGTAGTGACAGCTTTAACCTCACACCATGTAGTGACGCTTAAACCTCACACCGTGCAGTGACGCTTTAACCTCACACCGTGTAGTGACAGCTTTTAACTCACACCGTGTAGTGTCAGCTTTATCCTCACACCGTGTAGTGACAGCTTTAACCTCACATCGTGTAGTGACAGCTTTAACATCACACTGTGTAGTGAAGCTTTAACCTCACACCATGTAGTGAAAGCTTTAACCTCACACCGTGTAGTGACAGCTTTAACCTCACACCGTGTAGTGACAGCTTTAACCTCACACTGTGTAGTGACGGCTTTCACCTCACACTGTGTAGTGACACTTTAACCTTACACCATGTAGTGACACTTGAACCTCACATAGTGTAGTGACAATTTAACCTCACAACGTGTAGTGACAGCTTTAACCTCACACCGTGTAGTGGTGCTTTAATCTCACACCGTGTCGTGACAGCTTTAACCTCACACCGTGCAGTGACGCTTTAACCTCACACTGTGTAGTGACAGCTTTAACCTCACTCCGTGTAGAGACAGCTTTAACCTCACACCATGTAGTGACACTTTAACCTCACACCGTGTAGTGACAGCTTTAACCTCACACCTGTAGTGACGCTTTAACCTCACACCGTGTAGTGACAGCTTTAACCTCACACTGTGTAGTGACAGCTTTAACCTCACACTGTGTAGTGACAGCTTTAACCTCACACCGTGCAGTGACACTTTAACCTCACACCGTGTAGTGACAGCTTTAACCTCACACTGTGTTGTGACGCTTTAACCTCACACCGTGTAGTGACGCTTTAACCTCACTCCGTGTACTGACAGATTTAACCTCACACCGTGTAGTGACGCTTTAACCTCACTCCGTGTACTGACAGATTTAACCTCACACCGTGTAGTTACAGCTTTAACCTCACACCGTATAGTGACGCTTTAACCTCACACTGTGTAGTGACGCTTTAACCTCACACCGGGTAATGCCGCTTTAACCTCACACCGTGTAGTGACACTTTAACCTCACACCGTGTAGTGACAGCTTTAACCTCACACCGTGTAGTGACGCTTTAACCTCACACCGTGTAGTGACAGCTTTAACCTCACACCGTGTAGTTACAGCTTTAACCTCACACCGTGTAGTGACGCTTTAACCTCACACCGTATAGTGACGCTTTAACCTCACACTGTGTAGTGACGCTTTAACCTCACACCGGGTAATGCCGCTTTAACCTCACACCGTGTAGTGACACTTTAACCTCACACCGTGTAGTGACAGCTTTAACCTCACACCGTGTAGTGACGCTTTAACCTCACACCGTGTACTGACGCTTTAACCTCACACCGTGTAGTGACATCTTTAACATCACACCGTGTATTGACAGCTTTAACCTCACACCGTGTAGTGACAGCTTTAACCTCACACCGTGCAGTAACAGCTTTAACCTCACACCGTGTAGTGACAGCTTTAACATCACATCGTATATTTACAGCTTTAACCTCACACTGGGTAGTGACATTTTAACCTCACTCCGTGTAGTGACGCTTTAAGCTCACACCATGTAGTGACAGCTTTAACCCCACACCGTGTGGTGACAGCTTTAACCTCACAGGATGTATTGATAGCTTTTTCCACACACCCTGTCGTGACAGCTATAACCTCACACCGTGTAGTGATGCTTTAACCTCACATCATGTAGTGACGCTTTAACCTCAAACTGTGCAGTGACGCTTTAACCTCACGCCATGTAGTGACAGCTTTAACCTCACACCGTGTAGTGACAGCTTTAACCTCACACCGTGTAGTGACAGCTTTAACCTCACACCGTGTAGTGACAGGTTTAACCTCACACCGTGTAGTGACAGGTGTAACCTCACACCGTGTCTGACGCTCTAACCTCACACCGTGTAGTGACACCTTTAACCTCACACCGTGTAGTGACAGTTTTAACCTCACACCGTGTGCTGACGCTTTAACCTGACACGGAGAAGTGACAGCGTTATCCTCACACCGTGTCGTGACAGCTTTAACCTCACACCGTGTAATGACGCTTTAACCTCACACCGTGTAGTGACAACTTTAACCTCACACCGTGGAGTGACAACTTTAACCTCACACCGTGTAGTGACAGCTTTAACCTCATACTCTGTAGTGACAGCTTTAACCTCACACCGTGTAGGGACAGCTTTAACCTCACACCGTGTAGTGACAGCTTCAACCTCACACCGTATAGTGACAGCTTTAACCTCCCACCGTGTAGTGACAGCTTTAGCCTCACACCGTGTAGTGACAGCTTTAACCTCACACCGTGTAGTGACGCTTTAACCTCAAACCGTGCAGTGACAGCTTTCACCTCATACCGTGTAGTGACAGCGTTAATCTCACACCGTGTAGTGACAGCTTTAACCTCAGACCGTGTAGTGACAGCTTTAACCTCACACCGTGTAGTGACAGCTTTAACATCACACTGTGTAGTGACGCTTTAACCTCACACCATGTAGTGACGCTTTAACCTCACACCGTGCAGTGACAGCTTTAACCTCATACCGTGTCGTGACAGCTTTAACCTCATACCGTGTAGTGACAGCTTTAACCTCACACCGTGTAGGGACAGCTTTAACCTCACACCGTGTAATGACAGCTTTAACCTCACACCATGTAGTGATGTTTTAAACCTCACACTGTGTAGTGACGCTTTAACCTCACACCGTGTAGTGACAGGTTCAAACTCACACCGTGCACTGACGGTTTAACCTCACAACGTGTAGTGACAGCTTTAACCTCACACCGTGTACTGACGCTTTAACCTCACACCGTGTAGTGACAGCTTTAACCTCACACCGTGTAGTGACGCTTTAACCTCACACCGTGTAGTGAAAGGTTTAACCTCACACCATGTACTGACGCTTTAACCTCACACCGTGTAGTGACAGCTTTAACCTCACACCGTGTACTGACGCTTTAACCTCACACCGTGTAGTGACAGCTTTAACCTCACACCGTGTAGTGACAGCTTTAACCTTACACCATGTAGTGACAGGTTTAACCTCACACCGTGTACTGACGCTTTAACCTCACACCATGTAGTGACAGCTTTAATCTCACACCGTGTAGTGACAGCTTCAACCTCACACCGTGTAGTGACAGGTTTAACCTCACACCATGTCTGACGCTCTAACCTCACACCGTCTAGTGACACCTTTAACCTCACACCGTGTAGTGACAGGTTTAACCTCACACCGTGTACTGACGCTTTAACCTCACACCGTGTACTGACAGCTTTAACCTCACACCGTGTAGTTACAGCTTTAACCTCACACCGGGTAATGCCGCTTTAACCTCACACCGTGTAGTGACACTTTAACCTCACACCGTGTAGTGACAGCTTTAACCTCACACCGTGAAGTGACGCTTTAACCTCACACCGTGTACTGACGCTTTAACCTCACACCGTGTAGTGACATCTTTAACATCACACCGTGTATTGACAGCTTTAACCTCACACCGTGTAGTGACAGCTTTAACCTCACACCGTGTAGTAACAGCTTTAACCTCACACCGTGTAGTGACAGCTTTAACATCACATCGTATATTTACAGCTTTAACCTCACACTGGGTAGTGACATTTTAACCTCACTCCGTGTAGTGACGCTTTAAGCTCACACCATGTAGTGACAGCTTTAACCCCACACCGTGTGGTGACAGCTTTAACCTCACAGGATGTATTGATAGCTTTTTCCACACACCCTGTCGTGACAGCTATAACCTCACACCGTGTAGTGATGCTTTAACCTCACATCATGTAGTGACGCTTTAACCTCAAACTGTGCAGTGACGCTTTAACCTCACGCCGTGTAGTGACAGCTTTAACCTCACACCGTGTAGTGACAGCTTTAACCTCACACCGTGTAGTGACAGCTTTAACCTCACACCGTGTAGTGACAGGTTTAACCTCACACCGTGTAATGACAGGTGTAACCTCACACCGTGTCTGACGCTCTAACCTCACACCGTGTAGTGACACCTTTAACCTCACACCGTGTAGTGACAGTTTTAACCTCACACCGTGTGCTGACGCTTTAACCTGACACGGAGAAGTGACAGCGTTATCCTCACACCGTGTCGTGACAGCTTTAACCTCATACCGTGTAGTTACAGCTTTAACCTCACACCGTGTAGTGACAGGTTTAACCTCACACCGTGTAGTGACACTTTAACCTCACACCGTGTAGTAACTTCTTTAACCTCACACCGTGCAGTGACGCTTTAACCTCACACCGTGTATTGACAGCTTTAACCTCACATTGTGTAGTGACAGCTTTAACCTCACCCCATGTAGTGACAGGATTAACCTCACACCGTGTAGTGACAGCTTTAACCTCACACCGTGTCGTGACAGCTTTTAACTCACACCGTGTAGTGTCAGCTTTATCCTCACACCGTGTAGTGACAGCTTTAACCTCACATCGTGTAGTGACAGCTTTAACATCACACTGTGTAGTGAAGCTTTAACCTCACACCATGTAGTGAAAGCTTTAACCTCACACCGTGTAGTGACAGCTTTAACCTCACACCGTGTAGTGACAGCTTTAACCTCACACTGTGTAGTGACGGCTTTCACCTCACACTGTGTAGTGGCACTTTAACCTTACACCGTGTACTGACACTTGAACCTCACATAGTGTAGTGACAATTTAACCTCACAACGTGTAGTGACAGCTTTAACCTCACACCGTGTTGTGGTGCTTTAATCTCACACCGTGTCGTGACAGCTTTAACCTCACACCGTGTAGTGACGCTTTAACCTCACACTGTGTAGTGACAGCTTTAACCTCACACCGTGTAGTGACACTTTAACCTCACTCCATGTAGAGACAGCTTTAACCTCACACCATGTAGTGACACTTTAACCTCACACCGTGTAGTGACAGCTTTAACCTCACACCTGTAGTGACGCTTTAACCTCACACCGTGTAGTGACAGCTTTAACCTCACACTGTGTAGTGACAGCTTTAACCTCACACTGTGTAGTGACAGCTTTAACCTCACACCGTGTAGTGACAGCTTTAACCTCACACCGTTTAGTGACAGCTTTAACCTCACACCGTGCAGTGACACTTTAACCTCACACCGTGTAGTGACAGCTTTAACCTCACACTGTGTTGTGACGCTTTAACCTCACACCGTGTAGTGACGCTTTAACCTCACTCCGTGTAGTGACAGATTTAACCTCACACTGTGTAGTGACAGCTTTAACCTCACACCATGTAGTGACGCTTAAACCTCACACCGTGCAGTGACGCTTTAACCTCACACCGTGTAGTGACAGCTTTTAACTCACACCGTGTAGTGTCAGCTTTATCCTCACACCGTGTAGTGACAGCTTTAACCTCACATCGTGTAGTGACAGCTTTAACATCACACTGTGTAGTGAAGCTTTAACCTCACACCATGTAGTGAAAGCTTTAACCTCACACCGTGTAGTGACAGCTTTAACCTCACACCGTGTAGTGACAGCTTTAACCTCACACTGTGTAGTGACGGCTTTCACCTCACACTGTGTAGTGACACTTTAACCTTACACCGTGTAGTGACACTTGAACCTCACATAGTGTAGTGACAATTTAACCTCACAACGTGTAGTGACAGCTTTAACCTCACACCGTGTAGTGGTGCTTTAATCTCACACCGTGTCGTGACAGCTTTAACCTCACACCGTGTAGTGACGCTTTAACCTCACACTGTGTAGTGACAGCTTTAACCTCACACCGTGTAGTGACACTTTAACCTCACTCCATGTAGAGACAGCTTTAACCTCACACCATGTAGTGACACTTTAACCTCACACCGTGTAGTGACAGCTTTAACCTCACACCTGTAGTGACGCTTTAACCTCACACCGTGTAGTGACAGCTTTAACCTCACACTGTGTAGTGACAGCTTTAACCTCACACTGTGCAGTGACAGCTTTAACCTCACACCGTGTAGTGACAGCTTTAACCTCACACCGTTTAGTGACAGCTTTAACCTCACACCGTGCAGTGACACTTTAACCTCACACCGTGTAGTGACAGCTTTAACCTCACACTGTGTGTGACGCTTTAACCTCACACCGTGTCGTGACGCTTTAACCTCACTCCGTG
Organism: Somniosus microcephalus; assembly: GCF_052327205.1. Taxonomy (NCBI): domain Eukaryota; kingdom Metazoa; phylum Chordata; class Chondrichthyes; order Squaliformes; family Somniosidae; genus Somniosus; species Somniosus microcephalus. The sequence goes on along the minus strand of NC_141010.1, from coordinate 51,388,764 downwards.
TAGTGACAGATTTAACCTCACACTGTGTAGTGACAGCTTTAACCTCACACCATGTAGTGACGCTTAAACCTCACACCGTGCAGTGACGCGTTAACCTCACACCGTGTAGTGACAGCTTTTAACTCACACCGTGTAGTGTCAGCTTTATCCTCACACCGTGTAGTGACAGCTTTAACCTCACATCGTGTAGTGACAGCTTTAACATCACACTGTGTAGTGAAGCTTTAACCTCACACCATGTAGTGAAAGCTTTAACCTCACACCGTGTAGTGACAGCTTTAACCTCACACCGTGTAGTGACAGCTTTAACCTCACACTGTGTAGTGACGGCTTTCACCTCACACTGTGTAGTGACACTTTAACCTTACACCATGTAGTGACACTTGAACCTCACATAGTGTAGTGACAATTTAACCTCACAACGTGTAGTGACAGCTTTAACCTCACACCGTGTAGTGGTGCTTTAATCTCACACCGTGTCGTGACAGCTTTAACCTCACACCGTGCAGTGACGCTTTAACCTCACACTGTGTAGTGACAGCTTTAACCTCACTCCGTGTAGAGACAGCTTTAACCTCACACCATGTAGTGACACTTTAACCTCACACCGTGTAGTGACAGCTTTAACCTCACACCTGTAGTGACGCTTTAACCTCACACCGTGTAGTGACAGCTTTAACCTCACACTGTGTAGTGACAGCTTTAACCTCACACTGTGTAGTGACAGCTTTAACCTCACACCGTGCAGTGACACTTTAACCTCACACCGTGTAGTGACAGCTTTAACCTCACACTGTGTTGTGACGCTTTAACCTCACACCGTGTAGTGACGCTTTAACCTCACTCCGTGTACTGACAGATTTAACCTCACACCGTGTAGTGACGCTTTAACCTCACTCCGTGTACTGACAGATTTAACCTCACACCGTGTAGTTACAGCTTTAACCTCACACCGTATAGTGACGCTTTAACCTCACACTGTGTAGTGACGCTTTAACCTCACACCGGGTAATGCCGCTTTAACCTCACACCGTGTAGTGACACTTTAACCTCACACCGTGTAGTGACAGCTTTAACCTCACACCGTGTAGTGACGCTTTAACCTCACACCGTGTAGTGACAGCTTTAACCTCACACCGTGTAGTTACAGCTTTAACCTCACACCGTGTAGTGACGCTTTAACCTCACACCGTATAGTGACGCTTTAACCTCACACTGTGTAGTGACGCTTTAACCTCACACCGGGTAATGCCGCTTTAACCTCACACCGTGTAGTGACACTTTAACCTCACACCGTGTAGTGACAGCTTTAACCTCACACCGTGTAGTGACGCTTTAACCTCACACCGTGTACTGACGCTTTAACCTCACACCGTGTAGTGACATCTTTAACATCACACCGTGCAGTAACAGCTTTAACCTCACACCGTGTAGTGACAGCTTTAACATCACATCGTATATTTACAGCTTTAACCTCACACTGGGTAGTGACATTTTAACCTCACTCCGTGTAGTGACGCTTTAAGCTCACACCATGTAGTGACAGCTTTAACCCCACACCGTGTGGTGACAGCTTTAACCTCACAGGATGTATTGATAGCTTTTTCCACACACCCTGTCGTGACAGCTATAACCTCACACCGTGTAGTGATGCTTTAACCTCACATCATGTAGTGACGCTTTAACCTCAAACTGTGCAGTGACGCTTTAACCTCACGCCATGTAGTGACAGCTTTAACCTCACACCGTGTAGTGACAGCTTTAACCTCACACCGTGTAGTGACAGCTTTAACCTCACACCGTGTAGTGACAGGTTTAACCTCACACCGTGTAGTGACAGGTGTAACCTCACACCGTGTCTGACGCTCTAACCTCACACCGTGTAGTGACACCTTTAACCTCACACCGTGTAGTGACAGTTTTAACCTCACACCGTGTGCTGACGCTTTAACCTGACACGGAGAAGTGACAGCGTTATCCTCACACCGTGTCGTGACAGCTTTAACCTCACACCGTGTAATGACGCTTTAACCTCACACCGTGTAGTGACAACTTTAACCTCACACCGTGTAGTGACAACTTTAACCTCACACCGTGTAGTGACAGCTTTAACCTCATACTCTGTAGTGATAGCTTTAACCTCACACCGTGTAGGGACAGCTTTAACCTCACACCGTGTAGTGACAGCTTCAACCTCACACCGTATAGTGACAGCTTTAACCTCACACCGTGTAGTGACAGCTTTAACCTCACACCGTGTAGTGACAGCTTTAACCTCACACCGTGTAGTGACGCTTTAACCTCACACCGTGCAGTGACAGCTTTCACCTCATACCGTGTAGTGACAGCGTTAATCTCACACCGTGTAGTGACAGCTTTAACCTCAGACCATGTAGTGACAGCTTTAACCTCACACCGTGTAGTGACAGCTTTAACATCACACTGTGTAGTGACGCTTTAACCTCACACCATGTAGTGACGCTTTAACCTCACACCGTGCAGTGACAGCTTTAACCTCATACCGTGTCGTGACAGCTTTAACCTCATACCGTGTAGTGACAGCTTTAACCTCACACCGTGTAGGGACAGCTTTAACCTCACACCGTGTAATGACAGCTTTAACCTCACACCATGTAGTGATGTTTTAAACCTCACACTGTGTAGTGACGCTTTAACCTCACACCGTGTAGTGACAGGTTCAAACTCACACCGTGCACTGACGGTTTAACCTCACAACGTGTAGTGACAGCTTTAACCTCACACCGTGTACTGACGCTTTAACCTCACACCGTGTAGTGACAGCTTTAACCTCACACCGTGTAGTGACGCTTTAACCTCACACCGTGTAGTGAAAGGTTTAACCTCACACCATGTACTGACGCTTTAACCTCACACCGTGTAGTGACAGCTTTAACCTCACACCGTGTACTGACGCTTTAACCTCACACCGTGTAGTGACAGCTTTAACCTCACACCGTGTAGTGACAGCTTTAACCTTACACCATGTAGTGACAGGTTTAACCTCACACCGTGTACTGACGCTTTAACCTCACACCATGTAGTGACAGCTTTAATCTCACACCGTGTAGTGACAGCTTCAACCTCACACCGTGTAGTGACAAGTTTAACCTCACACCGTGTCTGACGCTCTAACCTCACACCGTCTAGTGACACCTTTAACCTCACACCGTGTAGTGACAGGTTTAACCTCACACCATGTACTGACGCTTTAACCTCACACCGTGTACTGACAGCTTTAACCTCACACCGTGTAGTTACAGCTTTAACCTCACACCGTGTAGTGACGCTTTAACCTCACACCGTATAGTGACGCTTTAACCTCACACTGTGTAGTGACGCTTTAACCTCACACCGGGTAATGCCGCTTTAACCTCACACCGTGTAGTGACAGCTTTAACCTCACACCGTGTAGTGACGCTTTAACCTCACACCGTGTACTGACGCTTTAACCTCACACCGTGTAGTGACATCTTTAACATCACACCGTGTATTGACAGCTTTAACCTCACACCGTGTAGTGACAGCTTTAACCTCACACCGTGTAGTAACAGCTTTAACCTCACACCGTGTAGTGACAGCTTTAACATCACATCGTATATTTACAGCTTTAACCTCACACTGGGTAGTGACATTTTAACCTCACTCCGTGTAGTGACGCTTTAAGCTCACACCATGTAGTGACAGCTTTAACCCCACACCGTGTGGTGACAGCTTTAACCTCACAGGATGTATTGATAGCTTTTTCCACACACCCTGTCGTGACAGCTATAACCTCACACCGTGTAGTGATGCTTTAACCTCACATCATGTAGTGACGCTTTAACCTCACAGGATGTATTGATAGCTTTTTCCACACACCCTGTCGTGACAGCTATAACCTCACACCGTGTAGTGACAGCTTTAACCTCACACCGTGTAGTGACAGCTTTAACCTCACACCGTGTAGTGACAGGTTTAACCTCACACCGTGTAGTGACAGGTTTAACCTAACACCGTGTCTGACGCTCTAACCTCACACCGTGTAGTGACACCTTTAACCTCACACCGTGTAGTGACAGTTTTAACCTCACACCGTGTAGTGACAGCTTTAACCTCATACCGTGTAGTTACAGCTTTAACCTCACACCGTGTAGTGACAGGTTTAACCTCACACCGTGTAGTGACACTTTAACCTCACACCGTGTAGTAACTTCTTTAACCTCACACCGTGTAGTGACGCTTTAACCTCACACCGTGTATTGACAGCTTTAACCTCACATTGTGTAGTGACAGCTTTAACCTCACACCGTGTAGTGACAGCTTTAACCTCACACCGTGTCGTGACAGCTTTTAACTCACACCGTGTAGTGTCAGCTTTATCCTCAAACCGTGTAGTGACAGCTTTAACCTCACATCGTGTAGTGACAGCTTTAACATCACACTGTGTAGTGAAGCTTTAACCTCACACCATGTAGTGAAAGCTTTAACCTCACACCGTGTAGTGACAGCTTTAACCTCACACCGTGTAGTGACAGCTTTAACCTCATACTCTGTAGTGATAGCTTTAACCTCACACCGTGTAGTGAAAGCTTTAACCTCACACCGTGTAGTGACAGCTTTAACCTCACACCGTGTAGTGACAACTTTAACCTCACACCGTGTAGTGACAGCTTTAACCTCATACTCTGTAGTGATAGCTTTAACCTCACACCGTGTAGGGACAGCTTTAACCTCACACCGTGTAGTGACAGCTTCAACCTCACACCGTATAGTGACAGCTTTAACCTCACACCATGTAGTGAAGCTTTAACCTCACACCATGCAGTGACAGCTTTAACCTCATACCGTGTCGTGACAGCTTTAACCTCATACCGTGTAGTGACAGCTTTAACCTCACACCGTGTAGAGACAGCTTTAACCTCACACCGTGTAATGACAGCTTTAACCTCACACCATGTAGTGATGTTTTAAACCTCACACTGTGTAGTGACGCTTTAACCTCACACCGTGTAGTGACAGGTTCAAACTCACACCGTGCACTGACGGTTTAACCTCACAACGTGTAGTGACAGCATTAACCTCACACCGTGTACTGACGCTTTAACCTCACACCGTGTAGTGACAGCTTTAACCTCACACCGTGTAGTGACGCTTTAACCTCACACCGTGTAGTGAAAGGTTTAACCTCACACCATGTACTGACGCTTTAACCTCACACCGTGTAGTGACAGCCTTAACCTCACACCGTGTACTGACGCTTTAACCTCACACCGTGTAGTGACAGCTTTAACCTCACACCGTGTAGTGACAGCTTTAACCTTACACCATGTAGTGACAGGTTTAACCTCACACCGTGTACTGACGCTTTAACCTCACACCATGTAGTGACAGCTTTAATCTCACACCGTGTAGTGACAGCTTCAACCTCACACCGTGTAGTGACAAGTTTAACCTCACACCGTGTCTGACGCTTTAACCTCACACCGTGTACTGACAGCTTTAACCTCACACCGTGTAGTTACAGCTTTAACCTCACACCGTGTAGTGACGCTTTAACCTCACACCGTATAGTGACGCTTTAACCTCACACTGTGTAGTGACGCTTTAACCTCACACCGGGTAATGCCGCTTTAACCTCACACCGTGTAGTGACACTTTAACCTCACACCGTGTAGTGACAGCTTTAACCTCACACCGTGTAGTGACGCTTTAACCTCACACCGTGTACTGACGCTTTAACCTCACACCGTGTAGTGACATCTTTAACATCACACCGTGTATTGACAGCTTTAACCTCACACCGTGTAGTGACAGCTTTAACCTCACACCGTGTAGTAACAGCTTTAACCTCACACCGTGTAGTGACAGCTTTAACATCACATCGTATATTTACAGCTTTAACCTCACACTGGGTAGTGACATTTTAACCTCACTCCGTGTAGTGACGCTTTAAGCTCACACCATGTAGTGACAGCTTTAACCCCACACCGTGTGGTGACAGCTTTAACCTCACAGGATGTATTGATAGCTTTTTCCACACACCCTGTCGTGACAGCTATAACCTCACACCGTGTAGTGATGCTTTAACCTCACATCATGTAGTGACGCTTTAACCTCACAGGATGTATTGATAGCTTTTTCCACACACCCTGTCGTGACAGCTATAACCTCACACCGTGTAGTGTCAGCTTTAACCTCACACCGTGTAGTGACAGCTTTAACCTCACACCGTGTAGTGACAGCTTTAACCTCACACCGTGTAGTGACAGGTTTAACCTCACACCGTGTAGTGACAGGTTTAACCTAACACCGTGTCTGACGCTCTAACCTCACACCGTGTAGTGACACCTTTAACCTCACACCGTGTAGTGACAGTTTTAACCTCACACCGTGTAGTGACAGCTTTAACCTCATACCGTGTAGTTACAGCTTTAACCTCACACCGTGTAGTGACAGGTTTAACCTCACACCGTGTAGTGACACTTTAACCTCACACCGTGTAGTAACTTCTTTAACCTCACACCGTGTAGTGACGCTTTAACCTCACACCGTGTATTGACAGCTTTAACCTCACATTGTGTAGTGACAGCTTTAACCTCACACCGTGTAGTGACAGCTTTAACCTCACACCGTGTCGTGACAGCTTTTAACTCACACCGTGTAGTGTCAGCTTTATCCTCACACCGTGTAGTGACAGCTTTAACCTCACATCGTGTAGTGACAGCTTTAACATCACACTGTGTAGTGAAGCTTTAACCTCACACCATGTAGTGAAAGCTTTAACCTCACACCGTGTAGTGACAGCTTTAACCTCACACCGTGTAGTGACAGCTTTAACCTCACACCGTGTAGTGACGGCTTTCACCTCACACTGTGTAGTGACACTTTAACCTTACACCGTGTAGTGACACTTGAACCTCACATAGTGTAGTGACAATTTAACCTCACAACGTGTAGTGACAGCTTTAACCTCACACCGTGTAGTGGTGCTTTAATCTCACACCGTGTCGTGACAGCTTTAACCTCACACCGTGTAGTGACGCTTTAACCTCACACTGTGTAGTGACAGCTTTAACCTCACACCGTGTAGTGACACTTTAACCTCACTCCGTGTAGAGACAGCTTTAACCTCACACCATGTAGTGACACTTTAACCTCACACCGTGTAGTGACAGCTTTAACCTCACACCTGTAGTGACGCTTTAACCTCACACCGTGTAATGACAGCTTTAACCTCACACTGTGTAGTGACAGCTTTAACCTCACACTTTGTAGTGACAGCTTTAACCTCACACCGTGTAGTGACAGCTTTAACCTCACACCGTTTAGTGACAGCTTTAACCTCACACCGTGCAGTGACACTTTAACCTCACACCGTGTAGTGACAGCTTTAACCTCACACTGTGTTGTGACGCTTTAACCTCACACCGTGTAGTGACGCTTTAACCTCACTCCGTGTAGTGACAGATTTAACCTCACACTGTGTAGTGACAGCTTTAACCTCACACCATGTAGTGACGCTTAAACCTCACACCGTGCAGTGACGCTTTAAATTCACACCGTGTAGTGACAGCTTTAACCTCACAGCATGTAGTGACAGCTTTAACCTCACACCATGTAGTGACAGCTTTAACCTCACAGCATGTAGTGACAGCTTTAACCTCACACCATGTAGTGGCACCTTTAACCTCACACTGTGTAGTGACGCTTTAACCTCACACCGAGTAGTGACACTTTAACCTCACACCGTGTAGTGACGCTTTAACCTCACACCGTGTAGTGACAGCTTTAACCTCACACCGTGTAGTGATGCTTTAACCTCACACCGTGTAGTGACGCTTTAACCTCACTCCATGTAATGACAGCTTTAACCTCACACCGTGTCGTGACAGCTTTAACCTCACACCGTTTAGTGACAGCTTTAACCTCACACCGTGCAGTGACGCTTTAACCTCACACCGTGTCGTGACAGCTTTAACCTCACACTGTGCAGTGACGCTTTAACCTCACACCGTGTAGTGACAGCTTTAACCTCACACTGTGTAGTGACGCTTTAACCTCACACCGTGTCGTGACACTTTAACCTCACTCCGTGTAGTGACAGGTTGGACCTCACACCGTGTAGTGATGCTTCAACCTCACACCATGTAGTGACAGCTTTGACCTCACACCACGTAGTGACAATTTAACCTCACACCGTGTAGTGCCAGCTTTAACCTCCACATCGTGTAGTGACGCTTTAACCGCACACCGTATCGTGACAGATTTAAACTCACACCGTGTAGTGGCGCATTAACCTTACACCGTGTAGTGACGCTTTATCCTCACACCGTGTAGTGACGCTTTAACCTCCCACCGTTTAGTGACAGCTTTAACATCATACCGTATAGTGACAGCTTTAACCTCACACCGTGTAGTGACAGTTTTAACCTCACACCGTGTAGTGACAGCTTTAACCTCACACCGTGTAGTGACAGCTTTAACCTCACACCATGTCGTGACACTTTAACCTCACACCGTGTAGTGACAGCTTTAACCTGACATCGTGTAGTGACAGCTTTAACCTCACACCGTGTAGTGACAGGTTTAACCTCACACCGTGTCGTAACGCTTTAACCTCACACCGTGTAGTGACGCTTTAACCTCACACCATGTAGTGACAGCTTTAACCTCACACCGTGTAGTGACGCTTTAACCTCACACCGTGTAGTGACACTTTAACCTCACACCGTGTAATGACACTTCTACCTCACACTGTGTAGTGACACTTTATCCTCACACCGTGTAGTGACACTTCTACCTCACACTGTGTAGTGACACTTTATCCTCACACCGTGTAGTGACAGCTTTAACCTCACACCGTGTAGTGACGCTTTAACCTCACACCGTGTCGTGACACTTTAACCTCACTCCGTGTAGTGACAGGTTGGACCTCACACCGTGTAGTGATGCTTCAACCTCACACCATGTAGTGACAGCTTTGACCTCACACCACGCAGTGACGCTTTAACCTCACACCGTGTAGTGACACTTTAACCTCACACCGTGTACTACCAGCTTTAACCTCCACATCGTGTAGTGACGCTTTAACCGCACACCGTATCGTGACAGATTTAACCTCACACCGTGTAGTCACGCTTTAACCTCACACCGTGTAGTCACGCTTTATCCTCACACCGTGCAGTGACAGCTTTAACCTCACACCGTGTAGTGACAGCTTTAACCTCACACCGTGTAGTGACAGCTTTAACCTCACACCGTGTAGTGACAGCTTTAACCTCACACCGTGTAGTGACACTTTAACCTCACATCGTGTAGTGATAGCTTTAACCTGACATCGTGTAGTGACAGCTTTAACCTCACACCGTGTAGTGACAGGTTTAACCTCAGACCGTGTAGTGACAGCTTTAACCTCACACCGTGTCGTGACAGCTTTAACCTCACACCGTGTAGTGACGCTTTAACCTCACACCGTGTAGTGATGCTTTAACCTCACACCTTGTAGTGACTCTTTAACCTCACACTGTGTCATGATGCTTTAACCTCACACCGTGTAGTGACACGTTTAAACTCACACCGTGTAGTGACACTATAACCTCACACCGTGCAGTGACACTTTAACCTCACACCGTTTAGTGACAGCTTTAACCTCACACCGTGTAGTGACAGGTTTAACCTCACACCGTGTAGTGACACTTTAACCTCACACCGTGTAGTAACTGCTTTAACCTCACACCGTGAAGTGACGCTTTAACCTCACACCGTGTATTGACAGCTTTAACCTCAGATTGTGTAGTGACAGCTTTAACCTCACCCCTTGTAGTGACAGGATTAACCTCACACCGTGTAGTGACAGCTTTAACCTCACACCGTGTAGTGACAGCTTTTAACTCACACCGTGTAGTGTCAGCTTTAACTTCACACCGTGTAGTGACAGCTTTAACCTCACATCGTGTAGTGACAGCTTTAACATCACACTGTGTAGTGAAGCTTTAACCTCACACCATGTAGTGAAAGCTTTAATCTCACACCGTGTAGTGACAGCTATAACCTCACACCGTGTAGTGACGTTTTAACCTCACACCATGTATTGACAGCTTTAACCTCACCCCGTGTAGTGACAAGATTAACCTCACACCGTGTCGTGACAGCTTTAACCTCACACCGTGTAGTGACAGCTTTAACCTCACACCGTGTCGTGACAGCTTTAACCTCACACCGTGTACTGACGCTTTAACCTCACACCGTGAAGTGACAGCTTTAACCTCACATCGTGTAGTGACGCTTTAGCCTCACACCGTGTAGTGACAGCTTTAACCTCACACCGTGCAGTGACGCTTTAACCTCACACCGTGTAGTGAAAGGTTTAACTTCACACCGTGTAGTGACGCTTTAACCTCACACCTTGTAGTGACACTTTTACCTCACACCGTGTAGTGACGCTTTAACCTCACACCTTGTTGTGACACTTTTACCTCACACCGTGTAGTGACAGCTTTAACCTCACACCGTGTAGTGACAGGTTTAACTTCACACCGTGTAGTGACGCTTTAACCTCACACCTTGTAGTGACACTTTTACCTCACACCGTGTAGTGACACTTCTACCTCACACTGTGTAGTGACACTTTATCCTCACTCCGTGTAGTGACAGGTTGGACCTCACACTGTGTAGTGATGCTTCAACCTCACACCATGTAGTGACAGCTTTGACCTCACACCACGTCGTGACACTTTAACCTCACACCGTGTAGTGACACTTTAACCTCACACCGTGTAGTACCAGCTTTAACTCCACATCGTGTAGTGACGCTTTAACCGCACACCGTATCGTGACAGATTTAACCTCACACCGTGTAGTGACGCTTTAACCTCACACCGTGTAGTCACGCTTTATCCTCACACCGTGTAGTGACAGTTTTAACCTCACACCGTGTAGTGACAGCTTTAACATCACACCGTATAGTGACAGCTTTAACCTCACACCGTGTAGTGACAGCTTTAACCTCACACCGTGTAGTGACAGCTTTAACCTCACACCGTGTAGTGACAGCTTTAACCTCACACCGTGTAGTGACACTTTAACCTCACATCGTGTAGTGATAGCTTTAACCTGACATCGTGTAGTGACAGCTTTAACCTCACACCGTGTAGTGACAGGTTTAACCTCACACCGTGTAGTGACAGCTTTAACCTCACACCGTGTAGTGACGCTTTAACCTCACACCGTGTCGTGATGCTTTAACCTCACACCTTGTAGTGAATCTTTAACATCACACTGTGTCATGATGCTTTAACCTCACACCGTGTCGTGACAGGTTTAACCTCACACCGTGTAGTGACACTTTAACCTCACACCGTGCAGTGACACTTTAACCTCACACCGTTTAGTGACAGCTTTAACCTCACACCGTGTAGTGACAGGTTTAACCTCACACCGTGTAGTGACACTTTAACCTCACACCGTATAGTAACTGCTTTAACCTCACACCGTGTAGTGACGCTTTAACCTCACACCGTGTATTGACAGCTTTAACCTCACATTGTGTAGTGACTGCTTTAACCTCACCCCTTGTAGTGACAGGATTAACCTCACACCGTGTAGTGACAGATTTAACCTCACACCGTGTAGTGACAGCTTTTAACTCACACCGTGTAGTGTCAGCTTTAACCTCACACCGTGTAGTGACAGCTTTAACCTCACATCGTGTTGTGACAGCTTTAACATCACACTGTGTAGTGAAGCTTTAACCTCACACCATGTAGTGAAAGCTTTAACCTCACACCATGTAGTGACAGCTTTAACCTCAAACCGTGTAGTGACAGCTTTAACCTCACACTGTGTAGTGACACTTTAACCTTACACCGTGTAGTGACACTTGAACCTCACATAGTGTAGTGACAATTTAACCTCACACCGTGTAGTGACAGCTTTAACCTCACACCGTGTAGTGATGCTTTAATCTCACACCGTGTAGTGACAGCTTTAACCTCACACCGTGTAATGACGCTTTAACCTCACTCCGTGTAGAGACAGCTTTAACCTCACACCGTGTAGTGACAGCTTTAATCTCACACTGTTTAGTGACAGCTTTAACCTCACACCGTGTAGTGACAGGTTTAACCTCACACCGTGTAGTGACACTTTAACCTCACACCGTATAGTAACTGCTTTAACCTCACACCATGTAGTGACAGCTTTAACCTCAAACCGTGTAGTGACAGCTTTAACCTCACACTGTGTAGTGACACTTTAACCTTACACCGTGTAGTGACACTTGAACCTCACATAGTGTAGTGACAATTTAACCTCACACCGTGTAGTGACAGCTTTAACCTCACACCGTGTAGTGATGCTTTAATCTCACACCGTGTAGTGACAGCTTTAACCTCACACCGTGTAATGACGCTTTAACCTCACTCCGTGTAGAGACAGCTTTAACCTCACACCGTGTAGTGACAGCTTTAATCTCACACTGTGTCGTGACACTTTAACCTCACACCGTGTAGTGACAGCTTTAACCTCACACTGTGTCGTGACACTTTAACCTCACACTGTGTAGTGACAGCTTTAAACTCACACCATGTAGTGACAGCTTTAACCTCACATCGTTTAGTGACAGCTTTAACCTCACACCGTGCAGTGACGCTTTAATCTCACACCGTGTAGTGACAGCTTTAACCTCACACTCTGTTGTGACGCTTTAACCTCACACCGTGTAGTGACGCTTTAACCTCACTCCATGTAGTGACAGCTTTAACCTCACACTGTGTAGTGACAGCTTTAACCTCACACCATGTAGTGACGCTTAAACCTCACACCGTGCAGTGACGCTTTAACCTCACACCGTGTAGTGACAGCTTTAACCTCACAGCATGTAGTGACAGCTTTAACCTCACACCATGTAGTGACAGCTTTAACCTCACAGCATGTAGTGACAGCTTTAACCTCACACCATGTAGTGACACCTTTAACCTCACACTGTGTAGTGACGCTTTAACCTCACACCGTGTAGTGACACTTTAACCTCACACCGTGTAGTGACGCTTTAACCTCACACCATGTAGTGACAGCTTTAACCTCACACTGTGTAGTGACGCTTTATCCTCACACCGTGTAGTGACAGCTTTAACCTCACACCGTGTAGTGATGCTTTAACCTCACACCGTTTAGTGACGCTTTAACCTCACACTGTGTTGTGACGCTTTAACCTCACTCCATGTAATGACAGCTTTAACCTCACACCGTGTAGTGACAGCTTTAACCTCACACCGTTTAGTGACAGCTTTAACCTCACACCGTGCAGTGACGCTTTAACCTCACACCGTGTCGTGACAGCGTTAACCTCACACTGTGTAGTGACGCTTTAACCTCACACTGTGCAGTGACGCTTTAACCTCACACCGTGTCGTGACAGCGTTAACCTCACACTGTGCAGTGACACTTTAAACTCACACCGTGTAGTGACAGTTTTTACCTCACACCATGTAGTGAAAGCTTTAACCTCACACCATGTAGTGACGCTTTAACCTCACACCGTGTAGTGACAGCTTTAACCTCACACTGTGTAGTGACAGCTTTAACCTCACACCGTGTAGTGACGCTTAAACCTCACACCTTGCAGTGACGCTTTAACCCCACACTGTGTAGTGACAGCTTTAACCTCACAGCAGGTAGTGACAGCTTTAACCTCACACCATATAGTGACAGCTTTAACCTCACAGCATGTAGTGACAGCTTTAACCTCACACCATGTAGTGACACCTTTAACCTCACACTGTGTAATGACGCATTAACCTCACACCGTGTAGTGACACTTTAACCTCACACCGTGTAGTGACGCTTTAACCTCACACCGTGTAGTGACAGCTTTAACCTCACACCGTGTAGTGACGCTTTAACCTCACACCGTGTAGTGACGCTTTAACCTCACACCGTGTAGTGACGCTTTAACCTCACACCGTGTAATGACGCTTTAACCTCACTCCGTGTAGTGACAGCTTTAACCTCACACCGTGTAGTGACACTTTTAACCTCACACCGTGTCGTGACACTTTAACCTTTTTGCATCTTGACCGAACAGTAATGAATTGAGGAGACGGAATGAACCTTTTACTATTTACTGAGTAATTGGGTGGACATTACAGCACATTGTCTGCATGGCAGTACCCGAAACTGAAAGTGAAAGACAAAGTAAAACCGAGCCCCCCAGCACCCCCTTCAGGTAACACCCGGGAACTGGGACAAACTTCATTAAAGCAAAACTCGAAACGCAACACTCCTTTCCCCCAGATAAAATTCCTTCGTCTTCCAGGCGTCTGGGACGGAATCTAACCCGACTTGAGCGCCGCTGGACAGGCATAGTCGGGGTGCCACTGCTAGCCACAGGAAAACCTTCCTCCGTGGCTGATGACTCCGTGACACCTTCTGTCGATGTGGCTTCCATCGTTGTTGCAGGAAGCAGGCCGTCACTGCCTGGCAGATGTGGTGGAGACAATGGCCTACCCTGTGACGTCTCTGTTACTCTCACCGGAGTACCACCCCGTAGCTGGCCTACATGGCGTCTGTGTAGCTGGCCATCAGTTGTACGGACGCTGTATGACAGGGGACCCGTGGCCTGCTCCACCACGGCAGGCATCCATTTGTCTCCTCCTGCATAGCAACGGGCAAACACAGTCTCTGATGGCTCAAACTGCCTGGCGGTGCCCTGGTGCTTCTTAGCCAGCTCCTCTTGCTTTGTGTGCATCTCATCCCTGTAGTCCGGGTGTAGCCGGTCCAGTGCAGTTGCCAGCCGGCAACCCATCAGCATCTCGGCAGGACTCTTCCCCGTTGCTGAGTTTGGTGTGGTATGCTGTGATAACAGGAACCTGGCCAATCTGGTTTGCCAGTCCCCCACCGCTATCCTCACCAGTGCCTCTTTTGTGGTTTGCACCATCCTCTCTGCCTGCCCGTTAGAGGAGGGGTGATAGGGCGCTGTGGTCACGTGGCGGATCCAGTTTCTGCCTGCAAAAGCCTTGAACTCCGCTGACGTGAAGGCTGCTCCATTGTCCGAAACCAGCACGTCGGGGACCCCATGTGTGGCAAACAGCAAACGCAACGCGTTGATCACTGCACTGGATGTCATGGAGCTCATGATAGCCACCTCCAGCCATTTCGAATGAGAATCCACCACTATCAAAAAGATCTTCCCCTGAAATGGCCCTGCAAAGTCAATGTGGAGTCTTGACCATTTACGAGTGGTCCACTCCCAGGGGTGAAGGGGAGCCTTGGATGGGCTATGGCGAGTCAGCTGACATGCCTCACAGCTCTTTACCACCTCCTCCACGTCTCGGTCCAACCCCGGCCACCAGACGTAGCTTCTCGCCAACGCCTTCATGTGCACAATCCCAGGGTGTGAGTCATGCAGCATTTTCAGCACCTCCTCTCTTGCGGCGGCAGGAACCACCACACGGCTTCCCCAGAGCACGCAGTTCTTGTGTGCAGACATTTCATGGCGCCTCTGAACGAAGGGCTTGAAATGCTCCTCCTGTACCTCGGAGGGCCAGCCATGCAGCAGCCAGCGTAGCACCCGTGATAAGACTGGATCTTTCTGTGTGAGGCTGCCAATCCGCTGGGCATGGAGTGGGGCCTCCGGAACCTCCTCCAGTAGCAGCACCTCCAGGGGTTGTGGCATCTCAGCCATCGGCCGGTTCAAAGGCAAGCGACTCAGAGCATCAGCATTAGCCAGCATCTTCCCAGGCCTGTAGCAAAGTTCATAACTGTAGGCCCCCAACATCAGACTCCACCGAAGCATATGTGGTGATATGATCTGGGGCATGGGCTTGGAGTGATACAGGAGCCCCAAGAGTGGCTTGTGGTCTGTGTAGATGATGAACTGTCTCCCTAACAGGTACTGGCTGAACTTCTTTACCCCAAATATGATGGCTAGGGCCTCCTTGTCAATCTGGGCGTAATTACGTTCTGTTGTTGAGAGTGTTCTTGAGGCAAAACTGATAGGCGCTTCCCGGCCATCTGGCTCTATGTGACCCAACAGAGCTCCCAGCCCGTATGGTGAGGCATCACACACCAACACCAATGGCTTGTTTTCATCATAGTGTGCCAGAACCTTATCTGCTTGTAGCAGTTCCTTTGTCTGTCTGTAGGCTGTTTCATGAGCTGAGGTCCAGTTCCACACTGTTGCTTGGTCTAACAGCCTGTGCAGTGGCTCTAAGATTGTGGCTTTGCCCTTGAGAAAACAACTGTAGAAGTTTAACAGTCTGAGGAATGCCTGCAGTTCGGTCTTGTTCTTGGGGGTGGGAGCGCTCCTGATAGCCTCCACCTTCTCCGTAGTCGGATGCACACTGTCTTTGTCCACTCGGAATCCCAAGAACTCCACCCCATTGGCAGCGAACACACATTTCTCCTTCTGAAGGCGTAGTCCTACCTCAGCCAGCCGGTGTAGTACTTCCTGCAGCCGCTCATCATGGGCTTCCTGTGTCTTGCCTGTAATCAGTATGTCATCCAAGTAAGGCTGAACTCCCGGAACACCAGTCAACAGGGTGTCCATGAATCTCTGAAAGATTGCCACAGCCGTAGACACCCCAAACTGCAGCCTTGTGGCTCGGAAAAGTCCTCTGTGGGTGTTGATTGTCAACAATACAATACAATACAATACAATACAAATCGCTTTATTGGCATGATAAGGTACATCTTATGTTGCCAAAGCATCAAAATACATTTATGGTTGAACACATAAACGCGGTTCCATTCATACAGTGTATAAACAGGTATATCCCTGAGTTTATAAATATATTTTCGCCTTGTTTATATATACTCTTGTCTTAGTTTACTGGTTGTCCCTCTGTTCATGGCAAGCTGTAACATAGTGTGCCGCCAGTGTTACACAGCTTCTCTCCTCCCCCAGTAGGAATGGGAGTTTTTGGTTGTCAGTCAGATTTCCGAATTCAGGGCATATTTGTGAGAATTTTTGATAGAAATTCTCTCTGATGCCCTGATATTTTCCACAGGCTGTGAGGAAGTGCATCTCTGTCTCAACTACTCCCTGACTGCAGTGAGAGCATATCCTGTCTTCTCTTGGCAGCCTGGTCTGCCTGTGTCTGCCTTTTTCGATCGCTAGGCTATGTTCGCTAAGTCTGTACCTTGTCAAGGTTCTTCTCAGTTTGTTATCCTTTACCATGGTCAGGTAATCAGCTATGTTGTATTGTCTGTTTAGGGCCAAGTAGCAATTGAGTTTGCTTTGGGTTTTTGTTGTTTCTGCCCAATATGACAGATATTTTTCCTTTTGCTTAGCGACGATTGTGTTGGGTCGAATTCTTTGTGTTACCCTGTCACTGTTCTGGGGCTGGTTATTGTTAGTATTGTTATTAGTTACTTTATTGAGTCCCAGGACTAGTTGACTGAGGGTATTCTTCTTTATGGTCAGCTCTTGGCATTTCAGGGCGTCGTAGTGATAGCATTGGGGGTTGCTCATTTGTAGGTGATTCCAAAATTTGGTGGCTCTTTTTTGGATAGTGATTATTAATGGGTATTGGCCTAGTTCCGCCCTGCATGCGTTGTTTACTGTTTTCCTTTGAGTCCGGAGGATACTTTTACAGAATTCCGCATGTAGGATCTCAATTGGGTGTTTGTCCCATTTTGCAAAATCTTGTTGTGTTAGTGGTCCCCAGACCTCACTGCCATAGAGTGCAATTGGTTCAATTACTGATTTGAAAATTTTGAGCCAAATGCTAATTGGGATTTCTATTTGGATTGATTTTTTGATGGCATAGAAAGCCCTTCTTGCTTTCTCTTTCAGTTCATTCACAGCCAGTTTGAAGTTTCCCGTAGAACTGATTTTTAAGCCCAAGTATGTGTAGTGAGTGGTTTGTTCAATTTTGGTTGTTCCTACTGTGAAATTTATTGTGGGTCCATGTTGTTTGGATCTTTGCTGGAACACAAGGACTTTGGTTTTTTGGGGATTTATTGTCAGGGCCCAAGTCTGGCAGTACGACTCCAGCAGGTCCAGGTTCTGCTGTAGACCCTCCTTAGTTGGTGACAGCAGAACCAGGTCGTCGGCATAGAGGAGGAATTTAACCTTGGATTCATATAGGGTGAGGCCGGGTGCTGTAGATTGTTCAAGTAGTTTTGCCAATCCATTAATGTAAATATTAAAGAGTGTCGGTGAGATTGGCGAGCCCTGCGTCACCCCCCGCCCCTGTGGGAAGTATTTTGTTTGTTTGTCTCCAATTTTAACTGCACATTTATTGTTTGTATACATTGATTTAATTACATCATATGTTTTCCCTCCTACCCCGCTTTCGATAAGTTTCAGGAATAAACCGTCATGCCAGATGGAGTCGAAAGCCTTCTGGAAATCTACAAAGCATGCGTAGATTTTGCTTTTGTTATGGTGAACGTGTTTGTCAATTAGGGTCTGTAGGGTGAAGATATGATCGGATGTTCTATAGTTTGGCAGGAATCCAATTTGGCTTTTACTCAAGACATTGTGCTCTTCAAGGAAGTTTATAAGTCTTTTGTTTATGATGCTACAGAATACCTTCCCCAGGTTACTGTTTACACAGATGCCTCGATAGTTGTTTGGGTCGATTTTGTCCCCACTTTTGTATATGGGTGTTATGAGTCCTTTGTTCCAGATGTCAGGGAAATAACCGACACTCAGAACCAAGTTGAAGAGTTTTAGGATAGCCAGTTTCAGTTTGTCGTCTGCGTGTTTAATCATCTCGTTTAGTATGCCGTCTGTCCCGCAAGCTTTTCCTGGTCGCAGGTCCTTGAGTTTTTCAAGAAGTTCTTTTTCTGTTATTATGGCGTCTAGCGGGTTTTGGTTATCTTTTATGGCCATTTCAAGCTTTTCAAGTTTTTTGCGTATTTGGTGTTGCTCTGGTCCTAGTGTGTTTTTCTGGTATAATTTTTCAAAGTGGTTTACCCATGTGTCCCCATTTTGAATGGACAAATCGTCGTGTTGTTTTTTGTGTAGTGTTTTCAAGTTGTCCCAGAAACAATTCGACTCAATGGATTCCTCCATGGAGCTGAGTGTATTCTTAATAAATTGCTCTTTTTTGGTCCTGAGTGTGTTTCTGTATTGTGTTAGCGTCTGACAATAAGTAAGGCGTAATTCCTCGTTTTCTGGATGTCTGTGTTTTTGGTTTGATAGTTTTCTAAGTTTTTTCCTCATGTTATGGCAATCATGGTCAAACCATTTTTCATAGTTTTTTGTTTTGGGTTTGTTCTTGCGAGCTTTCAAGTTTGCATTTGTTGCCAAATTATCAAAAATATTGTTTAGTTTACTAACTGCCCGGTTTACGCCTTCTTTATTGTGAGTGTATATGTTATCCAGAAAGGTGTCTAAGAGAGCTTGAGTTGATGCATTGCTAATTGTTTTCTGGTATTTTTCCGTGTCGTTTTTGGCCCATCTGTACGATTTTTTGGTGTTGTACAGTTTACTGGGTTGTGTTTCTATGTTGTTTGTTTCTGTCTTTTTGAGAAACATAGTAATTTGACTGTGATCTGACAGTGTTGTTTGTGGTTTGACTGTGAATGCTCTGAAAGAGGATGGGTCCAAGTCTGTAATCATATAGTCTACTGTGCTGCAGCCAAGAGGTGAGCAGTAGGTCGATCTTCCTAGGAGGTCTCCTATGAACCTACCATTGACAATGTACAGACCCAGGTTTCGACAGAGCTGTAGTAGCTGTTTACCGTTGGTATTTGACTGCTTGTCGCAGTTATGCCTGTATGGAAGGGAAGGGATGTCAAAGTGGTTATTCCCGAATACGTAATTGTTTCCCTGATTATTGGTGAAGTCTGGTTCTTCGCCCGTTCTTGAATTGAGGTCCCCACAGATCAACACGTTCCCCTGGGCCTGGTATTGGATAATTTCCCCCTCCATGTTGGAGAAGGTGTCCTCTTTGTAGTACGGGGAATCGATTGGAGGGATATAAAGTGCGCAAATGTAAACATCTTGGGTGTTTGAGATAATCTCCCTCTCAAGTTTGAGCCACATATGGTTTTCGCCCTTTTTTATAAATTTGATGTAATTCTTAAGTTCTGTTTTAAACCAGATCAGTATGCCTCCGGAGTCTCTGCCTTGGGTTACACTTGGTAATTTATTGGAGGGGACCACTAGCTCAGTGTACCCTTGGGGACAGCCGGTGTGTCCTTTTCCTTTATACCAAGTTTCCTGTAAAATGATAATATCTAGATCTTTAGTTTCCTCTATGAACTCTGGGGTCCTACTCTTCACTTCTCGCAGTGAAGAGCGTAGACCTTGGATATTCCAGGTCGAAATATATAAGGATTTCATGTTAAGTTTTATCTTTTTCTATGATAGGTTAAAGAGTGGTACGTGTTTGTCGTGTCTAAGTGTGGGGAAAAAAAAGATCACCCCAGTTGTCTACAAAAGTTAATACAATTTGGTTACAGTTCTTTCTATTAATTAGTCCTTGATCCATAAGGCGGAAGTAGATGCTGCTGCACATCTGCTTATTGTCTCTTAATGGATTGTTTCTGTCTGAGGTATTGCGTACGTCCTGTGCATCTCTCCCTCTGTCTGGCTGGTAGCGGTCCTATTCCCCTGTGGGACAGGAGTGGTGCAGGTCTGATAATGTTGTTTTGCATGGGGATCCTCTCCGGTCTCGGTTGGTGTGGTGGTGGTCTTTGTAGTGTTCCTGATATGTACCCCGCTGATCTCTGGTGGTCGGGGGGGGGTCCTCTTGGAGTCTGGGTATGGACCCGGTTAAAAGCGACGTCCTTCAGGGCTTTAGCAAAGATCGATATTTTTTGCCTTTGGATGTGGACGTGGTCGTAAAGACATTCTTCATCGAGGGTGGGGTGTTGGGCCAGGTGTACGTTGTGGTTTGATTCGCATTCTGTTGCTATGCTGGCATTTATCCCATGAATTGTGTTGTTGTTGAAGTCTGTTCTCGGCAATATTGTGGAAACAGTGATTCTAGTGTTTGGAAATGTACTGCTTGCCTTCCTAATCATTGCTCTGAGCGATGTTGCTACCTCTTTCTGTTTGGCCTTTAGGTCATTTGTGCCCGTGTGTATTATTATGTGTTGGGGGGAGCCTAATCTGGCTTTGGTCAGCCATCCCATGGCTCTGTCTGTTGTTGGGCACCAAATCTTTTCTACTTTACTTCTAGGGAAGAGCTTTTTCTCCCATAGAAATTTCCCATTTGAGTCCATGAGTATTACGACGTCAGCCTTGTTTGTGTTTACTGTCTGGTGGCTTTCGCCTGGACTCATAGTGTGTGTGCTGGGCTGGGGTGTCTGGTGTGTGCGTACCTCTTGTGAGCGGCTCGCTTGTGGTTCCATGGTGGTGGGGGAAGATTGCGAGTCAGTATGCTGGTCGGTCTGTGTGGCACCCCTTGTATTGTGTGTCTGTTGCTTTTGTTCCGTGTGGGAGTGCAGCCGTTCCGTCCGGCTCTGTCTTGTCTTATCTCTAGTCTCTGGTTGCTGGTCTAATGGTGTTTTCTTTCCTCTATGGCTCTCTTCTTTTTCCTGCAGCTCTTTCACCTGATTCTTAAGTAGATTCACCTGGTTATCAAGTCTATTCAGCTCTCTCTTGTGTCTCTCCCTCTCCTGCTTTTGTTTGTCATTCAATTTGAGGACCTCCTCTCTAAGTTTAACCATCTCTATCTCTAATTGATAAAATTTATCTTTTGGTTGTATCTGGCTGTGTGATCCCGGGGTATGTGTCTGGTCGGCCCTGGAAGGCTCACTCACTTCCTGGCTAAGCTGGTCGGCCCTGGAAGGCTCACTCACTTCCTGGCTATGCTGCTCTTCTCTTGGTGGGCTGGGAATGGTAGGGGAACTATGTGTGGCTTCCTCCGTGGTAGTTATGCTGGGGCTTGTCAGTTGTATCGTGTGGCTGTGGTTCCCCGGGGTTAGTGTCTGGTTTGAACTGTGTGGCTCGTTCATCCCTTGACCATGCAGATTTTCTCCTGGTAAGTTGTCAATGTTGGGGGGAGTGCGGGCCACTCTGGGGCTGTTCATTCCCCTCGTAGTTGATCTTTTCAGTGTCCTGAAGGCCGTTGCAAATTTGTCGAGGTTGCCTTGCACTAATATTGTTCCGGTATTGTACGCGTTGACAGTCGTGATTGAACTGTCTCCTGGTGTGTTAATTTTCATTATGGACCCATTTGCGGTATTTTTTAGCTTAACACTGGTATAGTGTGATTTTATTGCTCTGATCCAAGCCGCTGGCTGATCTGAGTAGAATATGAGGTCACTTTTTGTCCCATTGTTGTAACAGTCAGTAAAGAGAGTTTCTGGTTTTTCTCTCATCTGAGCATGCTTGATCGTTTTTATAGCTTTTTTTGTGGTGTTGGGGGGAATCTGGAAGCGGGGCTGTTGTGGATCTTCTGATTCGCTCATTTTTGGTAAAGTATTGTTGATCTTAGAATAAGCTTTTCTGGGGCCCCGGGTTTGGTGTTACCCTCTCCCTGTTCGCGAACTTTCCCGGTCCCCCTCTCCGACCCCGTGGTCCCTGGGCCTCGGCTCCTGGGTTCACCCTTCTCAGGTCTGAGTCTGTGAGCCACTGTTTCCCGGTGCCTTCGGGCTGTTCCCCTCCCCCTCAGAGGTCTCTGGGCCTCTGTTTCGGCCTGGCTCCTCGGGCCTTTCCCTGGGCCTCCCTCCCTGGGCCCTGTACTCACGGTCTTGGTTGCGAGCCTTCTGGTTGCTCTCCTTCTCCTCAGAGGTCTCTGTGCCTGCTGGCCTGGCTCCTCGGGCCTTTCCCGTGCTGGATTGTTGGGCTGTGGCCCGAGTCCCCTCGGCTGTGCTGATTGCTGGATTTCCGGGCTGCGTTCCGAATCTCCTCGGCTGTGCCGATTTCTGCGATGCGGCCCGAGTCCTCTCCGCTGTGCCGATTGCCGGGCTGCGTTCCGGATCTCCTCGGCTGTGCCGATTTCTGGGATGCGGCCCGAGTCCCCTCGGCTGTGCCGGTTGCTGGACCGCTGGGCTGCGGCCCGAGTCACCTCGCCTCCTCGAACTCGGTCCCGATGCCGCCGACTCAACCACCGCTGCTGAAGCCCCGTGTGGCTGCCGTTCACTGGTTTGTGTAGTTCTTCTCTTGTTTCTTTTTTTTTTGCTTTGGCTTTTTTTTTTCCTCTATTTTCCTCTGGGTTTTTTTTTTTCTTTGGTAGTCTTTCTGGCGGTCTTTTCCTTCTCTACTTTGTCTAGACTAATCTAAACTTAAACTAACCTAAACTAAACTAACTTAACTAGAACTAAATTTAATTTTAAAACCTTTTTAAAAATTGAAATGAAATGAAACTTTTTTTTCCCCACTTTAGACACTAAAAACACTAAAATCTCAGCAGCCCATCTTCAGCATGTGTATTCACTGCTCGGCTGACTCTTCATCCAGGACCAGTTGCTGGTATGCTTGCTTGAGATCCAGCTTGGTGAACAGAGTGCCTCCAGCCAGTGTTGAAAACAGTTCTGTAACTGTTGGTAAGGGATACACATCTGGTAACACAGCAGTATTAACCATACATCTGTAATCTCCACAGATTCGCAGGCCCCCATCCTTCTTTGCAATGGGCACGATAGGGGTGGCCCAACGAGAGTTCTTCACTTGCAAGAGAACCCCTTGGTTCACCAGCTTATCCAGGGCCTCATCTGTAAAGTCCGCGCCTGCTCCCGGAGTCCTTATCACTCTCCTGATCTTCTGAACTACTATCTGTCAGTTTCTTTACTTTCCTGTACTGTTCTTTAGTAGTTCTTGTCGTGTTGGTCTTCTTTCCCGACCTGCAGACTCTTGCTATATGTCCCATTTTCCCGCATTGCCTGCATATTTTGTCTTTAAACCAGCAGTCCTTCTGCTCATGGGTTGTTCTGCCGCAGCGATAGCACTTTTCGGCTCCATACGCCATTTCATTAGCGCTGTATTCTTGCGGTTTCTGTTGTATTTCCGCAGCTCCCTGTGCTGCTGCTTCGTAGGATACTGCCACGCTGAAAGCCTGTTCTAGCATCAGGTCCTTTTTTGAAAGTAGTCGTTTCTGGGTTCCTTCACTCTGGAGCCCGCAGACAAACTTATCCCGCAAGGTGTCTGCCAGTCCTGCTCCGAACTGGCAGTGCTTCGATAACTTGCGTAGTTCCGTAAGATAGTCAGCATTGCTCTCATCTTTGTGCTGGTTTCTTTTATGGAACTTGAATCTTTCTGCTATCAGCAGTGGTGTAGGGCTTAGATGTTCTTGTAAGATATGAACAATCTCCTCAAAACTTTTCTCCATTGGTTTAGCTGGGGTAATTAAATTCCGCAATAGGCCGTACGTACTCGCACCCATCAGATTTAATAATACCGACGCCCTCTTTCCATCTGCCACCTCATTTGCCTTGCAGTACACTTCAATTCTTTCCACATACGTGGTCCAGTCTTCTACCTCGTTGTCGAAAGCAGTGATACTGCCACTTTTCGGCATCTTGGGCGATTTAAAATGGCGCCTCCCGCGCTTTTGCTTCTTCCCCAATGGGATAAAATGGCGCCTCCCGCGCTTTTGCTTCTTCCCCAACGGGATAAAATGGCGCCTCCCGCGCTTTTGCTTCTTCCCCTTACTGCCACGCTGCTCCTAGCGTTCTACGGGGTAATGGCGGCGACCCGCAGCTTCGGCGCATCTCGCTTTCCTTCCCCCCCGTTTGGTTTCTCTCCGCTGTCCTGTTCTCGAGCACCGACCGCGCCCTGTGCGCTCCACCCTCTCTCTCTTGTTTTCTTTTCCCGGCGACACTGCGTGGCCCATTTTGTAGAGCCGCTCGATCGAGCTTGAGCCCTCCGCAGTCCGGAAGGGTCAGCGCGCTACCTGCTACCAGCACGATTCGCTGGAACCACAGTCTCTCCCGCAATTCTCCAAACACCGATGGATTCTTTGGGCGGTTGCCCTCGGTCGACGCCCGTTGCTCAGACCACGACCTTCCAGGACCTTCCTTTCAGGCGAGATCCCCGTGAGATGATGCCACACTGCAGGTGAATTCGAACTTACTCGTCGCCACTGTAAAGTCCGCGCCTCAATCATACACAGACTTCGGGAGAACAGCTTAACAGGTACTTTACTGAACAAGAGGCAGCTTGAAACTGAAACTACAGAAGCCTGCTAGGGCCTTTTATACAGGGGTGGTCACTGCCGGTACTGCAGTCTAAGACCAGTTATTCCCTTAAAGGTACATACACAACATCATCCACCTTCTTGCGCAATGCAAAAGGCACTGGTCGCGCCTTGAAGAACTTAGGCGCTACGCCTGAGTCCACTTCGATTGAGACTGGCGGTCCCCGACAGGCCCCGAACTCACCAAAATCCTCTTCATAGTTCTCCAACATAGGCATTATGGGCTGTCGCTGTACCGTGTGTACTCCTGTCACTTCAATACCTAGGGGCACAAACCAATCTCTGCCCAGCAGGCTTGTGCCCTGCCCCGCCACCACATAAAGTGGAAGTGTGTCCTTCCACATGAATCATACCCAGCACCTGGAGTTGAGCTTGGGACCACTGCCGTAGCACGCCACTGACCTGAGCCATCGCCGGGGGTTCACTTGGCCACAGCCTGTTGTAAGTCTCTTCACTTATCAACGAACACGCTGAGCCTGAATCCACCTCCATGCAGAGTGGTGCCCCATTCATGATCATATTTTTCGTGTATCCCCACCGTCCGTGGGGTAGCTGCTCAGCTTCCGTGGTATACACTGTGTACTCATCGTTGTCCTCCAGCGTCAGGGTGTGTGTCTGCGATGCTTGTGTTGGCTCTGCTGCAGCAGCCTGAGCTTTCTTCATGCAGACACGAGCTATGTGTCCTCTTTTCTTACAGAAATGACATACCGCTGACACAAATTTGCATGTAGTGGAACCATGGAGAGCCCCACAGCGGAAACATTTTCTTCCTGTCTCTTTAGTTGCCTCCATGTCTCTCGCAGCAGCGGCTGCGTGTGTGGTCTTGTGCACCTCCTCGGCGGCCTGAGATGGTGCTGCCTCTGTACGGAGCATACGTGTGTTCATCGATGCAGCCTCTGCTGCTAAAGCCTCCTCCTCGGCCAGTCGGAACGTCAGGGCCTTCTCCGCTAACAGTTGTCTCTGCAATGCCGAGTCCAGCACTCCACACACAGTCCGATCACGGAGCATATTGTCGAAATGGTCACCAAAATTACAATGTAATGAGCGTTTCATCAACTCAGCAATGTAACTTGAAATAGATTGTCAAGGCTGCTGTTTACAATTGTGAAAATGGAAACGCTGCACAATCTCTGAGGGTTTTGGGTTAAAATGTTTCTGCAGCTTCTCAATCAAATCAGCATAATCCACCTCACTAGGTTTACGAGGAGCCACCAATGAACGCAGGACAGAGTAAGTAGCAGCTCCGCATACACTTAGCAACACTGAGTGCTTCTTCTCTTCTTTGTCAATATTATTGGCCTCAAAGAAACACCCCAGTCTTTCTGCGTATTCCTCCCATGAACTGTCCTTATCCCCAGAGAACTCTTCAATACGTCCCAAGGTCATCATAGCTTTAATGTGCACTGTCCCTTTAAGATCCACGGACTTTTTTCTTTTTTTATTAATTATTGTTCTCCTCCGGCCAGAGTAACGGTAGCTACACTCACGGTAGTTGCCTGGCCCGCACAATACTCTGTCCGCCGTCTAGGTCGCAGCTAGCCAAATATCAAAATGCCGTTGATGTTGCTAGCTGAGTGGCCCGCTCGTCGCAATTTCCAATATCACGGCTGTAGTTTCGCATGTCTATCTCCGTCCTTCTAGAGAGTTCAACAGCCGCCTCGTCGCCAGTATTGCATCTTGGCCGAACAGTAATGAATAGAGGAGATGGAATGAACCTTTTACTATTTACTGAGTAAATGGGAGGACATTACAGCACATTGTCTGCATGGCAGAACCCGAAACTGAAAGTGAAAGACAAAGTAAAACCGAGCCCCCAGCACCCCCTTCAGGTAACACCCGGGAACTGGGACAAACTTCATTGAAGCAAAACTCAAAACACAACAAACCTCACACCGTGTATTGACAGCTTTAACCTCACACCGTGTAGTGACAGCTTTAAACTCACACCATGTGGTGACAGCTTTAACCTCACACCGTGTAGTGACAGCTTTAACCTCATTCTGTGTAGTGACAGCTTTAACCTCACACCATGTAGTGAAAGCTTTAACCTCACACTGTGAAGTGACAGGTTTAACCTCACACCGTGTAGTGACGCTTTAACCTCACACCGTGCAGTGACGCTTTAACCTCACACCGTGTAGTGACAGCTTTAACCTCACACCGTGTAGTGACAGCTTTAACCTCACACCGCATAGTGACAGCTTTAACCTCACACCGTGTAGTGACAGCTTTAACCTCACACCACATAGTGACAGCTTTAACCTCACACCGTGTAGTGACAGCTTTAACCTCACACCGTGTAGTGACAGCTTTAACCTCACACCGTGTAGTGACGCTTTAACCTCACACCATGTAGTGACAGCTTTAACCTCACACCGTGTAGTGAAAGCTTTAACCTCACACTGTGTAGTGACAGGTTTAACCTCACACCGTGTACTGACGCTTTAACTTCACACCGTGCAGTGACGCTTTAACCTCACACCATGTAGTGACAGCTTTAACCTCACACCGTGTAGTGACAGGTTTAAACTCACACCGTGTAGTGACGCTTTAACCTCACACCGTGTAGTGACAGGTTTAAACTCACACCGTGTACTGACGCTTTAACCTTTAACCTCACACCGTGTAGTGACAGCTTTAACCTCACACCGTGTAGTGACAGCTTTAAACTCACAGCGTGTACTGACAGCTTTAACCTCACACCATGTAGTGACAGCTTTAACCTCATACCGTGTAGTGACACTTTAACCTCACACCTTGTAGTGACAGGTTGGACCTCACACAGTGCAGTGACAGCTTTAACCTCACACCATGTAGTGACAGCTTTAACCTCACACCATGTAGTGACAGCTTTCACCTCACACCATGTAGTGACAGCTTTAACCTCATACCGTGTAGTGACGCTTTAACCTCATACCGTGTAGTGACGCTTTAACCTCACACAGTGCAGTGACAGCTTTAACCTCACACCATGTAGTGACAGCTTTAACCTCACACCATGTAGTGACAGCTTTCACCTCACACCATGTAGTGACAGCTTTAACCTCATACCGTGTAGTGACGCTTTAACCTCACACCGTGTAGCGACAGCTTTAACCTCACACTCTATAGTAACAGCTTTAACCTCACACCATGTAGTGACAGCTTTAACCTCACACCGTGTATTGACAGCTTTAACCTCACACCGTATAGTGACAGCTTTAACCTCACACCGTGTAGTGACAGCTTTAACCACACACCGTGTAGTGTCAGCTTTAACCTCACACCGTGTAGTGACATTTTAACCTCACTCCGTCCAGTGACGCTTTAACCTCACACCGTGTAGTGACAGGTTTAACCTCACACCGTGTGGTGACAGCTTTAACCTCACACCATGTATTGATAGCTTTATCCTCACACCGTGTCGTGACAGCTTTAACCTCACACCGTGTAATGACGCTTTAACCTCACACCGTGTAGTGACAACGTTAACCTCACACCGTGTAGTGACAGCTTTAACCTCACACCGTGTAGTGACAGCTTCAACCTCACACCGTATAGTGACAGCTTTAACCTCACACCGTGTAGTGACAGCTTTAACCTCACACCGTGTAGTGACGCTTTAACCTCACACCGTCCAGTGACAGCTTTAATCTCACACCGTGCAGTGACCCTTTAACCTCATACCGTGTAGTGACAGCTTTAACCTCACACCGTGTAGGGACAGCTTTAACCTCACACCGTGTAATGACAGCTTTAACCTCACACCATGTAGTGATGTTTTAAACCTCACACTGTGTAGTGACGCTTTAACCTCACACCGTGTAGTGACAGGTTTAAACTCACACCGTGTACTGACGGTTTAACCTCACAACGTGTAGTGACAGCTTTAACCTCACACCGTGTACTGACGCTTTAACCTCACACCGTGTACTGACGCTTTAACCTCACACCGTGTAGTGACAGCTTTAACCTCACACCGTGTACTGACGCTTTAACCTCACACCGTGTAGTGACAGCTTTAACCTCACACCGTGTAGTGACAGCTTTAACCTTACACCATGTAGTGACAGGTTTAACCTCACACCGTGTACTGACGCTTTAACCTCACACCATGTAGTGACAGCTTTAATCTCACACCGTGTAGTGACAGCTTCAACCTCACACCGTGTAGTGACAGGTTTAACCTCACACCGTGTCTGACGCTCTAACCTCACACCGTCTAGTGACACCTTTAACCTCACACCATGTAGTGACAGGTTTAACCTCACACCGTGTACTGACGCTTCAACCTCACACGGTGTAGTGACAGCTTTAACCTCACACCGTGTAGTGACAGCTTTAACCTCACACCGTGTAGTGACGCTTTAACCTCACACCGTGTACTGACGCTTTAACCTCACACCGTGTAGTGACAGCTTTAACCTCACACCGTGTAGTGACGCTTTAACCTCACACCGTGTAGTGAAAGGTTTAACCTCACACCGTGTACTGACGCTTTAACCTCACACCGTGTAGTGACAGCTTTAACCTCACACCGTGTACTGACGCTTTAACCTCACACCGTGTAGTGACAGCTTTAACCTCACACCGTGTAGTGACAGCTTTAACCTTACACCATGTAGTGACAGGTTTAACCTCACACCGTGTACTGACGCTTTAACCTCACACCATGTAGTGACAGCTTTAATCTCACACCGTGTAGTGACAGCTTCAACCTCACACCGTGTAGTGACAGGTTTAACCTCACACCGTGTCTGACGCTCTAACCTCACACCGTCTAGTGACACCTTTAACCTCACACCATGTAGTGACAGGTTTAACCTCACACCGTGTACTGACGCTTCAACCTCACACGGTGTAGTGACAGCTTTAACCTCACACCGTGTAGTGACGCTTTAACCTCACACCGTGTAGTGACAGCTTCAACCTCACACCTTGTAGTTACAGCTTTAACCTCACACCGGGTAATGCCGCTTTAACCTCACACCGTCTAGTGACACCTTTAACCTCACACCATGTAGTGACAGGTTTAACCTCACACCGTGTAGTGACACTTTAATCTCACACCGTGTAGTGACAGCTTTAACCTCACACCGTGTAGTGACGCTTTAACCTCACACCGTGTACTGACGCTTTAACCTCACACCGTGTAGTGACATCTTTAACATCACACCGTGTATTGACAGCTTTAACCTCACACCGTGTAGTGACAGCTTTAACCTCACACCGTGTAGTAACAGCTTTAACCTCACACCGTGTAGTGACAGCTTTAACATCACACCGTATATTTACAGCTTTAACCTCACACTGGGTAGTGACATTTTAACCTCACTCCGTGTAGTGACGCTTTAAGCTCACACCATGTAGTGACAGCTTTAACCCCACACCGTGTGGTGACAGCTTTAACCTCACAGGATGTATTGATAGCTTTTTCCACACACCCTGTCGTGACAGCTACAACCTCACGCCGTGTAGTGACAGCTTTAACCTCACACCGTGTAGTGACAGCTTTAACCTCACACCGTGTCTGACGCTCTAACCTCACACCGTCTAGTGACACCTTTAACCTCACACCATGTAGTGACAGGTTTAACCTCACACCGTGTACTGACGCTTCAACCTCACACGGTGTAGTGACAGCTTTAACCTCACACCGTGTAGTGACGCTTTAACCTCACACCGTGTAGTGACAGCTTTAACCTCACACCGTGTAGTTACAGCTTTAACCTCACACCGGGTAATGCCGCTTTAACCTCACACCGTGTATTGACAGCTTTAACCTCACACCGTGTAGTGACACTTTAATCTCACACCGTGTAGTGACAGCTTTAACCTCACACCGTGTAGTGACGCTTTAACCTCACACCGTGTACTGAAGCTTTAACCTCACACCGTGTAGTGACATCTTTAACATCACACCGTGTATTGACAGCTTTAACCTCACACCGTGTAGTGACAGCTTTAACCTCACACCGTGTAGTAACAGCTTTAACCTCACACCGTGTAGTGACAGCTTTAACATCACACCGTATATTTACAGCTTTAACCTCACACTGGGTAGTGACATTTTAACCTCACTCCGTGTAGTGACGCTTTAAGCTCACACCATGTAGTGACAGCTTTAACCCCACACCGTGTGGTGACAGCTTTAACCTCACAGGATGTATTGATAGCTTTTTCCACACACCCTGTCGTGACAGCTATAACCTCACACCGTGTAGTGATGCTTTAACCTCAAACTGTGCAGTGACGCTTTAACCTCACGCCGTGTAGTGACAGCTTTAACCTCACACCGTGTAGTGACAGCTTTAACCTCACACCGTGTAGTGACAGCTTTAACCTCACACAGTGTAGTGACAGGTTTAACCTCACACCGTGTAGTGACAGGTTTAACCTCACACCGTGTCTGATGCTCTAACCTCACACCGTGTAGTGACACCTTTAACCTCACACCGTGTGCTGACGCTTTAACATGACACGGAGAAGTGACAGCGTTAACCTCACACCGTGTAGTGACAGCTTTAACCTCACACCGTGTAGTGACACTTTAACCTCACACCGTGTAGTAACTTCTTTAACCTCACACCGTGTATTGACAGCTTTAACCTCACATTGTGTAGTGACAGCTTTAACCTCACCCCATGTAGTGACAGGATTAACCTCACACCGTGTAGTGACAGCTTTAACCTCACACCGTGTAGTGACAGCTTTTAACTCACACCGTGTAGTGTCAGCTTTATCCTCACACCGTGTAGTGACAGCTTTAACCTCACATCGTGTAGTGACAGCTTTAACATCACACTGTGTAGTGAAGCTTTTACCTCACACCATGTAGTGAAAGCTTTAACCTCACACCGTGTAGTGACAGCTTTAACCTCACACCGTGTAGTGACAGCTTTAACCTCACACTGTGTCGTGACACTTTAACCTTACACCGTGTAGTGACACTTGAACCTCACAGAGTGTAGTGACAATTTAACCTCACAACGTGTAGTGACAGCTTTAACCTCACACCGTGTAGTGGTGCTTTAATCTCACACCGTGTCGTGACAGCTTTAACCTCACACCGTGTAGTGACGCTTTAAACTCACACTGTGTAGTGACAGCTTTAACCTCACACCGTGTAGTGACACTTTAACCTCACTCCGTGTCGAGACAGCTTTAACCTCACACCATGTAGTGACACTTTAACCTCACACCGTGTAGTGACAGCTTTAACCTCCCACCTGTAGTGACGCTTTAACCTCACACCGTGTAGTGACAGCTTTAACCTCACACTGTGTAGTGACAGCTTTAACCTCACACCGTGTAGTGACAGCTTTAACCTCACACCGTGTAGTGACAGCTTTAACCTCACACCGTTTAGTGACAGCTTTCACCTCACACCGTGCAGTGACACTTTAACCTCACACCGTGTAGTGACAGCTTTAACCTCACACTGTGTTGTGACGCTTTAACCTCACACCGTGTAGTGACGCTTTAACCTCACTCCGTGTTGTGACAGATTTAACCTCACACTGTGTAGTGACAGCTTTAACCTCACACCATGTAGTGACGCTTAAAGCTCACACCGTGCAGTGACGCTTTAACCTCACACCGTGTAGTGACAGCTTTAACCTCACAGCATGTAGTGACAGCTTTAACCTCACACCATGTAGTGACAGCTTCAACCTCACATCATGTAGTGACAGCTTTAACCTCACACCATGTAGTGACACCTTTAACCTCACACTGTGTAGTGACGCTTTAACCTCACACCGAGTAGTGACAGCTTTAAACTCACACTGTGTAGTGACGCTTTATCCTCACACCGTGCAGTGACAGCTTTAACCTCACACCGTGTAGTGATGCTTTAACCTCACACCGTGTAGTGACGCTTTAACCTCACACTGTGTTGTGACGCTTTAACCTCACTCCATGTAATGACAGCTTTAACCTCACACCGTGTAGTGACAGCTTTAACCTCACACCGTTTAGTGACAGCATTAACCTCACACCGTGCAGTGACGCTTTAACCTCACACCGTGTCGTGACAGCTTTAACCTCACACTGTGCAGTGACGCTTTAACCTCACACCGTGTAGTGACGCTTTAACCTCACACCGTGTCGTGACACTTTAACCTCACTCCGTGTAGCGACAGGTTGGACCTCACACCGTGTAGTGACACTTTAACCTCACACAGTGTAGTGCCAGCTTTAACCTCCACATCGTGTAGTGACGCTTTAACCGCACACCGTATCGTGACAGATTTAACCTCACACCGTGTAGTGGCGCATTAACCTTACACCGTGTAGTGACGCTTTAACCTCCCACCGTGTAGTGACAGCTTTTACATCACACCGTATAGTGACAGCTTTAACCTCACATCGTGTAGTGACAGCTTTAACATCACACTGTGTAGTGAAGCTTTTACCTCACACCATGTAGTGAAAGCTTTAACCTCACACCGTGTAGTGACAGCTTTAACCTCACACCGTGTAGTGACAGCTTTAACCTCACACTGTGTCGTGACACTTTAACCTTACACCGTGTAGTGACACTTGAACCTCACAGAGTGTAGTGACAATTTAACCTCACAACGTGTAGTGACAGCTTTAACCTCACACCGTGTAGTGGTGCTTTAATCTCACACCGTGTCGTGACAGCTTTAACCTCACACCGTGTAGTGACGCTTTAAACTCACACTGTGTAGTGACAGCTTTAACCTCACACCGTGTAGTGACACTTTAACCTCACTCCGTGTAGAGACAGCTTTAACCTCACACCATGTAGTGACACTTTAACCTCACACCGTGTAGTGACAGCTTTAACCTCCCACCTGTAGTGACGCTTTAACCTCACACCGTGTAGTGACAGCTTTAACCTCACACTGTGTAGTGACAGCTTTAACCTCACACCGTGTAGTGACAGCTTTAACCTCACACCGTGTAGTGACAGCTTTAACCTCACACCGTTTAGTGACAGCTTTCACCTCACACCGTGCAGTGACACTTTAACCTCACACCGTGTAGTGACAGCTTTAACCTCACACTGTGTTGTGACGCTTTAACCTCACACCGTGTAGTGACGCTTTAACCTCACTCCGTGTTGTGACAGATTTAACCTCACACTGTGTAGTGACAGCTTTAACCTCACACCATGTAGTGACGCTTAAAGCTCACACCGTGCAGTGACGCTTTAACCTCACACCGTGTAGTGACAGCTTTAACCTCACAGCATGTAGTGACAGCTTTAACCTCACACCATGTAGTGACAGCTTCAACCTCACATCATGTAGTGACAGCTTTAACCTCACACCATGTAGTGACACCTTTAACCTCACACTGTGTAGTGACGCTTTAACCTCACACCGAGTAGTGACACTTTAACCTCACACCGTGTAGTGACGCTTTAACCTCACACCATGTAGTGACAGCTTTAAACTCACACTGTGTAGTGACGCTTTATCCTCACACCGTGCAGTGACAGCTTTAACCTCACACCGTGTAGTGATGCTTTAACCTCACACCGTG
Organism: Somniosus microcephalus; assembly: GCF_052327205.1. Classification (NCBI taxonomy): domain Eukaryota; kingdom Metazoa; phylum Chordata; class Chondrichthyes; order Squaliformes; family Somniosidae; genus Somniosus; species Somniosus microcephalus. Next base: position 51,354,172 of record NC_141010.1, on the reverse strand, counting down.
TAGTGACGCTTTAACCTCACACTGTGTTGTGACGCTTTAACCTCACTCCATGTAATGACAGCTTTAACCTCACACCGTGTAGTGACAGCTTTAACCTCACACCGTTTAGTGACAGCATTAACCTCACACCGTGCAGTGACGCTTTAACCTCACACCGTGTCGTGACAGCTTTAACCTCACACTGTGCAGTGACGCTTTAACCTCACACCGTGTAGTGACGCTTTAACCTCACACCGTGTCGTGACACTTTAACCTCACTCCGTGTAGCGACAGGTTGGACCTCACACCGTGTAGTGACACTTTAACCTCACACAGTGTAGTGCCAGCTTTAACTTCCACATCGTGTAGTGACGCTTTAACCGCACACCGTATCGTGACAGATTTAACCTCACACCGTGTAGTGGCGCATTAACCTTACACCGTGTAGTGACGCTTTAACCTCCCACCGTGTAGTGACAGCTTTTACATCACACCGTATAGTGACAGGTTTAACTTCACATCGTGTAGTGACAGTTTTAACCTCACACCGTGTAGTGACAGCTTTAACCTCACACCGTGTAGTGACAGCTTTAACCTCACACCATGTCGTGACACTTTAACCTCACACCGTGTAGTGACAGCTTTAACCTCACACTGTGTAGTGACAGCTTTAACCTCACACCATGTCGTGACACTTTAACCTCACACCGTGTAGTGACAGCTTTAACCTCACATCGTGTAGTGACAGCTTTAACCTCACACCGTGTAGTGACAGGTTTAACCTCACACCGTGTAGTAACAGTTTTAACCTCACACCGTGTAGTAACGCTTTAACCTCACACCGTGTAGTGACGCTTTAACCTCACACCATGTAGTGACAGCTTTAACCTCACACGGTGTAGTGACGCTTTAACCTCACACCGGGTAGTGACAGGTTTAACCTCACACCTTGTTGTGATAGCTTTAACCTCACACCTGTATTGACAGCTTTAACCTCACACCATGTAGTGACACTTTAACCTCACATCATGTAGTGACGCTTTAACCTCACACCGTGTAGTGACACTTTAACCTCACACCGTGTAGTGACACTTCTACCTCACACTGTGTAGTGACACTTTATCCTCACACCGTGTAGTGACAGCTTTAACCTCACACCGTGTCGTGACGCTTTAACCTCACACCGTGTCGTGACACTTTAACCTCACTCCGTGTAGTGACAGGTTGGACCTCACACCGTGTAGTGATGCTTCAACCTCACACCATGTAGTGACAGCTTTGACCTCACACCACGTAGTGACAATTTAACCTCACACAGTGTAGTGCCAGCTTTAACCTCCACATCGTGTAGTGACGCTTTAACCGCACACCGTATCGTGACAGATTTAACCTCACACCGTGTAGTGACGCTTCAACCTCACACCATGTAGTGACAGCTTTGACCTCACACCACGTAGTGACACTTTAACCTCACACCGTGTAGTGACACTTTAACCTCACACCGTGTACTACCAGCTTTAACCTCCACATCGTGTAGTGACGCTTTAACCGCACACCGTATCGTGACAGATTTAACCTCACACCGTGTAGTGACGCTTTAACCTCACACCGTGTAGTCACGCTTTATCCTCACACCGTGTAGTGACAGCTTTAACATCACACCGTATAGTGACAGCTTTAACCTCACACCGTGTAGCGACAGCTTTAACCTCACACCGTGTAGTGACAGCTTTAACCTCACACCGTGTAGTGACAGCTTTAACCTCACACCGTGTAGTGACACTTTAACCACACATCGTGTAGTGATAGCTTTAACCTGACATCGTGTAGTGACAGCTTTAACCTCACACCGTGTAGTGACAGGTTTAACCTCACACCGTGTAGTGACAGCTTTAACCTCACACCGTGTCGTGACAGCTTTAACCTCACACCGTGTAGTGACGCTTTAACCTCACACCGTGTAGTGATGCTTTAACCTCACACCTTGTAGTGACTCTTTAACCTCACACTGTGTCATGATGCTTTAACCTCACACCGTGTAGTGACAGGTTTAAACTCACACCGTGTAGTGACACTTTAACCTCACACCGTGCAGTGACACTTTAACCTCACACCGTTTAGTGAGAGCTTTAACCTCACACCGTGTAGTGACAGGTTTAACCTCACACCGTGTAGTGACACTTTAACCTCACACCGTGTAGTAACTGCTTTAACCTCACACCGTGTAGTGACGCTTTAACCTCACACCGTGTATTGACAGCTTTAACCTCACATTGTGTAGTGACAGCTTTAACCTCACCCCTTGTAGTGACAGGATTAACCTCACACCGTGTAGTGACAGCTTTAACCTCACACCGTGTAGTGACAGCTTTTAACTCACACCGTGTAGTGTCAGCTTTAACCTCACACCGTGTAGTGACAGCTTTAACCTCACATCGAGTAGTGACAGCTTTAACATCACACTGTGTAGTGAAGCTTTAACCTCACACCATGTAGTGAAAGCTTTAATCTCACACCGTGTAGTGACAGCTATAACCTCACACCGTGTAGTGACGTTTTAACCTCACACCGTGTAGTGACGCTTTAACCTCACACCATGTAGTGACAGGTTTAATCTCACACCGTGTAGTAACGCTTTAACCTCACACCGTGTAGTGACAGCTTTAACCTCACAACGTGTAGTGACGCTTTAACCTCACACCGTGTAGTGACAGCTTTAACCTCACACTGTGTAGTGACAGCTTTAATCTCACACCGTGTAGTGACGCTTTAACCTCACACCGTGTAGTGACCGCTTTAACCTCACACCGTGTAGTGACGCTTTAACCTCACACCATGTATTGACAGCTTTAACCTCACCCCGTGTAGTGACAAGATTAACCTCACACCGTGTCGTGACAGCTTTAACCTCACACCTTGTAGTGTCAGCTTTAACCTCACACCGTGTAGTGACAGCTTTAACCTCACATCGAGTAGTGACAGCTTTAACATCACACTGTGTAGTGAAGCTTTAACCTCACACCATGTAGTGAAAGCTTTAATCTCACACCGTGTAGTGACAGCTATAACCTCACACCGTGTAGTGACGTTTTAACCTCACACCGTGTAGTGACGCTTTAACCTCACACCATGTAGTGACAGGTTTAACCTCACACCGTGTAGTAACGCTTTAACCTCACACCGTGTAGTGACAGCTTTAACCTCACAACGTGTAGTGACGCTTTAACCTCACACCGTGTAGTGACAGCTTTAACCTCACACTGTGTAGTGACAGCTTTAATCTCACACCGTGTAGTGACGCTTTAACCTCACACCGTGTAGTGACGCTTTAACCTCACACCATGTATTGACAGCTTTAACCTCACCCCGTGTAGTGACAAGATTAACCTCACACCGTGTAGTGACAGCTTTAACCTCACACCGTGTAGTGACAGCTTTTAACTCACACCGTGTAGTGTCAGCTTTAACCTCACACCGTGTGCTGATGCTTTAACCTCACACCGTGTAGTGACATTTTAACCTCACACCGTGTAGTGACGCTTTAACCTCACTCCGTGTACTGAGGCTTTAACCTCACACCGTGAAGTGACAGCTTTAACCTCACATCGTGTAGTGATACTTTAGCCTCACACCGTGTAGTGACAGCTTTAACCTCACACCGTGCAGTGACGCTTTAACCTCACACCGTGTAGTGATGCATTAACCTCACACCGTGTAGTGACACTTTTACCTCACACCGTGTAGTGACGCTTTAACCTCACACCGTGTAGTGACAGCTTTAACCTCACACCGTGTAGTGACGCTTTAACCTCACACCGTGTAGTGAAAGGTTTAACTTCACACCGTGTAGTGACAGCTTTAACCTCACACCGTGTAGTGACAGGTTTAACTTCACACCGTGTAGTGACACTTTAACCTCACACCTTGTAGTGACACTTTTACCTCACACCGTGTAGTGACACTTCTACCTCACACTGTGTAGTGACACTTTATCTGCACTCCGTGTAGTGACAGGTTGGACCTCACACCGTGTAGTGATGCTTCAACCTCACACCATGTAGTGACAGCTTTGACCTCACACCACGTAGTGACACTTTAACCTCACACCGTGTAGTGACACTTTAACCTCACACCGTGTAGTACCAGTTTTAACCTCCACATCGTGTAGTGACGCTTTAACTGCACACCGTATCGTGACAGATTTAACCTTACACCGTGTAGTGACGCTTTAACCTCACACCGTGTAGTCATGCTTTATCCTCACACCGTGTAGTGACAGTTTTAACCTCACACCGTGTAGTGACAGCTTTAACATCACACCGTATAGTGACAGCTTTAACCTCACACCGTGTAGTGACAGCTTTAACCTCACACCGTGTAGTGACAGCTTTAACCTCACACCGTGTAGTGACAGCTTTAACCTCACACCGTGTAGTGACACTTTAACCTCACATCGTGTAGTGATAGCTTTAACCTGACATCGTGTAGTGACAGCTTTAACCTCACACCGTGTAGTGACGCTTTAACCTCACACCGTGTAGTGATGCTTTAACCTCACACCTTGTAGTGACTCTTTAACCTCACACTGTGTCATGATGCTTTAACCTCACACCGTGCAGTGACAGGTTTAACCTCACACCGTGTAGTGACACTTTAACCTCACACCGTTTAGTGACAGCTTTAACCTCACACCGTGTAGTGACAGGTTTAACCTCACACCGTGTAGTGACACTTTAACCTCACACCGTGTAGTAACTGCTTTAACCTCACACCGTGTAGTGACGCTTTAACCTCACACCGTGTATTGACAGCTTTAACCTCACATTGTGTAGTGACAGCTTTAACCTCACCCCTTGTAGTGACAGGATTAACCTCACACCGTGTAGCGACAGATTTAACCTCACACCGTGTAGTGACAGCTTTTAACTCACACCGTGTAGTGTCAGCTTTAACCTCACACCGTGTAGTGACAGCTTTAACCTCACATCGTGTTGTGACAGCTTTAACATCACACTGTGCAGTGAAGCTTTAACCTCACACCATGTAGTGAAAGCTTTTACCTCACACCATGTAGTGACAGCTTTAACCTCAAACCGTGTAGTGACAGCTTTAACCTCACACTGTGTAGTGACAGCTTTAATCTCACACTGTGTAGTGACACTTTAACCTTACACCGTGTAGTGACACTTGAACCTCACATAGTGTAGTGACAATTTAACCTCACACCGTGTAGTGACAGCTTTAACCTCACACCGTGTAGTGATGCTTTAATCTCACACCGTGTAGTGACAGCTTTAACCTCACACCGTGTAGTGACGCTTTAACCTCACTCCATGTAGAGACAGCTTTAACCTCACACCATGTAGTGACACTTTAACCTCACACCGTTTAGTGACAGCTTTAACCTCACACCATGTATTGACAGCTTTAACCTCACCCCGTGTAGTGACAAGATTAACCTCACACCGTGTCGTGACAGCTTTAACCTCACACCTTGTAGTGTCAGCTTTAACCTCACACCGTGTAGTGACAGCTTTAACCTCACATCGAGTAGTGACAGCTTTAACATCACACTGTGTAGTGAAGCTTTAACCTCACACCATGTAGTGAAAGCTTTAATCTCACACCGTGTAGTGACAGCTATAACCTCACACCGTGTAGTGACGTTTTAACCTCACACCGTGTAGTGACGCTTTAACCTCACACCATGTAGTGACAGGTTTAACCTCACACCGTGTAGTAACGCTTTAACCTCACACCGTGTAGTGACAGCTTTAACCTCACAACGTGTAGTGACGCTTTAACCTCACACCGTGTAGTGACAGCTTTAACCTCACACTGTGTAGTGACAGCTTTAATCTCACACCGTGTAGTGACGCTTTAACCTCACACCGTGTAGTGACGCTTTAACCTCACACCATGTATTGACAGCTTTAACCTCACCCCGTGTAGTGACAAGATTAACCTCACACCGTGTAGTGACAGCTTTAACCTCACACCGTGTAGTGACAGCTTTTAACTCACACCGTGTAGTGTCAGCTTTAACCTCACACCGTGTGCTGATGCTTTAACCTCACACCGTGTAGTGACATTTTAACCTCACACCGTGTAGTGACGCTTTAACCTCACTCCGTGTACTGAGGCTTTAACCTCACACCGTGAAGTGACAGCTTTAACCTCACATCGTGTAGTGATACTTTAGCCTCACACCGTGTAGTGACAGCTTTAACCTCACACCGTGCAGTGACGCTTTAACCTCACACCGTGTAGTGATGCATTAACCTCACACCGTGTAGTGACACTTTTACCTCACACCGTGTAGTGACGCTTTAACCTCACACCGTGTAGTGACAGCTTTAACCTCACACCGTGTAGTGACGCTTTAACCTCACACCGTGTAGTGAAAGGTTTAACTTCACACCGTGTAGTGACAGCTTTAACCTCACACCGTGTAGTGACAGGTTTAACTTCACACCGTGTAGTGACGCTTTAACCTCACACCTTGTAGTGACACTTTTACCTCACACCGTGTAGTGACACTTCTACCTCACACTGTGTAGTGACACTTTATCTGCACTCCGTGTAGTGACAGGTTGGACCTCACACCGTGTAGTGATGCTTCAACCTCACACCATGTAGTGACAGCTTTGACCTCACACCACGTAGTGACACTTTAACCTCACACCGTGTAGTGACACTTTAACCTCACACCGTGTAGTACCAGTTTTAACCTCCACATCGTGTAGTGACGCTTTAACCGCACACCGTATCGTGACAGATTTAACCTTACACCGTGTAGTGACGCTTTAACCTCACACCGTGTAGTCATGCTTTATCCTCACACCGTGTAGTGACAGTTTTAACCTCACACCGTGTAGTGACAGCTTTAACATCACACCGTATAGTGACAGCTTTAACCTCACACCGTGTAGTGACAGCTTTAACCTCACACCGTGTAGTGACAGCTTTAACCTCACACCGTGTAGTGACAGCTTTAACCTCACACCGTGTAGTGACACTTTAACCTCACATCGTGTAGTGATAGCTTTAACCTGACATCGTGTAGTGACAGCTTTAACCTCACACCGTGTAGTGACGCTTTAACCTCACACCGTGTAGTGATGCTTTAACCTCACACCTTGTAGTGACTCTTTAACCTCACACTGTGTCATGATGCTTTAACCTCACACCGTGCAGTGACAGGTTTAACCTCACACCGTGTAGTGACACTTTAACCTCACACCGTTTAGTGACAGCTTTAACCTCACACCGTGTAGTGACAGGTTTAACCTCACACCGTGTAGTGACACTTTAACCTCACACCGTGTAGTAACTGCTTTAACCTCACACCGTGTAGTGACGCTTTAACCTCACACCGTGTATTGACAGCTTTAACCTCACATTGTGTAGTGACAGCTTTAACCTCACCCCTTGTAGTGACAGGATTAACCTCACACCGTGTAGCGACAGATTTAACCTCACACCGTGTAGTGACAGCTTTTAACTCACACCGTGTAGTGTCAGCTTTAACCTCACACCGTGTAGTGACAGCTTTAACCTCACATCGTGTTGTGACAGCTTTAACATCACACTGTGCAGTGAAGCTTTAACCTCACACCATGTAGTGAAAGCTTTAACCTCACACCATGTAGTGACAGCTTTAACCTCAAACCGTGTAGTGACAGCTTTAACCTCACACTGTGTAGTGACAGCTTTAATCTCACACTGTGTAGTGACACTTTAACCTTACACCGTGTAGTGACACTTGAACCTCACATAGTGTAGTGACAATTTAACCTCACACCGTGTAGTGACAGCTTTAACCTCACACCGTGTAGTGATGCTTTAATCTCACACCGTGTAGTGACAGCTTTAACCTCACACCGTGTAGTGACGCTTTAACCTCACTCCATGTAGAGACAGCTTTAACCTCACACCATGTAGTGACACTTTAACCTCACACCGTGTAGTGACAGCTTTAACCTCACACTGTGTCGTGACACTTTAACCTCACACCGTGTAGTGACAGCTTTAACCTCACACTGTGTCGTGACACTTTAACCTCACACTGTGTAGTGACAGCTTTAACCTCACACCGTGTAGTGACTGCTTTAACCTCACACCGTGTAGTGACAGCTTTAACCTCACACCGTTTAGTGACAACTTTAACCTCACACCGTGCAGTGACGCTTTAACCTCACACCGTGTAGTGACAGCTTTAACCTCACACTCTGTTGTGACGCTTTAACCTCACACCGTGTAGTGACGCTTTAACCTCACTCCATGTAGTGACAGCTTTAACCTCACACCATGTAGTGACGCTTAAACCTCACACCGTGCAGTGACGCTTTAACCTCACACCGTGTAGTGACAGCTTTAACCTCACAGCATGTAGTGACAGCTTTAACCTCACACCATGTATTGATAGCTTTATCCTCACACCGTGTCGTGACAGCTTTAACCTCACACCATGTAATGACGCTTTAACCTCACACCGTGTAGTGACAACTTTAACCTCACACCGTGTAGTGACAACTTTAACCTCACACCGTGTAGTGAGAGCTTTAACCTCACACCGTGTAGTGACAGCTTTAACCTCACACCGTGTAGTGACGCTTTAACCTCACACCGTGCAGTGACAGCTTTAACCTCATACCGTGTAGTGACAGCTTTAACCTCACACCGTGTAGTGACAGCTTTAACCTCACACCGTGTAGTGACGCTTTAACCTCACACCGTGTAGTGACAGCTTTAACCTCAGACCGTGTAGTGACAGCTTTAACATCACACCGTATAGTGACAGCTTTAACTTCACTCCGTGCAGTGACGCTTTAATCTCACACTGTGTAGTGACGCTTTAACCTCACACCATGTAGTGACGCTTTAACCACACACCGCGTAGTGACAGCTTTAACCTCACACCATGTAGTGACGCTTTAACCACACACCGTGTAGTGACAGCTTTAACCTCACACCATGTAGTGATGTTTTAAACCTCACACTGTGTAGTGACGCTTTAACCTCACACCGTGTAGTGACAGGTTTAACTTCACACCGTGTAGTGACGCTTTAACCTCACACCTTGTAGTGACACTTTTACCTCACACCGTGTAGTGACACTTCTACCTCACACTGTGTCGTGACGCTTTATCCGCACTCCGTGTAGTGACAGGTTGGACCTCACACCGTGTAGTGATGCTTCAACCTCACACCATGTAGTGACAGCTTTGACCTCACACCACGTAGTGACACTTTAACCTCACACCGTGTAGTGACACTTTAACCTCACACCGTGTAGTACCAGCTTTAACCTCCACATCGTGTAGTGACGCTTTAACCGCACACCGTATCGTGACAGATTTAACCTTACACCGTGTAGTGATGCTTTAACCTCACACCGTGTAGTCACGCTTTATCCTCACACCGTGTAGTGACAGTTTTAACCTCACACCGTGTAGTGACAGCTTTAACATCACACCGTATAGTGACAGCTTTAACCTCACACCGTGTAGTGACAGCTTTAACCTCACACCGTGTAGTGACAGCTTTAACCTCACACCGTGTAGTGACAGCTTTAACCTCACACCGTGTAGTGACACTTTAACCTCACATCGTGTAGTGATAGCTTTAACCTGACATCGTGTAGTGACAGCTTTAACCTCACACCGTGTAGTGACAGGTTTAACCTCACACCGTGTAGTGACAGCTTTAACCTCACACCGTGTAGTGACGCTTTAACCTCACACCGTGTAGTGATGCTTTAACCTCACACCTTGTAGTGACTCTTTAACCTCACACTGTGTCATGATGCTTTAACCTCACACCGTGTAGTGACAGGTTTAACCTCACACCGTGTAGTGACACTTTAACCTCACACCGTGCAGTGACACTTTAACCTCACACCGTTTAGTGACAGCTTTAACCTCACACCGTGTAGTGACAGGTTTAACCTCACACCGTGTAGTGACACTTTAACCTCACACCGTGTAGTAACTGCTTTAACCTCACACCGTGTAGTGACGCTTTAACCTCACACCGTGTATTGACAGCTTTAACCTCACATTGTGTAGTGACAGCTTTAACCTCACCCCTTGTAGTGACAGGATTAACCTCACACCGTGTAGCGACAGATTTAACCTCACACCGTGTAGTGACAGCTTTTAACTCACACCGTGTAGTGTCAGCTTTAACCTCACACCGTGTAGTGACAGCTTTAACCTCACATCGTGTTGTGACAGCTTTAACATCACACTGTGCAGTGAAGCTTTAACCTCACACCATGTCGTGAAAGCTTTAACCTCACACCATGTAGTGACAGCTTTAACCTCAAACCGTGTAGTGACAGCTTTAACCTCACACTGTGTAGTGACAGCTTTAATCTCACACTGTGTAGTGACACTTTAACCTTACACCGTGTAGTGACACTTGAACCTCACAGTGTAGTGACAATTTAACCTCACACCGTGTAGTGACAGCTTTAACCTCACACCGTGTAGTGATGCTTTAATCTCACACCGTGTAGTGACAGCTTTAACCTCACACCGTGTAGTGACGCTTTAACCTCACTCCATGTAGAGACAGCTTTAACCTCACACCATGTAGTGACACTTTAACCTCACACCGTGTAGTGACAGCTTTAACCTCACACTGTGTCGTGACACTTTAACCTCACACCGTGTAGTGACAGCTTTAACCTCACACTGTGTCGTGACACTTTAACCTCACACTGTGTAGTGACAGCTTTACCCTCACACCATGTAGTGACACTTTAACCTCACACCGTGTAGTGACAGCTTTAACCTCACACTGTGTCGTGACAGCTTTAACCTCACACCGTATAGTGACAGCTTTAACTTCACTCCGTGCAGTGACGCTTTAATCTCACACTGTGTAGTGACGCTTTAACCTCACACCATGTAGTGACGCTTTAACCACACACCGCGTAGTGACAGCTTTAACCTCACACCATGTAGTGACGCTTTAACCACACACCGTGTAGTGACAGCTTTAACCTCACACCGTGTAGTGACAGCTTTAACCTCACACCATGTAGTGATGTTTTAAACCTCACACTGTGTAGTGACGCTTTAACCTCACACCGTGTAGTGACAGGTTTAAACTCACACCGTGTACTGACGGTTTAACCTCACAACGTGTAGTGACAGCTTTAACCTCACACCGTGTACTGACGCTTTAACCTCACACCGTGTAGTGACAGCTTTAACCTCACACCGTGTAGTGACGCTTTAACCTCACACCGTGTAGTGAAAGGTTTAACCTCACACCGTGTACTGACGCTTTAACCTCACACCGTGTAGTGACAGCTTTAACCTCACACCGTGTACTGACGCTTTAACCTCACACCGTGTAGTGGCAGCTTTAACCTCACACCGTGTAGTGACAGCTTTTACCTTACACCATGTAGTGACAGGTTTAACCTCACACCGTGTACTGACGCTTTAACCTCACACCATGTAGTGACAGCTTTAATCTCACACCGTGTAGTGACAGCTTCAACCTCACACCGTGTAGTGACAGGTTTAACCTCACACCGTGTCTGACGCTCTAACCTCACACCGTCTAGTGACACCTTTAACCTCACACCGTGTAGTGACAGGTTTAACCTCACACCGTGTAGTGACAGCTTTAACCTCACACCGTGTAGTTACAGCTTTAACCTCACACCGTGTAGTGACGCTTTAACCTCACACCGTATAGTGACGCTTTAACCTCACACTGTGTAGTGACGCTTTAACCTCACACCGGGTAGTGACACTTTAACCTCACACCGTGTAGTGACAGCTTTAACCTCACACCGTGTAGTGATGCTTTAACCTCACACCGTGTACTGATGCTTTAACCTCACACCGTGTACTGATGCTTTAACCTCACACCGTGTTCTGACGCTTTAACCTCACACCGTGTAGTGACAGCTTTAACCTCACACGGTGTAGTGACAGCTTTAACTTCACTCCGTGTAGTGACAGCTTTAACCTCATACCATGTAGTGAGAGGTTTAACCTCACACCGTGTAGTGACGCTTTAACCTCACACCGTGTACTGACAGCTTTAACAGCACACCGTGCAGTGGCGCTTTAACCTCACACCGTGCAGTGACGCTTTAACCTCACACCGTGTAGTGACACTTTAACCTCACTCCGTGTAGTGACGCTTTAACCTCACACCGTGTAGTGACAGCTTTAACCTCACACCGTGTAGTGATGCTTTAACCTCACACCGTGCAGTGACAGCTTTAACCTCACACCGTGTAGTGACAGCTTTAACCTTACACCATGTAGTGACAGCTTTAATCTCACACCGTGCAGTGACAGCTTTAACCTCACACCGTGTCTGACGCTCTAACCTCACACCGTCTAGTGACACCTTAAACCTCACACCGTGTTGTGACAGGTTTACCCTCACACCGTGTAGTGACAGCTTTAACCTCACACCGTGTAGTTACAGCTTTAACCTCACACCGTGTAGTGACGCTTTAACCTCACACCGTATAGTGACGCTTTAACCTCACACTGTGTAGTGACGCTTTAACCTCACACCGGGTACTGACACTTTAACCTCACACCGTGTAGTGACAGCTTTAACCTCACACCGTGTAGTGATGCTTTAACCTCACACCGTGTACTGACGCTTTAACCTCACACCGTGTTCTGACACTTTAACCTCACACGTGTAGTGACAGCTTTAACTTCACTCCGTGTAGTGACAGCTTTAACCTCATACCATGTAGTGAGAGGTTTAACCTCACACCGTGTAGTGACGCTTTAACCTCACACCGTGTACTGACAGCTTTAACAGCACACCGTGCAGTGGCGCTTTAACCTCACACCGTGCAGTGACGCTTTAACCTCACACCGTGTAGTGACATTTTAACCTCACTCCGTGTAGTGACGCTTTAACCTCACACCGTGTAGTGACAGTTTAACCTCACACCGTGTGGTGACAGCTTTAACCTCACACCATGTATTGACAGCTTTAACCTCACACCGTGTAGTGACAGCTTTAACCTCACACCGTGTAGTGACGTTTTAACCTCACACCGTGTAGTGATGCTTTAACCTCACACCTTGTAGTGACTCTTTAACCTCACACTGTGTCATGATGCTTTAACCTCACACCGTGTAGTGACAGGTTTAACCTCACACCGTGTAGTGACACTTTAACCTCACACCGTGCAGTGACACTTTAACCTCACACCGTTTAGTGACAGCTTTAACCTCACACCGTGTAGTGACAGGTTTAACCTCACACCGTGTAGTGACACTTTAACCTCACACCGTGTAGTAACTGCTTTAACCTCACACCGTGTAGTGACGCTTTAACCTCACACCGTGTATTGACAGCTTTAACCTCACATTGTGTAGTGACAGCTTTAACCTCACCCCTTGTAGTGACAGGATTAACCTCACACCGTGTAGCGACAGATTTAACCTCACACCGTGTAGTGACAGCTTTTAACTCACACCGTGTAGTGTCAGCTTTAACCTCACACCGTGTAGTGACAGCTTTAACCTCACATCGTGTTGTGACAGCTTTAACATCACACTGTGCAGTGAAGCTTTAACCTCACACCATGTAGTGAAAGCTTTAACCTCACACCATGTAGTGACAGCTTTAACCTCAAACCGTGTAGTGACAGCTTTAACCTCACACTGTGTAGTGACAGCTTTAATCTCACACTGTGTAGTGACACTTGAACCTCACATAGTGTAGTGACAATTTAACCTCACACCGTGTAGTGACAGCTTTAACCTCACACCGTGTAGTGATGCTTTAATCTCACACCGTGTAGTGACAGCTTTAACCTCACACCGTGTAGTGACGCTTTAACCTCACTCCATGTAGAGACAGCTTTAACCTCACACCATGTAGTGACACTTTAACCTCACACCGTGTAGTGACAGCTTTAACCTCACACTGTGTCGTGACACTTTAACCTCACACCGTGTAGTGACAGCTTTAACCTCACACTGTGTCGTGACACTTTAACCTCACACTGTGTAGTGACAGCTTTAACCTCACACCGTGTAGTGACTGCTTTAACCTCACACCGTGTAGTGACAGCTTTAACCTCACACCGTTTAGTGACAACTTTAACCTCACACCGTGCAGTGACGCTTTAATCTCACACCGTGTAGTGACAGCTTTAACCTCACACTCTGTTGTGACGCTTTAACCTCACACCGTGTAGTGACGCTTTAACCTCACTCCATGTAGTGACAGCTTTAACCTCACACCATGTAGTGACGCTTAAACCTCACACCGTGCAGTGACGCTTTAACCTCACACCGTGTAGTGACAGCTTTAACCTCACAGCATGTAGTGACAGCTTTAACCTCACACCATGTATTGATAGCTTTATCCTCACACCGTGTCGTGACAGCTTTAACCTCACACCGTGTAATGACGCTTTAACCTCACACCGTGTAGTGACAACTTTAACCTCACACCGTGTAGTGACAACTTTAACCTCACACCGTGTAGTGAGAGCTTTAACCTCACACCGTGTAGTGACAGCTTTAACCTCACACCGTGTAGTGACGCTTTAACCTCACACCGTGCAGTGACAGCTTTAACCTCATACCGTGTAGTGACAGCTTTAACCTCACACCGTGTAGTGACGCTTTAACCTCACACCGTGTAGTGACAGCTTTAACCTCAGACCGTGTAGTGACAGCTTTAACCTCACACCGTATAGTGACAGCTTTAACTTCACTCCGTGCAGTGACGCTTTAATCTCACACTGTGTAGTGACGCTTTAACCTCACACCATGTAGTGACGCTTTAACCACACACCGCGTAGTGACAGCTTTAACCTCACACCATGTAGTGACGCTTTAACCACACACCGTGTAGTGACAGCTTTAACCTCACACCATGTAGTGATGTTTTAAACCTCACACTGTGTAGTGACGCTTTAACCTCACACCTTGTAGTGACACTTTTACCTCACACCGTGTAGTGACACTTCTACCTCACACTGTGTCGTGACACTTTATCCGCACTCCGTGTAGTGACAGGTTGGACCTCACACCGTGTAGTGATGCTTCAACCTCACACCATGTAGTGACAGCTTTGACCTCACACCACGTAGTGACACTTTAACCTCACACCGTGTAGTGACACTTTAACCTCACACCGTGTAGTACCAGCTTTAACCTCCACATCGTGTAGTGACGCTTTAACCGCACACCGTATCGTGACAGATTTAACCTTACACCGTGTAGTGACGCTTTAACCTCACACCGGGTAGTCACGCTTTATCCTCACACCGTGTAGTGACAGTTTTAACCTCACACCGTGTAGTGACAGCTTTAACATCACACCGTATAGTGACAGCTTTAACCTCACACCGTGTAGTGACAGCTTTAACCTCACACCGTGTAGTGACAGCTTTAACCTCACACCGTGAAGTGAAAGCTTTAACCTCACACCGTGTAGTGACACTTTAACCTCACATCGTGTCGTGATAGCTTTAACCTGACATCGTGTAGTGACAGCTTTAACCTCACACCGTGTAGTGACAGGTTTAACCTCACACCGTGTAGTGACAGCTTTAACCTCACACCGTGTAGTGACGCTTTAACCTCACACCGTGTAGTGACAGCTTTAACCTCAGACCGTGTAGTGACAGCTTTAACATCACACCGTATAGTGACAGCTTTAACTTCACTCCGTGCAGTGACGCTTTAATCTCACACTGTGTAGTGACGCTTTAACCTCACACCATGTAGTGACGCTTTAACCACACACCGCGTAGTGACAGCTTTAACCTCACACCATGTAGTGACGCTTTAACCACACACCGTGTAGTGACAGCTTTAACCTCACACCATGTAGTGATGTTTTAAACCTCACACTGTGTAGTGACGCTTTAACCTCACACCGTGTAGTGACAGGTTTAACTTCACACCGTGTAGTGACGCTTTAACCTCACACCTTGTAGTGACACTTTTACCTCACACCGTGTAGTGACACTTCTACCTCACACTGTGTCGTGACACTTTATCCGCACTCCGTGTAGTGACAGGTTGGACCTCACACCGTGTAGTGATGCTTCAACCTCACACCATGTAGTGACAGCTTTGACCTCACACCACGTAGTGACACTTTAACCTCACACCGTGTAGTGACACTTTAACCTCACACCGTGTAGTACCAGCTTTAACCTCCACATCGTGCAGTGACGCTTTAACCGCACACCGTATCGTGACAGATTTAACCTTACACCGTGTAGTGATGCTTTAACCTCACACCGTGTAGTCACGCTTTATCCTCACACCGTGTAGTGACAGTTTTAACCTCACACCGTGTAGTGACAGCTTTAACATCACACCGTATAGTGACAGCTTTAACCTCACACCGTGTAGTAACAGCTTTAACCTCACACCGTGTAGTGACAGCTTTAACCTCACACCGTGTAGTGACAGCTTTAACCTCACACCGTGTAGTGACACTTTAACCTCACATCGTGTAGTGATAGCTTTAACCTGACATCGTGTAGTGACAGCTTTAACCTCACACCGTGTAGTGACAGGTTTAACCTCACACCGTGTAGTGACAGCTTTAACCTCACACCGTGTAGTGACGCTTTAACCTCACACCGTGTAGTGATGCTTTAACCTCACACCTTGTAGTGACTCTTTAACCTCACACTGTGTCATGATGCTTTAACCTCACACCGTGTAGTGACAGGTTTAACCTCACACCGTGTAGTGACACTTTAACCTCACACCGTGCAGTGACACTTTAACCTCACACCGTTTAGTGACAGCTTTAACCTCACACCGTGTAGTGACAGGTTTAACCTCACACCGTGTAGTGACACTTTAACCTCACACCGTGTAGTAACTGCTTTAACCTCACACCGTGTAGTGACGCTTTAACCTCACACCGTGTATTGACAGCTTTAACCTCACATTGTGTAGTGACAGCTTTTAACTCACACCGTGTAGTAACTGCTTTAACCTCACCCCTTGTAGTGACAGGATTAACCTCACACCGTGTAGCGACAGATTTAACCTCACACCGTGTAGTGACAGCTTTTAACTCACACCGTGTAGTGTCAGCTTTAACCTCACACCGTGTAGTGACAGCTTTAACCTCACATCGTGTTGTGACAGCTTTAACATCACACTGTGTAGTGAAGCTTTAACCTCACACCATGTCGTGAAAGCTTTAACCTCACACCATGTAGTGACAGCTTTAACCTCAAACCGTGTAGTGACAGCTTTAACCTCACACTGTGTAGTGACAGCTTTAATCTCACACTGTGTAGTGACACTTTAACCTTACACCGTGTAGTGACACTTGAACCTCACATAGTGTAGTGACAATTTAACCTCACACCGTGTAGTGACAGCTTTAACCTCACACCGTGTAGTGATGCTTTAATCTCACACCGTGTAGTGACAGCTTTAACCTCACACCGTGTAGTGACGCTTTAACCTCACTCCATGTAGAGACAGCTTTAACCTCACACCATGTAGTGACACTTTAACCTCACACCGTGTAGTGACAGCTTTAACCTCACACTGTGTCGTGACACTTTAACCTCACACCGTGTAGTGACAGCTTTAACCTCACACTGTGTCGTGACACTTTAACCTCACACTGTGTAGTGACAGCTTTACCCTCACACCATGTAGTGACACTTTAACCTCACACCGTGTAGTGACAGCTTTAACCTCACACTGTGTCGTGACAGCTTTAACCTCACACCGTATAGTGACAGCTTTAACTTCACTCCGTGCAGTGACGCTTTAATCTCACACTGTGTAGTGACGCTTTAACCTCACACCATGTAGTGACGCTTTAACCACACACCGCGTAGTGACAGCTTTAACCTCACACCATGTAGTGACGCTTTAACCACACACCGTGTAGTGACAGCTTTAACCTCACACCGTGTAGTGACAGCTTTAACCTCACACCATGTAGTGATGTTTTAAACCTCACACTGTGTAGTGACGCTTTAACCTCACACCGTGTAGTGACAGGTTTAAACTCACACCGTGTACTGACGGTTTAACCTCACAACGTGTAGTGACAGCTTTAACCTCACACCGTGTACTGACGCTTTAACCTCACACCGTGTAGTGACAGCTTTAACCTCACACCGTGTAGTGACGCTTTAACCTCACACCGTGTAGTGAAAGGTTTAACCTCACACCGTGTACTGACGCTTTAACCTCACACCGTGTAGTGACAGCTTTAACCTCACACCGTGTACTGACGCTTTAACCTCACACCGTGTAGTGGCAGCTTTAACCTCACACCGTGTAGTGACAGCTTTAACCTTACACCATGTAGTGACAGGTTTAACCTCACACCGTGTACTGACGCTTTAACCTCACACCATGTAGTGACAGCTTTAATCTCACACCGTGTAGTGACAGCTTCAACCTCACACCGTGTAGTGACAGGTTTAACCTCACACCGTGTCTGACGCTCTAACCTCACACCGTCTAGTGACACCTTTAACCTCACACCGTGTAGTGACAGGTTTAACCTCACACCGTGTAGTGACAGCTTTAACCTCACACCGTGTAGTTACAGCTTTAACCTCACACCGTGTAGTGACGCTTTAACCTCACACCGTATAGTGACGCTTTAACCTCACACTGTGTAGTGACGCTTTAACCTCACACCGGGTAGTGACACTTTAACCTCACACCGTGTAGTGACAGCTTTAACCTCACACCGTGTAGTGATGCTTTAACCTCACACCGTGTACTGACGCTTTAACCTCACACCGTGTTCTGACGCTTTAACCTCACACCGTGTAGTGACAGCTTTAACCTCACACGGTGTAGTGACAGCTTTAACTTCACTCCGTGTAGTGACAGCTTTAACCTCATACCATGTAGTGAGAGGTTTAACCTCACACCGTGTAGTGACGCTTTAACCTCACACCGTGTACTGACAGCTTTAACAGCACACCGTGCAGTGGCGCTTTAACCTCACACCGTGCAGTGACGCTTTAACCTCACACCGTGTAGTGACATTTTAACCTCACACCGTGTAGTGATGCTTTAACCTCACACCGTGCAGTGACAGCTTTAACCTCACACCGTGTAGTGACAGCTTTAACCTTACACCATGTAGTGACAGCTTTAATCTCACACCGTGCAGTGACAGCTTTAACCTCACACCGTGTCTGACGCTCTAACCTCACACCGTCTAGTGACACCTTAAACCTCACACCGTGTTGTGACAGGTTTACCCTCACACCGTGTAGTGACAGCTTTAACCTCACACCGTGTAGTTACAGCTTTAACCTCACACCGTGTAGTGACGCTTTAACCTCACACCGTATAGTGACGCTTTAACCTCACACTGTGTAGTGACGCTTTAACCTCACACCGGGTACTGACACTTTAACCTCACACCGTGTAGTGACAGCTTTAACCTCACACCGTGTAGTGATGCTTTAACCTCACACCGTGTACTGACGCTTTAACCTCACACCGTGTTCTGACGCTTTAACCTCACACGTGTAGTGACAGCTTTAACTTCACTCCGTGTAGTGACAGCTTTAACCTCATACCATGTAGTGAGAGGTTTAACCTCACACCGTGTAGTGACGCTTTAACCTCACACCGTGTACTGACAGCTTTAACAGCACACCGTGCAGTGGCGCTTTAACCTCACACCGTGCAGTGACGCTTTAACCTCACACCGTGTAGTGACAGTTTAACCTCACACCGTGTGGTGACAGCTTTAACCTCACACCATGTATTGACAGCTTTAACCTCACACCGTGTAGTGACAGCTTTTACCTCACACCGTGTAGTGACGCTTTAACCTCACACCGTGTAGTGATGCTTTAACCTCACACCTTGTAGTGACTCTTTAACCTCACACTGTGTCATGATGCTTTAACCTCACACCGTGTAGTGACAGGTTTAACCTCACACCGTGTAGTGACACTTTAACCTCACACCGTGCAGTGACACTTTAACCTCACACCGTTTAGTGACAGCTTTAACCTCACACCGTGTAGTGACAGGTTTAACCTCACACCGTGTAGTGACACTTTAACCTCACACCGTGTAGTAACTGCTTTAACCTCACACCGTGTAGTGACGCTTTAACCTCACACCGTGTATTGACAGCTTTAACCTCACATTGTGTAGTGACAGCTTTAACCTCACCCCTTGTAGTGACAGGATTAACCTCACACCGTGTAGCGACAGATTTAACCTCACACCGTGTAGTGACAGCTTTTAACTCACACCGTGTAGTGTCAGCTTTAACCTCACACCGTGTAGTGACAGCTTTAACCTCACATCGTGTTGTGACAGCTTTAACATCACACTGTGCAGTGAAGCTTTAACCTCACACCATGTAGTGAAAGCTTTAACCTCACACCATGTAGTGACAGCTTTAACCTCAAACCGTGTAGTGACATCTTTAACCTCACACTGTGTAGTGACAGCTTTAATCTCACACTGTGTAGTGACACTTTAACCTTACACCGTGTAGTGACACTTGAACC
Organism: Somniosus microcephalus; assembly: GCF_052327205.1. Lineage (NCBI taxonomy): Eukaryota > Metazoa > Chordata > Chondrichthyes > Squaliformes > Somniosidae > Somniosus > Somniosus microcephalus. Next base: position 51,333,675 of record NC_141010.1, on the reverse strand, counting down.
TCACATAGTGTAGTGACAATTTAACCTCACACCGTGTAGTGACAGCTTTAACCTCACACCGTGTAGTGATGCTTTAATCTCACACCGTGTAGTGACAGCTTTAACCTCACACCGTGTAGTGACGCTTTAACCTCACTCCATGTAGAGACAGCTTTAACCTCACACCATGTAGTGACACTTTAACCTCACACCGTGTAGTGACAGCTTTAACCTCACACTGTGTCGTGACACTTTAACCTCACACCGTGTAGTGACAGCTTTAACCTCACACTGTGTCGTGACACTTTAACCTCACACTGTGTAGTGACAGCTTTAACCTCACACCGTGTAGTGACTGCTTTAACCTCACACCGTGTAGTGACAGCTTTAACCTCACACCGTTTAGTGACAACTTTAACCTCACACCGTGCAGTGACGCTTTAATCTCACACCGTGTAGTGACAGCTTTAACCTCACACTCTGTTGTGATGCTTTAACCTCACACCGTGTAGTGACGCTTTAACCTCACTCCATGTAGTGACAGCTTTAACCTCACACCATGTAGTGACGCTTAAACCTCACACCGTGCAGTGACGCTTTAACCTCACACCGTGTAGTGACAGCTTTAACCTCACAGCATGTAGTGACAGCTTTAACCTCACACCATGTATTGATAGCTTTATCCTCACACCGTGTCGTGACAGCTTTAACCTCACACCGTGTAATGACGCTTTAACCTCACACCGTGTAGTGACAACTTTAACCTCACACCGTGTAGTGACAGCTTTAACCTCACACCGTGTAGTGAGAGCTTTAACCTCACACCGTGTAGTGACAGCTTTAACCTCACACCGTGTAGTGACGCTTTAACCTCACACCGTGCAGTGACAGCTTTAACCTCATACCGTGTAGTGACAGCTTTAACCTCACACCGTGTAGTGACGCTTTAACCTCACACCGTGTAGTGACAGCTTTAACCTCAGACCGTGTAGTGACAGCTTTAACCTCACACCGTATAGTGACAGCTTTAACTTCACTCCGTGCAGTGACGCTTTAATCTCACACTGTGTAGTGACGCTTTAACCTCACACCATGTAGTGACGCTTTAACCACACACCGCGTAGTGACAGCTTTAACCTCACACCATGTAGTGACGCTTTAACCACACACCGTGTAGTGACAGCTTTAACCTCACACCATGTAGTGATGTTTTAAACCTCACACTGTGTAGTGACGCTTTAACCTCACACCTTGTAGTGACACTTTTACCTCACACCGTGTAGTGACACTTCTACCTCACACTGTGTCGTGACACTTTATCCGCACTCCGTGTAGTGACAGGTTGGACCTCACACCGTGTAGTGATGCTTCAACCTCACACCATGTAGTGACAGCTTTGACCTCACACCACGTAGTGACACTTTAACCTCACACCGTGTAGTGACACTTTAACCTCACACCGTGTAGTACCAGCTTTAACCTCCACATCGTGTAGTGACGCTTTAACCGCACACCGTATCGTGACAGATTTAACCTTACACCGTGTAGTGACGCTTTAACCTCACACCGTGTAGTCACGCTTTATCCTCACACCGTGTAGTGACAACTTTAACCTCACACCGTGTAGTGAGAGCTTTAACCTCACACCGTGTAGTGACAGCTTTAACCTCACACCATGTAGTGATGTTTTAAACCTCACACTGTGTAGTGACGCTTTAACCTCACACCGTGTAGTGACAGGTTTAAACTCACACCGTGTACTGACGGTTTAACCTCACAACGTGTAGTGACAGCTTTAACCTCACACCGTGTACTGACGCTTTAACCTCACACCGTGTAGTGACAGCTTTAACCTCACACCGTGTAGTGACGCTTTAACCTCACACCGTGTAGTGAAAGGTTTAACCTCACACCGTGTACTGACGCTTTAACCTCACACCGTGTAGTGACAGCTTTAACCTCACACCGTGTACTGACGCTTTAACCTCACACCGTGTAGTGGCAGCTTTAACCTCACACCGTGTAGTGACAGCTTTAACCTTACACCATGTAGTGACAGGTTTAACCTCACACCGTGTACTGACGCTTTAACCTCACACCATGTAGTGACAGCTTTAATCTCACACCGTGTAGTGACAGCTTCAACCTCACACCGTGTAGTGACAGGTTTAACCTCACACCGTGTCTGACGCTCTAACCTCACACCGTCTAGTGACACCTTTAACCTCACACCGTGTAGTGACAGGTTTAACCTCACACCGTGTAGTGACAGCTTTAACCTCACACCGTGTAGTTACAGCTTTAACCTCACACCGTGTAGTGACGCTTTAACCTCACACCGTATAGTGACGCTTTAACCTCACACTGTGTAGTGACGCTTTAACCTCACACCGGGTAGTGACACTTTAACCTCACACCGTGTAGTGACAGCTTTAAACTCACACCGTGTAGTGATGCTTTAACCTCACACCGTGTACTGACGCTTTAACCTCACACCGTGTTCTGACGCTTTAACCTCACACCGTGTAGTGACAGCTTTAACCTCACACGATGTAGTGACAGCTTTAACTTCACTCCGTGTAGTGACAGCTTTAACCTCATACCATGTAGTGAGAGGTTTAACCTCACACCGTGTAGTGACGCTTTAACCTCACACCGTGTACTGACAGCTTTAACAGCACACCGTGCAGTGGCGCTTTAACCTCACACCGTGCAGTGACGCTTTAACCTCACACCGTGTAGTGACATTTTAACCTCACTCCGTGTAGTGACGCTTTAACCTCACACCGTGTAGTGACAACTTTAACCTCACACCGTGTAGTGATGCTTTAACCTCACACCGTGCAGTGACAGCTTTAACCTCACACCGTGTAGTGACAGCTTTAACCTTACACCATGTAGTGACAGCTTTAATCTCACACCGTGCAGTGACAGCTTTAACCTCACACCGTGTCTGACGCTCTAACCTCACACCGTCTAGTGACACCTTAAACCTCACACTGTGTTGTGGCAGGTTTACCCTCACACCGTGTAGTGACAGCTTTAACCTGACACCGTGTAGTTACAGCTTTAACCTCACACCGTGTAGTGACGCTTTAACCTCACACCGTATAGTGACGCTTTAACCTCACACTGTGTAGTGACGCTTTAACCTCACACCGGGTACTGACACTTTAACCTCACACCGTGTAGTGACAGCTTTAACCTCACACCGTGTAGTGATGCTTTAACCTCACACCGTGTACTGACGCTTTAACCTCACACCGTGTTCTGACGCTTTAACCTCACACGTGTAGTGACAGCTTTAACTTCACTCCGTGTAGTGACAGCTTTAACCTCATACCATGTAGTGAGAGGTTTAACCTCACACCGTGTAGTGACGCTTTAACCTCACACCGTGTACTGACAGCTTTAACAGCACACCGTGCAGTGGCGCTTTAACCTCACAGCGTGCAGTGACGCTTTAACCTCACACCGTGTAGTGACATTTTAACCTCACTCCGTGTAGTGACGCTTTAACCTCACACCGTGTAGTGACAGTTTAACCTCACACCGTGTGGTGACAGCTTTAACCTCACACCATGTATTGATAGCTTTATCCTCACACCGTGTAGTGACAGCTTTGATCTCACACCGTGTAGTGACACTTTAACCTCACACCATGTAGTGACGCTTTAACCTCACACTGTGCAGTGACGCTTTAACCTCACGCCGTGTAGTGACGCTTTAACCTCACACCGTGTAGTGACATCTTTAAACTCACACCGTCTTGTGACAGCTGTAACCTCACACCGCTTAGTCACAGCTTTCACCTCACACCTTGTAATGACGCTTTAACCTCACACCGTATAGTGACGCTTTAACCTCACACCGTGTAGTGACGCTGTAACCTCACACCGGGTAGTGACGCTTTAACCTCACACCGTTTATTGACGCTTTAACCTCACACCGTGTAGTGACACTTTAACCTGACACCGTGCGGTGACATTTTAACCTCACACCGTGCAGTGACGCTTTAACCTCACACCGTGTAGTGACATTTTAACCTCACTCCGTGTAGTGACGCTTTAACCTCACACTGTGTAGTGACAGCTTTAACCTCACACCGTGTGGTGACAGCTTTAACCTCACACCATCTATTGATAGCTTTAACCTCACACCGTGTAGTGACAGCTTTAACCTCACATCATGTAGTAACAGCTTTAACGTCACACCGTGTAGAGACAGCTTTAAGATCACACCGTGTATTGACAGCTTTAACGTCACACTGTGTAGTGATGCTTTAACCTCACACAGTGTAGTGACGTTTTTAACCTCACACCGTGTAGTGACAGCTTTAACCTCACTCCGTGTAGTAACGCTTTAACCTCACACCGTGTAGTGACAGCTGTAACATCACACCGTGTAGTGACAGTTTACCCTCACACTGAATAGCAACAGCTTAACCTCACACCATGTAGTGACAGCATTAACATCACACCGTGTATTGACAGCTTTAACCTCACACCGTGTAGTGACAGCTTTAACCTCACACCGTGTAGTGACAGCTTTAACATCACACCGTGTAGTAACAGCTTTAACCTCACAACGTGTAGTGACAGCTTTAACATCACACCGTGTATTTACAGCTTTAACCTCACACTGTGTAGTGACGCTTTAACCTCACACAGTGTAGTGACGTTTTTAACCTCACAACCTGTAGTGACAGCTTCAACCTCACACCGTGTACTGCCGCTTTAACCTCACTCCGTGTAGTGACAGCTTTAACCTCACACCGTGTCGTGACAGCTTTAACCTCACTCCGTGTAGTAACGCTTTAACCTCACACCGTGCAGTGACAGCTTTAACCTCACACCGTGTAGTGACAGCTTCAACCTCACACCGTGTAGTGACAGCTTTAACATCACACCGTGTATTGACAGCTTTAACCTCACACCGTGTAGTGACAGCTTTAACCTCACACCGTGTAGTGACATCTTTAACCTCACACCGTGTAGTAACAGCTTTAACCTCACACCGTGTAGTGACCGCTTTAACATAACACCGTGTATTGACAGCTTTAACCTCACACCGTGTAGTGACAGCTTTAACCTCACACCGTGTAGTAACAGCTTTAACCTCACTCCGTGTAGTGACAGCTTTAACCTCACACCGTGTATTGACAGCTTTAACGTCACACCGTGACTTGACAGCTTTAACCTCACACCGTGTCGTAACGCTTGAACCTCACACCGTGTAGTGACAGCTGTAACCTCACACCGTGTAGTGACAGCTAAAACCTCACACCATGTAGTGACAGCTTTAACCTCACACCGTGTAGTGACAGCTTTAACCTCACACCGTGTAGTGACAGCTTTAACATCACACAGTGTAGTGACAGCTTTAACCTCACACCGTGTAGTGACAGCTGTAACCTCACACCGTGTAGTTACAGCTTTAACCTCACACCGTGTAGTGACGCTTTAACCTCACACCGTGTAGTGACAGCTTTAACCTCACACCGTATCGTGACGCTTTAACCTCACACTGTGTAGTGACGCTTTAACCTCACACCGGGTAGTGACACTTTAACCTCACACCGTGTAGTGACAGCTTTAACCTCACACCGTGTAGTGACGCTTTAACCTCACACCGTGTACTGACGCTTTAACCTCACACCGTGTTCTGACGCTTTAACCTCACACCGTGTAGTGACAGCTTTAACCTCACACCGTGTAGTGACAGCTTTAACTTCACTCCGTGTAGTGACAGCTTTAACCTCATACCATGTAGTGAGAGGTTTAACCTCACACCGTGTAGTGACGCTTCAACCTCACACCGTGTACTGACAGCTTTAACAGCACACCGTGCAGTGGCGCTTTAACCTCACACCGTGCAGTGACGCTTTAACCTCACACCGTGTAGTGACATTTTAACCTCACTCCGTGTAGTGACGCTTTAACCTCACACCGTGTAGTGACAGTTTAACCTCACACCGTGTGGTGACAGCTTTAACCTCACACCATGTATTGATAGCTTTATCCTCACACCGTGTAGTGACAGCTTTGATCTCACACCGTGTAGTGACGCTTTAACCTCACACCATGTAGTGACGCTTTAACCTCACACTGTGCAGTGACGCTTTAACCTCACGCCGTGTAGTGACGCTTTAACCTCACACCGTGTAGTGACAGCTTTAAACTCACACCGTGTAGTGACAGCTGTAACCTCACACCGCTTAGTGACAGCTTTCACCTCACACCTTGTAATGACGCTTTAACCTCACACCGTATAGTGACGCTTTAACCTCACACCGTGTAGTGACACTTTAACCTGACACCGTGCGGTGACATTTTAACCTCACACCGTGCAGTGACGCTTTAACCTCACACCGTGTAGTGACATTTTAACCTCACTCCGTGTAGTGACGCTTTAACCTCACACTGTGTAGTGACAGCTTTAACCTCACACCGTGTGGTGACAGCTTTAACCTCACACCATCTATTGATAGCTTTAACCTCACACCGTGTAGTGACAGCTTTAACCTCACATCATGTAGTAACAGCTTTAACGTCACACCGTGTAGAGACAGCTTTAAGATCACACCGTGTATTGACAGCTTTAACGTCACACTGTGTAGTGATGCTTTAACCTCACACAGTGTAGTGACGTTTTTAACCTCACACCGTGTAGTGACAGCTTTAACCTCACTCCGTGTAGTAACGCTTTAACCTCACACCGTGTAGTGACAGCTGTAACATCACACCGTGTAGTGACAGTTTAACCTCACACTGAATAGCAACAGCTTAACCTCACACCATGTAGTGACAGCATTAACATCACACCGTGTATTGACAGCTTTAACCTCACACCGTGTAGTGACAGCTTTAACCTCACACCGTGTAGTGACAGCTTTAACATCACACCGTGTAGTAACAGCTTTAACCTCACACCGTGCAGTGACAGCTTTAACATCACACCGTGTATTTACAGCTTTAACCTCACACTGTGTAGTGACGCTTTAACCTCACACAGTGTAGTGACGTTTTTAACCTCACAACCTGTAGTGGCAGCTTTAACCTCACACTGTGTACTGCCGCTTTAACCTCACTCCGTGTAGTGACAGCTTTAACCTCACACCGTGTCGTGACAGCTTTAACCTCACTCCGTGTAGTAACGCTTTAACCTCACACCGTGCAGTGACAGCTTTAACCTCACACCGTGTAGTAACAGCTTCAACCTCACTCCGTGTAGTAACGCTTTAACCTCACTCCGTGTAGTGACAGCTTTAACCTCACACCGTGTCGTGACAGCTTTAACCTCACTCCGTGTAGTAACGCTTTAACCTCACACCGTGCAGTGACAGCTTTAACCTCACACCGTGTATTGACAGCTTTAACCTCACACCGTGTAGTGACAGCTTTAACCTCACACCGTGTAGTGACATCTTTAACCTCACACCGTGTAGTAACAGCTTTAACCTCACACCGTGTAGTGACCGCTTTAACATAACACCGTGTATTGACAGCTTTAACCTCACACCGTGTAGTGACAGCTTTAACCTCACACCGTGTAGTAACAGCTTTAACCTCACTCCGTGTAGTGACAGCTTTAACCTCACACCGTGTATTGACAGCTTTAACCTCACACCGTGACTTGACAGCTTTAACCTCACACCGTGTAGTGATGCTTTAACCTCACACCGTGTAGTGACAGCTGCAACCTCACACCGTGTAGTGACAGCTTTAACATCACACCGTGTATTTACAGCTTTAACCTCACACTGTGTAGTGACATTTTAACCTCACTCCGTGTAGTGACGCTTTCACCTCACACCATGTAGTGACAGCTTTAACCTCACACCGTGTGGTGACAGCTTTAACCTCACACCATGTATTGATAGCTTTATCCTCACACCGTGTCGTGACAGCTTTAACCTCACACCGTGTAGTGACGCATTAACCTCACACTGTGCAGTGACGCGTTAACCTCACGCCGTGTAGTGACGCTTTAACCTCACACCATGCAGTGACGCTTTAAACTCACACCGTGTAGTGACAGCTTTAACCTCATGCCATGTAATGACGCTTTAACCTCACACCGTACAGTAACAGCTTTAGCCTCACACCGTGTAGAGAAAGCTTTAACATCACACCGTGTATTGACAGCTTTAACTTCACATCCTTTAGTGACAGCTTTAACCTCACACCGTGTAGTAACAGCTTTAACCTCACCCCGTGTAGTGACAGCTTTAAAATCACACCGTGTATTGACAGCTTTAACCTCACACTGTTTAGTGACGCTTTAACCTCACACTGTGTAGTGACGTTTTTAACCTCACACCATGTAGTGACAGCTTTAACCTCACACTGTGTAGTGACAGCTTTAACCTCACACCGTGTTGTGACAGCTTTAACCTCACACCGTGTAGTGACAGCTTTAACCTCACACCGTGTCGTGACAGCTTTAACATCACAGCGTGTAGTAACAGCTTTAACCTCACACCGTGTAGTGACAGCTTTAACATCACACCGTGTATTTACAGCTTTAACCTCACACTGTGTAGTGACGCTTTAACCTCACACAGTGTAGTGACGTTTTTAACCTCACAACCTGTAGTGACAGCTTTAACCTCACACTGTGTAGTGATAACTTTAACCTCACATCGTGCAGTGACAGCTTTAACCTCACACCGTGTAGTGACAGCTTTAACCTCACTCCGTGTAGTAACGCTTTAAACTCACACCGTGTAGTGACAGCTTTAACCTCACACCGTGTAGTGACAGCTTCAACCTCACACCGTGTAGTGACAGCTTTAACATCACACCGTGTATTGACAGCTTTAACCTCACACCGTGTAGTGACAGCTTTAACCTCACACCGTGTATAGACAGCTTTAACCTCACACCGTGTAGTGACAGCTTTAACCTCACTCCGTGTTGTAACGCTTTAACCTCACACCGTGTAGTGACAGCTTTAACCTCACTCCGTGTTGTAACGCTTTAACCTCACACCGTGTAGTGACAGCTTCAACCTCACACCGTGTAGTGACAGCTTTAACATCACACCGTGTATTGACAGCTTTAACCTCACACCGTGTAGTGACAGCTTTAACCTCACACCGTGTATTGACAGCTTTAACCTCACACCGTGTAGTGACAGCTTTAACCTCACTCCGTGTTGTAACGCTTTAACCTCACACCGTGTAGTGACAGCTTTAACATCACACCGTGTATTGACAGCTTTAACCTCACACCGTGTAGTGACAGCTTTAACCTCACACCGTGTAGTGACATCTTTAACCTCACACCGTGTAGTAACAGCTTTAACCTCACACCGTGTAGTGACCGCTTTAACATAACACCGTGTATTGACAGCTTTAACCTCACACCGTGTAGTGACAGCTTTAACCTCACACCGTGTAGTAACAGCTTTAACCTCACTCCGTGTAGTGACAGCTTTAACCTCACACCGTGTATTGACAGCTTTGACCTCACACCGTGACTTGACAGCTTTAACCTCACACCGTGTAATGATGCTTTAACCTCACACCGTGTATTGACAGCTTTAACCTCACACCGTGACTTGACAGCTTTAACCTCACACCGTGTCGTAACGCTTGAACCTCACACCGTGTAGTGACAGCTGTAACCTCACACCGTGTAGTGACAGCTAAAACCTCACACCATGTAGTGACAGCTTTAACCTCACACCGTGTAGTAACAGCTTTAACCTCACACCGTGTAGTGACAGCTTTAACCTCACACCGTGTAGTGACAGCTTTAACATCACACAGTGTAGTGACAGCTTTAACCTCACACCGTGTAGTGACAGCTGTAACCTCACACCGTGTAGTTACAGCTTTAACCTCACACCGTGTAGTGACGCTTTAACCTCACACCGGGTAGTGACGCTTTAACCTCACACCGTGTAGTGACATTTTAACCTCACTCCGTGTAGTGACGCTTTAACCTCACACCGTGTAGTGACAGTTTAACCTCACACCGTGTGGTGACAGCTTTAACCTCACACCATGTATTGATAGCTTTATCCTCACACCGTGTAGTGACAGCTTTGATCTCACACCGTGTAGTGACGCTTTAACCTCACACCATGTAGTGACGCTTTAACCTCACACTGTGCAGTGACGCTTTAACCTCACGCCGTGTAGTGACGCTTTAACCTCACACCGTGTAGTGACAGCTTTAAACTCACACCGTGTAGTGACAGCTGTAACCTCACACCGCTTAGTGACAGCTTTCACCTCACACCTTGTAATGACGCTTTAACCTCACACCGTATAGTGACGCTTTAACCTCACACCGGGTAGTGACGCTTTAACCTCACACCGTTTAGTGACGCTTTAACCTCACACCGTGTAGTGACACTTTAACCTGACACCGTGCGGTGACATTTTAACCTCACACCGTGCAGTGACGCTTTAACCTCACACCGTGTAGTGACATTTTAACCTCACTCCGTGTAGTGACGCTTTAACCTCACACTGTGTAGTGACAGCTTTAACCTCACACCGTGTGGTGACAGCTTTAACCTCACACCATCTATTGATAGCTTTAACCTCACACCGTGTAGTGACAGCTTTAACCTCACATCATGTAGTAACAGCTTTAACGTCACACCGTGTAGAGACAGCTTTAAGATCACACCGTGTATTGACAGCTTTAACGTCACACTGTGTAGTGATGCTTTAACCTCACACAGTGTAGTGACGTTTTTAACCTCACACCGTGTAGTGACAGCTTTAACCTCACTCCGTGTAGTAACGCTTTAACCTCACACCGTGTAGTGACAGCTGTAACATCACACCGTGTAGTGACAGTTTAACCTCACACTGAATAGCAACAGCTTAACCTCACACCATGTAGTGACAGCATTAACATCACACCGTGTATTGACAGCTTTAACCTCACACCGTGTAGTGACAGCTTTAACCTCACACCGTGTAGTGACAGCTTTAACATCACACCGTGTAGTAACAGCTTTAACCTCACACCGTGCAGTGACAGCTTTAACATCACACCGTGTATTTACAGCTTTAACCTCACACTGTGTAGTGACGCTTTAACCTCACACAGTGTAGTGACGTTTTTAACCTCACAACCTGTAGTGACAGCTTTAACCTCACACTGTGTACTGCCGCTTTAACCTCACTCCGTGTAGTGACAGCTTTAACCTCACACCGTGTCGTGACAGCTTTAACCTCACTCCGTGTAGTAACGCTTTAACCTCACACCGTGCAGTGACAGCTTTAACCTCACACCGTGTAGTAACAGCTTCAACCTCACTCCGTGTAGTAACGCTTTAACCTCACTCCGTGTAGTGACAGCTTTAACCTCACACCGTGTCGTGACAGCTTTAACCTCACTCCGTGTAGTAACGCTTTAACCTCACACCGTGCAGTGACAGCTTTAACCTCACACCGTGTATTGACAGCTTTAACCTCACACCGTGTAGTGACAGCTTTAACCTCACACCGTGTAGTGACATCTTTAACCTCACACCGTGTAGTAACAGCTTTAACCTCACACCGTGTAGTGACCGCTTTAACATAACACCGTGTATTGACAGCTTTAACCTCACACCGTGTAGTGACAGCTTTAACCTCACACCGTGTAGTAACAGCTTTAACCTCACTCCGTGTAGTGACAGCTTTAACCTCACACCGTGTATTGACAGCTTTAACCTCACACCGTGACTTGACAGCTTTAACCTCACACCGTGTAGTGATGCTTTAACCTCACACCGTGTAGTGACAGCTGCAACCTCACACCGTGTAGTAACGCTTTAACCTCACACAGTGTAGTGACAGCTTTAACCTCACACCGTGTAGTGACAGCTGTAACCTCACACTGTGTAGTGACAGCTAAAACCTCACACCATGTAGTGACAGCTTTAACCTCACACCGTGTAGTAACAGCTTTAACCTCACTCCGTGTAGTGACAGCTTTAACCTCACACCGTGTATTGACAGCTTTAACCTCACACCGTGACTTGACAGCTTTAACCTCACACCGTGTAGTGATGCTTTAACCTCACACCGTGTAGTGACAGCTGCAACCTCACACCGTGTAGTAACGCTTTAACCTCACACAGTGTAGTGACAGCTTTAACCTCACACCGTGTAGTGACAGCTGTAACCTCACACTGTGCAGTGACAGCTAAAACCTCACACCGTGTAGTGACAGCTTTAACATCACACCGTGTATTTACAGCTTTAACCTCACACTGTGTAGTGACATTATAACCTCACTCCGTGTAGTGACGCTTTCACCTCACACCATGTAGTGACAGCTTTAACCTCACACCGTGTGGTGACAGCTTTAACCTCACACCATGTATTGATAGCTTTATCCTCACACCGTGTCGTGACAGCTTTAACCTCACACCGTGTAGTGACGCTTTAACCTCACACCATGTAGTGACGCATTAACCTCACACTGTGCAGTGACGCTTTAACCTCACGCCGTGTAGTGACGCTTTAACCTCACACCATGCAGTGACGCTTTAAACTCACACCGTGTAGTGACAGCTTTAACCTCACGCCATGTAATGACGCTTTAACCTCACACCGTACAGTAACAGCTTTAGCCTCACACCGTGTAGAGAAAGCTTTAACATCACACCGTGTATTGACAGCTTTAACTTCACATCCTTTAGTGACAGCTTTAACCTCACACCGTGTAGTAACAGCTTTAACCTCACCCCGTGTAGTGACAGCTTTAAAATCACACCGTGTATTGACAGCTTTAACCTCACACTGTTTAGTGACGCTTTAACCTCACACTGTGTAGTGACGTTTTTAACCTCACACCATGTAGTGACAGCTTTAACCTCACACTGTGTAGTGACAGCTTTAACCTCACACCGTGTTGTGACAGCTTTAACCTCACACCGTGTAGTGACAGCTTTAACCTCACACCGTGTCGTGACAGCTTTAACATCACAGCGTGTAGTAACAGCTTTAACCTCACACCGTGTAGTGACAGCTTTAACATCACACCGTGTATTTACAGCTTTAACCTCACACTGTGTAGTGACGCTTTAACCTCACACAGTGTAGTGACGTTTTTAACCTCACAACCTGTAGTGACAGCTTTAACCTCACACTGTGTAGTGATAACTTTAACCTCACATCGTGCAGTGACAGCTTTAACCTCACACCGTGTAGTGACAGCTTTAACCTCACACCGTGTACTGCCGCTTTAACCTCACTCCGTGTAGTGACAGCTTTAACCTCACACCGTGTAGTGACAGCTTTAACCTCACTCCGTGTAGTAACGCTTTAAACTCACACCGTGTAGTGACAGCTTTAACCTCACACCGTGTAGTGACAGCTTCAACCTCACACCGTGTAGTGACAGCTTTAACATCACACCGTGTATTGACAGCTTTAACCTCACACCGTGTAGTGACAGCTTTAACCTCACACCGTGTATAGACAGCTTTAACCTCACACCGTGTAGTGACAGCTTTAACCTCACTCCGTGTTGTAACGCTTTAACCTCACACCGTGTAGTGACAGCTTTAACCTCACTCCGTGTTGTAACGCTTTAACCTCACACCGTGTAGTGACAGCTTCAACCTCACACCGTGTAGTGACAGCTTTAACATCACACCGTGTATTGACAGCTTTAACCTCACACCGTGTAGTGACAGCTTTAACCTCACACCGTGTATTGACAGCTTTAACCTCACACCGTGTAGTGACAGCTTTAACCTCACTCCGTGTTGTAACGCTTTAACCTCACACCGTGTAGTGACAGCTTTAACATCACACCGTGTATTGACAGCTTTAACCTCACACCGTGTAGTGACAGCTTTAACCTCACACCGTGTAGTGACATCTTTAACCTCACACCGTGTAGTAACAGCTTTAACCTCACACCGTGTAGTGACCGCTTTAACATAACACCATGTATTGACAGCTTTAACCTCACACCGTGTAGTGACAGCTTTAACATCACACCGTGTAGTAACAGCTTTGACCTCACTCCGTGTAGTGACAGCTTTAACCTCACACCGTGTATTGACAGCTTTGACCTCACACCGTGACTTGACAGCTTTAACCTCACACCGTGTAGTGATGCTTTAACCTCACACCGTGTATTGACAGCTTTAACCTCACACCGTGACTTGACAGCTTTAACCTCACACCGTGTCGTAACGCTTGAACCTCACACCGTGTAGTGACAGCTGTAACCTCACACCGTGTAGTGACAGCTAAAACCTCACACCATGTAGTGACAGCTTTAACCTCACACCGTGTAGTAACAGCTTTAACCTCACACCGTGTAGTGACAGCTTTAACCTCACACCGTGTAGTGACAGCTTTAACATCACACAGTGTAGTGACAGCTTTAACCTCACACCGTGTAGTGACAGCTGTAACCTCACACCGTGTAGTTACAGCTTTAACCTCACACCGTGTAGTGACACTTTAACCTCACACCGTGTAGTGACAGCTTTAACCTCACACCGTATAGTGACGCTTTAACCTCACACTCTGTAGTGACGCTTTAACCTCACACCGGGTAGTGACACTTTAACCTCACACCGTGTAGTGACAGCTTTAACCTCACACCGTGTAGTGACGCTTTAACCTCACACCGTGTACTGACGCTTTAACCTCACACCGTGTAGTGACAGCTTTAACCTCACACCGTGTAGTGACAGCTTTAACTTCACTCCGTGTAGTGACAGCTTTAACCTCATACCATGTAGTGAGAGGTTTAACCTCACACCGTGTAGTGACGCTTCAACCTCACACCGTGTACTGACAGCTTTAACAGCACACCGTGCAGTGGCGCTTTAACCTCACACCGTGCAGTGACGCTTTAACCTCACACCGTGTAGTGACATTTTAACCTCACTCCGTGTAGTGACGCTTTAACCTCACACCGTGTAGTGACAGTTTAACCTCACACCGTGTGGTGACAGCTTTAACCTCACACCATGTATTGATAGCTTTATCCTCACACCGTGTAGTGACAGCTTTGATCTCACACCGTGTAGTGACGCTTTAACCTCACACCATGTAGTGACGCTTTAACCTCACACTGTGCAGTGACGCTTTAACCTCACGCCGTGTAGTGACGCTTTAACCTCACACCGTGTAGTGACAGCTTTAAACTCACACCGTGTAGTGACAGCTGTAACCTCACACCGCTTAGTGACAGCTTTCACCTCACACCTTGTAATGACGCTTTAACCTCACACCGTATAGTGACGCTTTAACCTCACACCGGGTAGTGACGCTTTAACCTCACACCGTTTAGTGACGCTTTAACCTCACACCGTGTAGTGACACTTTAACCTGACACCGTGCGGTGACATTTTAACCTCACACCGTGCAGTGACGCTTTAACCTCACACCGTGTAGTGACATTTTAACCTCACTCCGTGTAGTGACGCTTTAACCTCACACTGTGTAGTGACAGCTTTAACCTCACACCGTGTGGTGACAGCTTTAACCTCACACCATCTATTGATAGCTTTAACCTCACACCGTGTAGTGACAGCTTTAACCTCACATCATGTAGTAACAGCTTTAACGTCACACCGTGTAGAGACAGCTTTAAGATCACACCGTGTATTGACAGCTTTAACGTCACACTGTGTAGTGATGCTTTAACCTCACACAGTGTAGTGACGTTTTTAACCTCACACCGTGTAGTGACAGCTTTAACCTCACTCCGTGTAGTAACGCTTTAACCTCACACCGTGTAGTGACAGCTGTAACATCACACCGTGTAGTGACAGTTTAACCTCACACTGAATAGCAACAGCTTAACCTCACACCATGTAGTGACAGCATTAACATCACACCGTGTATTGACAGCTTTAACCTCACACCGTGTAGTGACAGCTTTAACCTCACACCGTGTAGTGACAGCTTTAACATCACACCGTGTAGTAACAGCTTTAACCTCACACCGTGCAGTGACAGCTTTAACATCACACCGTGTATTTACAGCTTTAACCTCACACTGTGTAGTGACGCTTTAACCTCACACAGTGTAGTGACGTTTTTAACCTCACAACCTGTAGTGACAGCTTTAACCTCACACTGTGTACTGCCGCTTTAACCTCACTCCGTGTAGTGACAGCTTCAACCTCACACCGTGTCGTGACAGCTTTAACCTCACTCCGTGTAGTAACGCTTTAACCTCACACCGTGCAGTGACAGCTTTAACCTCACACCGTGTAGTGACAGCTTCAACCTCACTCCGTGTAGTAACGCTTTAACCTCACTCCGTGTAGTGACAGCTTTAACCTCACACCGTGTCGTGACAGCTTTAACCTCACTCCGTGTAGTAACGCTTTAACCTCACACCGTGCAGTGACAGCTTTAACCTCACACCGTGTATTGACAGCTTTAACCTCACACCGTGTAGTGACAGCTTTAACCTCACACCGTGTAGTGACATCTTTAACCTCACACCGTGTAGTAACAGCTTTAACCTCACACCGTGTAGTGACCGCTTTAACATAACACCGTGTATTGACAGCTTTAACCTCACACCGTGTAGTGACAGCTTTAACCTCACACCGTGTAGTAACAGCTTTAACCTCACTCCGTGTAGTGACAGCTTTAACCTCACACCGTGTATTGACAGCTTTAACCTCACACCGTGACTTGACAGCTTTAACCTCACACCGTGTAGTGATGCTTTAACCTCACACCGTGTAGTGACAGCTGCAACCTCACACCGTGTAGTAACGCTTTAACCTCACACAGTGTAGTGACAGCTTTAACCTCACACCGTGTAGTGACAGCTGTAACCTCACACTGTGTAGTGACAGCTAAAACCTCACACCATGTAGTGACAGCTTTAACCTCACACCGTGTATTGACAGCTTTAACCTCACACCGTGACTTGACAGCTTTAACCTCACACCGTGTAGTGATGCTTTAACCTCACACCGTGTAGTGACAGCTGCAACCTCACACCGTGTAGTAACGCTTTAACCTCACACAGTGTAGTGACAGCTTTAACCTCACACCGTGTAGTGACAGCTGTAACCTCACACTGTGTAGTGACAGCTAAAACCTCACACCGTGTAGTGACAGCTTTAACATCACACCGTGTATTTACAGCTTTAACCTCACACTGTGTAGTGACATTATAACCTCACTCCGTGTAGTGACGCTTTCACCTCACACCATGTAGTGACAGCTTTAACCTCACACCGTGTGGTGACAGCTTTAACCTCACACCATGTATTGATAGCTTTATCCTCACACCGTGTCGTGACAGCTTTAACCTCACACCGTGTAGTGACGCTTTAACCTCACACCATGTAGTGACGCATTAACCTCACACTGTGCAGTGACGCTTTAACCTCACGCCGTGTAGTGACGCTTTAACCTCACACCATGCAGTGACGCTTTAAACTCACACCGTGTAGTGACAGCTTTAACCTCACGCCATGTAATGACGCTTTAACCTCACACCGTACAGTAACAGCTTTAGCCTCACACCGTGTAGAGAAAGCTTTAACATCACACCGTGTATTGACAGCTTTAACTTCACACCCTTTAGTGACAGCTTTAACCTCACACCGTGTAGTAACAGCTTTAACCTCACCCCGTGTAGTGACAGCTTTAAAATCACACCGTGTATTGACAGCTTTAACCTCACACTGTTTAGTGACGCTTTAACCTCACACTGTGTAGTGACGTTTTTAACCTCACACCATGTAGTGACAGCTTTAACCTCACACTGTGTAGTGACAGCTTTAACCTCACACCGTGTTGTGACAGCTTTAACCTCACACCGTGTAGTGACAGCTTTAACCTCAGACCGTGTCGTGACAGCTTTAACATCACAGCGTGTAGTAACAGCTTTAACCTCACACCGTGTAGTGACAGCTTTAACATCACACCGTGTATTTACAGCTTTAACCTCACACTGTGTAGTGACGCTTTAACCTCACACAGTGTAGTGACGTTTTTAACCTCACAACCTGTAGTGACAGCTTTAACCTCACACTGTGTAGTGATAACTTTAACCTCACATCGTGTAGTGACAGCTTTAACCTCACACCGTGTAGTGACAGCTTTAACCTCACACCGTGTACTGCCGCTTTAACCTCACTCCGTTTAGTGACAGCTTTAACCTCACACCGTGTAGTGACAGCTTTAACCTCACTCCGTGTAGTAACGCTTTAAACTCACACCGTGTAGTGACAGCTTTAACCTCACACCGTGTAGTGACAGCTTCAACCTCACACTGTGTAGTGACAGCTTTAACATCACACCGTGTATTGACAGCTTTAACCTCACACCGTGTAGTGACAGCTTTAACCTCACACCGTGTATTGACAGCTTTAACCTCACACCGTGTAGTGACAGCTTTAACCTCACTCCGTGTAGTAACGCTTTAACCTCACACCGTGTAGTGACAGCTTTAACCTCACTCCGTGTAGTAACGCTTTAACCTCACACCGTGCAGTGACAGCTTTAACCTCACACCGTGTAGTGACAGCTTCAACCTCACACCGTGTAGTGACACCTTTAACATCACACCATGTATTGACAGCTTTTACCTCACACCGTGTAGTGACAGCTTTAACCTCACACTGTGTATTGACAGCTTTAACCTCACACCGTGTAGTGACAGCTTTAACCTCACACCGTGTAGTGACATCTTTAACCTCACACCGTGTAGTGACAGCTTTAACCTCACACCGTGTAGTAACAGCTTTAACCTCACACCGTGTAGTGACCGCTTTAACATAAAACCGTGTTTTGACAGCTTTAACCTCACACTGTGCAGTGACGCTTTAACCTCACACCGTGTAGTAACAGCTTTAACCTGACACCGTGTAGTGACGGCTTTAACATCACACAGTGTATTGACAGCTTTAACCTCACACTGTGCAGTGACGCTTTAACCTCACACCGTGTAGTAACAGCTTTAACCTCACACCGTGTAGTGACGGCTTTAACATCACACCATGTAGTGACAGCTTTAACCTCACACTGTGTAGTGACAGCTTTAACCTCACACCATGTAGTGACAGCTTTAACCTCACACCGTGTAGTAACATCTTTAACCTCACACCGTGTATTGACAGCTTTAACCTCACACCGTGTAGTGACAGCTTTAACCTCACTCCGTGTAGTAACGCTTTAACCTCACACCGTGTAGTGACAGCTTTAACCTCACACCGTGTAGTGACAGCTTTAACCTCATACCGTGTAGTTACAGCTTTAACCTCACACCGTGTAGTGACGCTTTAACCTCACACCGTATAGTGACGCTTTAACCTCACACCGTGTAGTGACGCTTTAACCTCACACCGGGTAGTGACGCTTTAACCTCACACCGTGTAGTGACACTTTAACCTCACACCGTGTAGTGACAGCTTTAACCTCACACCGTGTAGTGACGCTTTAACCTCACACCGTGTACTGACGCTTTAACCTCACACCGTGTAGTGACAGCTTTAACCTCACACCGTGTAGTGACAGCTTTAACTTCACTCCGTGTAGTGACAGCTTTAACCTCATACCATGTAGTGAGAGGTTTAACCTCACACCGTTTAGTGACGCTTTAACCTCACACCGTGTAGTGACACTTTAACCTGACACCGTGCGGTGACATTTTAACCTCACACCGTGTAGTGACGATTTAACCTCACACTGTGTAGTGACAGCTTTAACCTCACACCGTGTGGTGACAGCTTTAACCTCACACCATCTATTGATAGCTTTATCCTCACACCGTGTAGTGACAGCTTTGATCTCACACCGTGTAGTGACCCTTTAACCTCACACCATGTAGTGACGCTTTAACCTCACACTGTGCAGTGACGCTTTAACCTCACGCCGTGTAGTGACGCTTTAACCTCACACCGTGTCGTGACAGCTTTAACCTCACACCTTGTAATGACGCTTTAACCTCACACCGTATAGTAACAGCTTTAAAGTCACACCGTGTTGTGACAGCTTTAACATCACACTGTGTATTGACAGCTTTAACCTCACACCGTGTAGTGACAGCTTTAACCTCACATCATGTAGTAACAGCTTTAACGTCACACCGTGTAGAGACAGCTTTAAGATCACACCGTGTATTGACAGCTTTAACGTCACACTGTGTAGTGATGCTTTAACCTCACTCCGTGTAGTAACGCTTTAACCTCACACCGTGTAGTGACAGCTGTAACATCACACCGTGTAGTGACAGTTTACCCTCACACTGAATAGTAACAGCTTAACCTCACACCAAGTAGTGACAGCATTAACATCACACCGTGTATTGACAGCTTTAACCTCACACCGTGTAGTGACAGCTTTAACCTCACACCGTGTAGTGACAGCTTTAACATCACACCGTGTAGTAACAGCTTTAACCTCACACCGTGTAGTGACAGCTTTAACATCACACCGTGTATTTACAGCTTTAACCTCACACTGTGTAGTGACGCTTTAACCTCACACAGTGTAGTGACGTTTTTAACCTCACAACCTGTAGTGACAGCTTTAACCTCACACTGTGTAGTGATAGCTTTAACCTCACACCGTGTAGTGACAGCTTTAACCTCACACAGTGTAGTGACAGCTTTAACCTCACACCGTGTACTGCCGCTTTAACCTCACTCCGTGTAGTGACAGCTTTAACCTCACACCGTGTAGTGACAGCTTTAACCTCACTCCGTGTAGTAACGCTTTAACCTCACACCGTGCAGTGACAGCTTTAACCTCACACCGTGTAGTGACAGCTTCAACCTCACACCGTGTAGTGACAGCTTTAACATCACACCGTGTATTGACAGCTTTAACCTCACACCGTGTAGTGACAGCTTTAACCTCACACCGTGTATTGACAGCTTTAACCTCACACCGTGTAGTGACAGCTTTAACCTCACACAGTGTAGTGACATCTTTAACCTCACACCGTGTAGTGACAGCTTTAACCTCACACCGTGTAGTGACCGCTTTAACATAACACCGTGTATTGACAGCTTTAACCTCACACCGTGACTTGACAGCTTTAACTTCACACCGTGTAGTGATGCTTTAACCTCACACCGTGTCGTGACAGCTGCAACCTCACACCGTGTAGTAACGCATTAACCTCACACAGTGTAGTGACAGCTTTAACCTCACACCGTGTAGTGACAGCTGTAACCTCACACCGTGTCGTAACAGCTTTAACCTCACACCGTGTAGTGACAGCTTTAACATCACACCGTGTATTTACAGCTTTAACCTCACACTGTGTAGTGACATTTTAACCTCACTCCGTGTAGTGACGCTTTCACCTCACACCATGTGGTGACAGCTTTAACCTCACACCATGTATTGATAGCTTTATCCTCACACCGTGTCGTGACAGCTTTAACCTCACACCGTGTAGTGACGCTTTAACCTCACACCATGTAGTGACGCATTAACCTCACACTGTGCAGTGACGCTTTAACCTCACGCCGTGTAGTGACGCTTTAACCTCACACCATGCAGTGACGCTTTAAACTCACACCGTGTAGTGACATCTTTAACCTCACGCCATGTAATGACGCTTTAACCTCACACCGTACAGTAACAGCTTTAGCCTCACACCGTGTAGAGAAAGCTTTAACATCACACCGTGTATTGACAGCTTTAACTTCACACCCTTTAGTGACAGCTTTAACCTCACACCGTGTAGTAACAGCTTTAACCTCACCCCGTGTAGTGACAGCTTTAACCTCACAGTGTTTAGTGACGCTTTAACCTCACACTGTGTAGTGACGTTTTTAACCTCACACCATGTAGTGACAGCTTTAACCTCACACTGTGTAGTGACAGCTTTAACCTCACACCGTGTAGTGACAGCTTTAACCTCACACCGTGTAGTGACAGCTTCAACCTCACACCGTGTCGTGACAGCTTTAACATCACACCGTGTAGTAACAGCTTTAACCTCACACCGTGTAGTGACAGCTTTAACATCACACCGTGTATTTACAGCTTTAACCTCACACTGTGTAGTGACGCTTTAACCTCACACAGTGTAGTGACGTTTTTAACCTCACAACCTGTAGTGACAGCTTTAACCTCACACTGTGTAGTGATAACTTTAACCTCACATCGTGTAGTGACAGCTTTAACCTCACACCGTGTAGTGACAGCTTTAACCTCACACCGTGTACTGCCGCTTTAACCTCACTCCGTGTAGTGACAGCTTTAACCTCACACCGTGTAGTGACAGCTTTAACCTCACTCCGTGTAGTAACGCTTTAAACTCACACCGTGTAGTGACAGCTTTAACCTCACACCGTGTAGTGACAGCTTCAACCTCACACCGTGTAGTGACAGCTTTAACATCACACCGTGTATTGACAGCTGTAACCTCACACCGTGTAGTAACGCTTTAACCTCACACCATGTCGTAACAGCTTTAACCTCACACTGTGTAGTGACAGCTTTAACATCACACCGTGTATTTACAGCTTTAACCTCACACTGTGTAGTGACATTTTAACCTCACTCCGTGTAGTGACGCTTTCACCTCACACCATGTAGTGACAGCTTTAACCTCACACCGTGTGGTGACAGCTTTAACCTCACACCATGTATTGATAGCTTTATCCTCACACCGTGTCGTGACAGCTTTAACCTCACACTGTGCAGTGACGCTTTAACCTCACGCCGTGTAGTGACGCTTTAACCTCACACCGTACAGTAACAGCTTTAGCCTCACACTGTGTAGAGAAAGCTTTAACATCACACCGTGTATTGACAGCTTTAACTTCACACCGTTTAGTGACAGCTTTAACCTCACACCGTGTAGTAACAGCTTTAACCTCACACCGTGTAGTGACAGCTTTAACCTCACACCGTGTAGTGACACTTTAACCACACACCGTGTAGTGACAGCTTTAACCTCACACCGGGTAGTGACGCTTTAACCTCACACCGTGTAGTGACACTTTAACCTCACACCGTGTAGTGACAGCTTTAACCTCACACCGTGTAGTGACGCTTTAACCTCACACCGTGTACTGACGCTTTA
The DNA here is from genome assembly GCF_052327205.1 of Somniosus microcephalus. Taxonomy (NCBI): domain Eukaryota; kingdom Metazoa; phylum Chordata; class Chondrichthyes; order Squaliformes; family Somniosidae; genus Somniosus; species Somniosus microcephalus. The sequence goes on along the minus strand of NC_141010.1, from coordinate 51,310,690 downwards.
ACCTCACAACGTGTTCTGACGCTTTAACCTCACACCGTGTAGTGACAGCTTTAACCTCACACCGTGTAGTGACAGCTTTAACTTCACTCCGTGTAGTGACAGCTTTAACCTCATACCATGTAGTGAGAGGTTTAACCTCACACCGTTTAGTGACGCTTCAACCTCACACCGTGTAGTGACACTTTAACCTCACACCGTGTAGTGACGCTTTAACCTCACACCGTGTAGTGACAGCTTTAACCTCACACCGTGTGGTGACAGCTTTAACCTCACACCATGTATTGATAGCTTTATCCTCACACCGTGTAGTGACAGCTTTGATCTCACACCGTGTAGTGACGCTTTAACCTCACACCATGTAGTGACGCTTTAACCTCACACTGTGCAGTGACGCTTTAACCTCACACCGTGTAGTGACAGCTTTAACCTCACACCGTGTAGTGACAGCTTTAACTTCACTCCGTGTAGTGACAGCTTTAACCTCATACCATGTAGTGAGAGGTTTAACCTCACACCGTTTAGTGACGCTTCAACCTCACACCGTGTAGTGACATTTTAACCTCACACCGTGCAGTGACACTTTAACGTCACACCGTGTAGTGACACTTTAACCTCACACCGTGTAGTGACAGCTTTAACCTCACACCGTGTGGTGACAGCTTTAACCTCACACCATGTATTGATAGCTTTATCCTCACACCGTGTAGTGACAGCTTTGATCTCACACCGTGTAGTGACGCTTTAACCTCACACCATGTAGTGACGCTTTAACCTCACACTGTGCAGTGACGCTTTAACCTCACGCCGTGTAGTGACGCTTTAACCTCACACCGTGTAGTGACAGCTTTAAACTCACACTGTGTAGTGACAGCTGTAACCTCACACCGCCTCGTGACAGCTTTCACCTCACACCTTGTAATGACGCTTTAACCTCACACCGTATAGTAACAGCTTTAACATCACACCGTGTATTGACAGGTTTAACCTCACACCTTGTAATGACGCTTTAACCTCGCACCGTATAGTAACAGCTTTAAACTCACACCGTGTTGTGACAGCTTTAACATCACAGCGTGTATTGACAGATTTAACCTCACACCGTGTAGTGACAGCTTTAACCTCACACCGTGTAATGACGCTTTCGCCTCACACCGTGTAGTGACAGCTTTAACCTCACACCGTGTAGTGACAGCTTTAACCTCACACCGTGTAGTGACAGCTTTAACATCACACCGTGTAGTAACAGCTTTAACCTCACACCGTGTAGTGACAGCTTTAACGTCACACCGTGTATTTACAGCTTTAACCTCACACTGTGTAGTGACGCTTTAACCTCACACAGTGCAGTGACGATTTTAACCTCACAACCTGTAGTGACAGCTTTAACCTCACACTGTGTAGTGATAGCTTTAACCTCACACCGTGTAGTGACAACTTTAACCTCACACCGTGTAGTGACAGCTTTAACCTCACACCGTGTACTGCCGCTTTAACCTCACTCCGTGTAGTGACAGCTTTAACCTCACACCGTGTAGTGACAGCTTTAACCTCACTCCGTGTAGTAACGCTTTAACCTCACACCGTGCAGTGACAGCTTTAACCTCACACCGTGTAGTGACAGCTTCAACCTCACACCGTGCAGTGACAGCTTTAACATCACACCGTGTATTGACAGCTTTAACCTCACACCGTGTAGTGACAGCTTTAACCTCACACCGTGTATTGACAGCTTTAACCTCACACCGTGTAGTGACAGCTTTAACCTCACACCGTGTAATGACATCTTTAACCTCACACCGTGTAGTGACAGCTTTAACCTCACACCGTGTAGTAACAGCTTCAACCTCACACCGTGTAGTGACCGCTTTAACATAACACCGTGTATTGACAGCTTTAACCTCACACCGTGACTTGACAGCTTTAACCTCACACCGTGTAGTGATGCTTTAACCTCACACCGTGTCGTGACAGCTGCAACCTCACACCGTGTAGTAACGCTTTAACCTCACACAGTGTAGTGACAGCTTTAACCTCACACCGTGTAGTGACAGCTGTAACCTCACACCGTGTAGTGACAGCTAAAACCTCACACCATGTAGTGACAGCTTTAACCTCACACCGTGTCGTAACAGCTTTAACCTCACACCGTGTAGTGACAGCTTTAACATCACACCGTGTATTTACAGCTTTAACCTCACACTGTGTAGTGACATTTTAACCTCACTCCGTGTAGTGACGCTTTCACCTCACACCATGTGGTGACAGCTTTAACCTCACACCATGTATTGATAGCTTTATCCTCACACCGTGTCGTGACAGCTTTAACCTCACACCGTGTAGTGACGCTTTAATCTCACACCATGTAGTGACGCATTAACCTCACACTGTGCAGTGACGCTTTAACCTCACGCCGTGTAGTGACGCTTTAACCTCACACCATGCAGTGACGCTTTAAACTCACACCGTGTAGTGGCATCTTTAACCTCACGCCATGTAGTGACAGCTTTAACCTCACACTGTGTAGTGACAGCTTTAACCTCACACCGTGTAGTGACAGCTTTAACCTCACACCGTGTAGTGACAGCTTCAACCTCACACCGTGTCGTGACAGCTTTAACCTCACACCGTACAGTAACAGCTTTAGCCTCACACCGTGTAGAGAAAGCTTTAACATCACACCGTGTATTGACAGCTTTAACTTCACACCCTTTAGTGACAGCTTTAACCTCACACCGTGTAGTAACAGCTTTAACCTCACCCCGTGTAGTGACAGCTTTAACCTCACAGTGTTTAGTGACGCTTTAACCTCACACTGTGTAGTGACGTTTTTAACCTCACACCATGTAGTGACAGCTTTAACCTCACACTGTGTAGTGACAGCTTTAACCTCACACCGTGTAGTGACAGCTTTAACCTCACACCGTGTAGTGACAGCTTCAACCTCACACCGTGTCGTGACAGCTTTAACATCACAGCGTGTAGTAACAGCTTTAACCTCACACCGTGTAGTGACAGCTTTAACATCACACCGTGTATTTACAGCTTTAACCTCACACTGTGTAGTGACGCTTTAACCTCACACAGTGTAGTGACGTTTTTAACCTCACAACCTGTAGTGACAGCTTTAACCTCACACTGTGTAGTGATAACTTTAACCTCACATCGTGTAGTGACAGCTTTAACCTCACACCGTGTAGTGACAGCTTTAACCTCACACCGTGTACTGCCGCTTTAACCTCACTCCGTGTAGTGACAGCTTTAACCTCACACCGTGTAGTGACAGCTTTAACCTCACTCCGTGTAGTAACGCTTTAAACTCACACCGTGTAGTGACAGCTTTCACCTCACACCGTGTAGTGACAGCTTCAACCTCACACCGTGTAGTGACAGCTTTAACATCACACCGTGTATTGACAGCTTTAACCTCACACCGTGTAGTGACAGCTTTAACCTCACACCGTGTATTGACAGCTTTAACCTCACACCGTGTAGTGACAGCTTTAACCTCACTCCGTGTAATAACGCTTTAACCTCACACCGTGTAGTGACAGCTTTAACCTCACTCCGTGTAGTAACGCTTTAACCTCACACCGTGCAGTGACAGCTTTAACCTCACTCCGTGTAATAACGCTTTAACCTCACACCGTGTAGTGACAGCTTTAACCTCACTCCGTGTAGTAACGCTTTAACCTCACACCGTGCAGTGACAGCTTTAACCTCACACCGTGTAGTGACAGCTTCAACCTCACACCGTGTAGTGACACCTTTAACATCACACCGTGTATTGACAGCTTTTACCTCACACCGTGTAGTGACAGCTTTAACCTCACACTGTGTATTGACAGCTTTAACCTCACACCGTGTAGTGACAGCTTTAACCTCACACCGTGTAGTGACATCTTTAACCTCACACCGTGTAGTGACAGCTTTAACCTCACACCGTGTCGTAACAGCTTTAACCTCACGCCGTGTAGTGACCGCTTTAACATAACACCGTGTATTGACAGCTTTAACCTCACACCGTCTCGTGACAGCTTTAACCTCACACCGTGTAGTAACAGCTTTAACCTCACACCGTGTAGTGACAGCTTTAACATCACACCGTGTATTGACAGCTTTAACCTCACACTGTGTAGTGACAGCTTTAACCTCACACCGTGTAGTGACAGCTTTAACCTCACACCGTGTAGTGACAGCTTTAACCTCACACAGTGTAGTGACGTTTTTAACCTCACACCATGTAGTGACAGCTTTAACCTCACACTGTGTAGTGACAGCTTTAACCTCACACCGTGTAGTGACAGCTTTAACCTCACACCGTGTAGTGACAGCTTTAACCTCACACCGTGTAGTGACGCTTTAACCTCACACCGTGTAGTGACAGCTGTAACCTCACACCGTGTAGTAACGCTTTAACCTCACACAGTGTCGTGACAGCTTTAACCTCACACCGTGCAGTGACAGCTGTAACCTCACACCGTGTAGTGACAGCTAAAACCTCACACCATGGAGTGACAGCTTTAACCTCACACCATGTAGTAACAGCTTTAACCTCACACTGTGTAGTGACAGCTTTAACATCACACCGTGTATTTACAGCTTTAACCTTACACTGTGTAGTGACATTTTAACCTCACTCCGTGTAGTGACGCTTTCACCTCACACCATGTAGTGACAGCTTTAACCTCACACCGTGTGGTGACAGCTTTAACCTCACACCATGTATTGATAGCTTTATCCTCACACCGTGTCGTGACAGCTTTAACCTCACACCGTGTAGTGACGCTTTAACCTCACACCATGTAGTGACGCATTAACCTCACACTGTGCAGTGACGCTTTAACCTCACGCCGTGTAGTGACGCTTTAACCTCACACCATGTAGTGACGCTTTAAACTCACACCGTGTAGTGACAGCTTTAACCTCACGCCGTGTAATGACGCTTTAACCTCACACCGTACAGTAACAGCTTTAGCCTCACACCGTGTAGAGAAAGCTTTAACATCACACCGTGTATTGACAGCTTTAACTTCACACCGTTTAGTGACAGCTTTAACCTCTCACCGTGTAGTAACAGCTTTAACCTCACACCGTGTAGTGACAGCTTTAACCTCACACCGTGTAGTGACACTTTAACCTCACACCGTGTAGTGACAGCTTTAACCTCACACCGGGTAGTGACGCTTTAACCTCACACCGTGTCGTGACACTTTAACCTCACACCGTGTAGTGACAGCTTTAACCTCACACCGTGTAGTGACGCTTTAACCTCACACCGTGTAGTGACAGCTTTAACCTCACACCGTGTAGTGACAGCTTTAACTTCACTCCGTGTAGTGACAGCTTTAACCTCATACCATGTAGTGAGAGGTTTAACCTCACACCGTTTAGTGACGCTTCAACCTCACACCGTGTAGTGACACTTTAACCTCACACCGTGTCGTGACGCTTTAACCTCACACCGTGTAGTGACAGCTTTAACCTCACACCATGTGGTGACAGCTTTAACCTCACACCATGTATTGATAGCTTTATCCTCACACCGTGTAGTGACAGCTTTGATCTCACACCGTGTAGTGACGCTTTAACCTCACACTGTGCAGTGACGCTTTAACCTCACACCGTGTAGTGACAGCTTTAACTTCACTCCGTGTAGTGACAGCTTTAACCTCATACCATGTAGTGAGAGGTTTAACCTCACACCGTTTAGTGACGCTTCAACCTCACACCGTGTAGTGACATTTTAACCTCACACCGTGCAGTGACACTTTAACGTCACACCGTGTAGTGACGCTTTAACCTCACACCGTGTAGTGACAGCTTTAACCTCACACCATGTGGTGACAGCTTTAACCTCACACCATGTATTGATAGCTTTATCCTCACACCGTGCAGTGACAGCTTTGATCTCACACCGTGTAGTGACGCTTTAACCTCACACCATGTAGTGACGCTTTAACCTCACACTGTGCAGTGACGCTTTAACCTCACGCCGTGTAGTGACGCTTTAACCTCACACCGTGTAGTGACAGCTTTAAACTCACACTGTGTAGTGACAGCTGTAACCTCACACCGCCTCGTGACAGCTTTCACCTCACACCTTGTAATGACGCTTTAACCTCACACCGTATAGTAACAGCTTTAACATCACACCGTGTATTGACAGATTTAACCTCACACCGTGTAGAGACAGCTTTAAGATCACACCGTGTATTGACAGGTTTAACCTCACACCTTGTAATGACGCTTTAACCTCGCACCATATAGTAACAGCTTTAAACTCACACCGTGTTGTGACAGCTTTAACATCACAGCGTGTATTGACAGATTTAACCTCACACCGTGTAGTGACAGCTTTAACCTCACACCGTGTAATGACGCTTTAACCTCACACCGTGTAGTGACAGCTTTAACCTCACACCGTGTAGTGACAGATTTAACCTCACACCGTGTAGTGACAGCTTTAACATCACACCGTGTAGTAACAGCTTTAACCTCACACCGTGTAGTGACAGCTTTAACGTCACACCGTGTATTTACAGCTTTAACCTCACACTGTGTAGTGACGCTTTAACCTCACACAGTGCAGTGACGATTTTAACCTCACAACCTGTAGTGACAGCTTTAACCTCACACTGTGTAGTGATAGCTTTAACCTCACACCGTGTAGTGACAACTTTAACCTCACACCGTGTAGTGACAGCTTTAACCTCACACCGTGTACTGCCGCTTTAACCTCACTCCGTGTAGTGACAGCTTTAACTTCACACCGTGTAGTGACAGCTTTAACCTCACTCCGTGTAGTAACGCTTTAACCTCACACCGTGCAGTGACAGCTTTAACCTCACACCGTGTAGTGACAGCTTCAACCTCACACCGTGCAGTGACAGCTTTAACATCACACCGTGTATTGACAGCTTTAACCTCACACCGTGCCGTGACAGCTTTAACCTCACACCGTGTATTGACAGCTTTAACCTCACACCGTGTAGTGACAGCTTTAACCTCACACCGTGTAGTGACATCTTTAACCTCACACCGTGTAGTGACAGCTTTAACCTCACACCGTGTAGTAACAGCTTTAACCTCACACCGTGTAGTGACCGCTTTAACATAACACCGTGTATTGACAGCTTTAACCACACACCGTGTAGTGACAGCTTTAACCTCACACCGTGTAGTAACAGCTTTAACCTCACTCCGTGTAGTGACAGTTTTAACATCACACCGTGTATTGACAGCTTTAACCTCACACTGTGTAGTGACGTTTTTAACCTCACACCATGTAGTGACAGCTTTAAACTCACACTGTGTAGTGACAGCTTTAACCTCACACCGTGTAGTGACAGCTTTAACCTCACACCATGTAGTGACAGCTTTAACCTCACACCGTGTAGTGACAGCTGTAACCTCACACCGTGTCGTGACAGCTTTAACCTCACGCCGTATAATGACGCTTTAACCTCACACCGTACAGTAACAGCTTTAGCCTCACACCGTGTAGAGAAAGCTTTAACATCACACCGTGTATTGACAGCTTTAACCTCACACCGTGTAGTGACAGCTTTAACCTCACACCGTGTAGTGACAGCTTTAACCTCACACCGTGTAGTGACAGCTTTAACCTCACACCGTGTAGTGACAGGTTTAACCTCACACCGTGTCTGACGCTCTAACCTCACACCGTGTAGTGACAACTTTAACCTCATACCGTGTAGTTACAGCTTTAACCTCACACCGTGTAGTGACGCTTTAACCTCACACCGTATAATGACGCTTTAACCTCACACCGTGTAGTGACGCTTTAACCTCACACCGGGTAGTGACGCTTTAACCTCACACCGTGTAGTGACACTTTAACCTCACACCGTGTAGTGACATGTTTAACCTCACACCGTGTAGTGACAGCTTTAACTTCACTCCGTGTAGTGACGCTTTAACCTCACACCGTGTACTGACGCTTTAACCTCACACCGTTTTCTGACGCTTTAACCTCACACCGTGTAGTGACATTTTAACCTCACACCGTGCAGTGACGCTTTAACCTCACACCATGTCGTGACGCTTTAACCTCACACCGTGTAGTGACAGCTTTAACCTCACACCGTGTAGCAACAGCTTTAACCTCACTCCATGTAGTGACAGCTTTAACCTCACACCGTGTAGTGACAGGTTTAAACTCACACCGTGCAGTGACGCTTTAACCTCACACCGTGTAGCGACATTTTTAACCTCACACCGTGTAGTGACAGCTTTAACCTCACACCGTGTATTGACAGCTTTAACCTCACACCGTGTAGTGACAGCTTTAACCTCACTCCGTGTAATAACGCTTTAACCTCACACCGTGTAGTGACAGCTTTAACCTCACTCCGTGTAGTAACGCTTTAACCTCACACCGTGCAGTGACAGCTTTAACCTCACACCGTGTAGTGACAGCTTCAACCTCACACCGTGTAGTGACACCTTTAACATCACACCGTGTATTGACAGCTTTTACCTCACACCGTGTAGTGACAGCTTTAACCTCACACTGTGTATTGACAGCTTTAACCTCACACCGTGTAGTGACAGCTTTAACCTCACACCGTGTAGTGACATCTTTAACCTCACACCGTGTAGTGACAGCTTTAACCTCACACCGTGTAGTAACAGCTTTAACCTCACGCCGTGTAGTGACCGCTTTAACATAACACCGTGTATTGACAGCTTTAACCTCACACCGTCTCGTGACAGCTTTAACCTCACACCGTGTAGTAACAGCTTTAACCTCACACCGTGTAGTGACAGCTTTAACATCACACCGTGTATTGACAGCTTTAACCTCACACTGTGTAGTGACAGCTTTAACCTCACACCGTGTAGTGACAGCTTTAACCTCACACCGTGTAGTGACAGCTTTAACCTCACACAGTGTAGTGACGTTTTTAACCTCACACCATGTAGTGACAGCTTTAACCTCACACTGTGTAGTGACAGCTTTAACCTCACACCGTGTAGTGACAGCTTTAACCTCACACCGTGTAGTGACAGCTTTAACCTCACACCGTGTAGTGACGCTTTAACCTCACACCGTGTAGTGACAGCTGTAACCTCACACCGTGTAGTAACGCTTTAACCTCACACAGTGTCGTGACAGCTTTAACCTCACACCGTGCAGTGACAGCTGTAACCTCACACCGTGTAGTGACAGCTAAAACCTCACACCATGGAGTGACAGCTTTAACCTCACACCATGTAGTAACAGCTTTAACCTCACACTGTGTAGTGACAGCTTTAACATCACACCGTGTATTTACAGCTTTAACCTTACACTGTGTAGTGACATTTTAACCTCACTCCGTGTAGTGACGCTTTCACCTCACACCATGTAGTGACAGCTTTAACCTCACACCGTGTGGTGACAGCTTTAACCTCACACCATGTATTGATAGCTTTATCCTCACACCGTGTCGTGACAGCTTTAACCTCACACCGTGTAGTGACGCTTTAACCTCACACCATGTAGTGACGCATTAACCTCACACTGTGCAGTGACGCTTTAACCTCACGCCGTGTAGTGACGCTTTAACCTCACACCATGTAGTGACGCTTTAAACTCACACCGTGTAGTGACAGCTTTAACCTCACGCCGTGTAATGACGCTTTAACCTCACACCGTACAGTAACAGCTTTAGCCTCACACCGTGTAGAGAAAGCTTTAACATCACACCGTGTATTGACAGCTTTAACTTCACACCGTTTAGTGACAGCTTTAACCTCTCACCGTGTAGTAACAGCTTTAACCTCACACCGTGTAGTGACAGCTTTAACCTCACACCGTGTAGTGACACTTTAACCTCACACCGTGTAGTGACAGCTTTAACCTCACACCGGGTAGTGACGCTTTAACCTCACACCGTGTCGTGACACTTTAACCTCACACCGTGTAGTGACAGCTTTAACCTCACACCGTGTAGTGACGCTTTAACCTCACACCGTGTAGTGACAGCTTTAACCTCACACCGTGTAGTGACAGCTTTAACTTCACTCCGTGTAGTGACAGCTTTAACCTCATACCATGTAGTGAGAGGTTTAACCTCACACCGTTTAGTGACGCTTCAACCTCACACCGTGTAGTGACACTTTAACCTCACACCGTGTCGTGACGCTTTAACCTCACACCGTGTAGTGACAGCTTTAACCTCACACCATGTGGTGACAGCTTTAACCTCACACCATGTATTGATAGCTTTATCCTCACACCGTGTAGTGACAGCTTTGATCTCACACCGTGTAGTGACGCTTTAACCTCACACTGTGCAGTGACGCTTTAACCTCACACCGTGTAGTGACAGCTTTAACTTCACTCCGTGTAGTGACAGCTTTAACCTCATACCATGTAGTGAGAGGTTTAACCTCACACCGTTTAGTGACGCTTCAACCTCACACCGTGTAGTGACATTTTAACCTCACACCGTGCAGTGACACTTTAACGTCACACCGTGTAGTGACGCTTTAACCTCACACCGTGTAGTGACAGCTTTAACCTCACACCATGTGGTGACAGCTTTAACCTCACACCATGTATTGATAGCTTTATCCTCACACCGTGCAGTGACAGCTTTGATCTCACACCGTGTAGTGACGCTTTAACCTCACACCATGTAGTGACGCTTTAACCTCACATTGTGCAGTGACGCTTTAACCTCACGCCGTGTAGTGACGCTTTAACCTCACACCGTGTAGTGACAGCTTTAAACTCACACTGTGTAGTGACAGCTGTAACCTCACACCGCCTCGTGACAGCTTTCACCTCACACCTTGTAATGACGCTTTAACCTCACACCGTATAGTAACAGCTTTAACATCACACCGTGTATTGACAGATTTAACCTCACACCGTGTAGAGACAGCTTTAAGATCACACCGTGTATTGACAGGTTTAACCTCACACCTTGTAATGACGCTTTAACCTCGCACCATATAGTAACAGCTTTAAACTCACACCGTGTTGTGACAGCTTTAACATCACAGCGTGTATTGACAGATTTAACCTCACACCGTGTAGTGACAGCTTTAACCTCACACCGTGTAATGACGCTTTAACCTCACACCGTGTAGTGACAGCTTTAACCTCACACCGTGTAGTGACAGCTTTAACCTCACACCGTGTAGTGACAGCTTTAACATCACACCGTGTAGTAACAGCTTTAACCTCACACCGTGTAGTGACAGCTTTAACGTCACACCGTGTATTTACAGCTTTAACCTCACACTGTGTAGTGACGCTTTAACCTCACACAGTGCAGTGACGATTTTAACCTCACAACCTGTAGTGACAGCTTTAACCTCACACTGTGTAGTGATAGCTTTAACCTCACACCGTGTAGTGACAACTTTAACCTCACACCGTGTAGTGACAGCTTTAACCTCACACCGTGTACTGCCGCTTTAACCTCACTCCGTGTAGTGACAGCTTTAACTTCACACCGTGTAGTGACAGCTTTAACCTCATTCCGTGTAGTAACGCTTTAACCTCACACCGTGCAGTGACAGCTTTAACCTCACACCGTGTAGTGACAGCTTCAACCTCACACCGTGCAGTGACAGCTTTAACATCACACCGTGTATTGACAGCTTTAACCTCACACCGTGCCGTGACAGCTTTAACCTCACACCGTGTATTGACAGCTTTAACCTCACACCGTGTAGTGACAGCTTTAACCTCACACCGTGTAGTGACATCTTTAACCTCACACCGTGTAGTGACAGCTTTAACCTCACACCGTGTAGTAACAGCTTTAACCTCACACCGTGTAGTGACCGCTTTAACATAACACCGTGTATTGACAGCTTTAACCACACACCGTGTAGTGACAGCTTTAACCTCACACCGTGTAGTAACAGCTTTAACCTCACTCCGTGTAGTGACAGTTTTAACATCACACCGTGTATTGACAGCTTTAACCTCACACTGTGTAGTGACGTTTTTAACCTCACACCATGTAGTGACAGCTTTAAACTCACACTGTGTAGTGACAGCTTTAACCTCACACCGTGTAGTGACAGCTTTAACCTCACACCATGTAGTGACAGCTTTAACCTCACACCGTGTAGTGACAGCTGTAACCTCACACCGTGTCGTGACAGCTTTAACCTCACGCCGTATAATGACGCTTTAACCTCACACCGTACAGTAACAGCTTTAGCCTCACACCGTGTAGAGAAAGCTTTAACATCACACCGTGTATTGACAGCTTTAACCTCACACCGTGTAGTGACAGCTTTAACCTCACACCGTGTAGTGACAGCTTTAACCTCACACCGTGTAGTGACAGCTTTAACCTCACACCGTGTAGTGACAGGTTTAACCTCACACCGTGTCTGACGCTCTAACCTCACACCGTGTAGTGACAACTTTAACCTCATACCGTGTAGTTACAGCTTTAACCTCACACCGTGTAGTGACGCTTTAACCTCACACCGTATAATGACGCTTTAACCTCACACCGTGTAGTGACGCTTTAACCTCACACCGTGTAGTGACACTTTAACCTCACACCGTGTAGTGACATGTTTAACCTCACACCGTGTAGTGACAGCTTTAACTTCACTCCGTGTAGTGACGCTTTAACCTCACACCGTGTACTGACGCTTTAACCTCACACCGTTTTCTGACGCTTTAACCTCACACCGTGTAGTGACATTTTAACCTCACACCGTGCAGTGACGCTTTAACCTCACACCATGTCGTGACGCTTTAACCTCACACCGTGTAGTGACAGCTTTAACCTCACACCGTGTAGCAACAGCTTTAACCTCACTCCATGTAGTGACAGCTTTAACCTCACACCGTGTAGTGACAGGTTTAAACTCACACCGTGCAGTGACGCTTTAACCTCACACCGTGTAGCGACATTTTTAACCTCACACCGTGTAGTGACAGCTTTAACCTCACACCGTGTAGTGAGAGGTTTAACCTCACACCTTGTATTGACGCTTTAACCTCACACCGTGTAGTGACAGCTTTAACCTCACACCGTGTAGTGACAGGTTTAACCTCACACTGTGTAGTGACAGCTTTAACCTCACACCGTGTACTGACGCTTTAAACTCACACCGTGTAGTGACAGCTTTAACCTCTCACCGTGTATTGATAGCTTTAACCTCACACCGTGTAGAGACAGCTTTAACCTCACACCGTGTAGTGACAGGTTTAACATCACACCGTGTACTCAGGCTTTAACCTCACACCGTGTAGTGACAGCTTTAACCTCACACCGTTTAGTGACAGCTTTAACCTCTCACCGAGTAGTGACACTTTAACCTCACACCATGTATTGACAGCTTTAACCTCACACCGTGTTGTGACAGCTTTAAACTCACACCGTGTAGTGACAGCATTAACCTCACAACGTGTAGTTACATCTTAAACCTCACAGTGTGTAGTGACGCTTTAACCTCACACCGTGTACTGATGCTTTAACCTCACACCATGTAGTGACAGCTTTAACCTCACACCGTGTAGTGACAGCTTTAACCTCACTCCGTGTAGTGACAGCTTTAACCTCACACCGTGTAGTGAGCAGTTCAACCTCACACCGTGCAGTGACGCTTTAACCTCAAACTGTGTAGTGACAGCTTTAACGTCACACCGTGCAGTGACATTTTAACGTCACACCGTGTAGTGACATTTTAACATCACACCGTGTAGTGACGCTTTAAACTCACACCGTGTTGTGACAGCTTTAACCTCTCACCGTATAGTGACATTTTAACCTCACACCATATAGTGACAGCTTTAACCTCACACCTTGTACTGACAGCTTTAACCTCACACCGTGTAGTGACAGCTTTAACCTCACACCGTGTAGTGACAGGTTTAACCTCACACCTTGGACTGACGCTTTAACCTCACACCTTGTAGTGACAGCTTTAACCTCACACCGTGTAGTGACAGGTTTAACCTCACACCCTGTAGTGACAGCTTTAACCTCACACCGTGTAGTGACATCTTTAACCTCACACCGTGTAGTGACAGCTTTAGCCTCACACCGTGTAGTGACAGGTTTAAACTCACACCGTGCAGTGACGCTTTAACCTCACACCGTGTAGCGACATTTTTAACCTCACACCGTGTAGTGACAGCTTTAACCTCACACCGTGTAGTGAGAGGTTTAACCTCACACCTTGTACTGACGCTTTAACCTCACACCTTGTAGTGACAGCTTTAACCTCACACCGTGTAGTGACAGGTTTCACCTCACACCGTGTACTGACGCTTTAACCTCACACCCTGTAGTGACAGCTTTAACCTCACACCGTGTAGTGACAGCTTTAACCTCACACCGTGTAGTGACGCTTTAACCTCACACCGTGTAGTGACACTTTAACCTCACACCATGTAGTGTCAGCTTTAACCTCACATCTTGTAGTGACAGCTTTAACCTCACAACGTGTAGTGACGCTTTAACCTCACACCGTGCAGCGATGCTTTAACCTCACACCGTGTCGTGACAGCTTTAAACTCACACCGTGTAGTGACGTTTTAAACTCACACCGTGTAGTGACAGCTTTAACCTCCCACCGTGTAGTGACACTTTAACCTCACACCGTGTAGTGACAGCTTTAACCTCACAACGTGTAGTGACGCTTTAACCTCACACCGTGCAGCGATGCTTTAACCTCACACCGTGTCGTGACAGCTTTAAACTCACACCGTGTAATGACGATTTTATCTCACACCATATACTAACAGCTTTAACCTCACACCGTGTAGTGACAGCTTTAACAACACACCGTGTATTGACAGCTTTAACCTCACACCGTGTACTGACAGCTTCAACCTCACACCGTGTAGTAACAGCTTTAACCTCACATCGTGTTGTGACAGCTTTAACATCACACCGTGTATTGACAGCTTTAACCTCACATTGTGTAGTGACGCTTTAACCTCACACTGTGTAGTGACGCTTAAACCTGACACCGTGTCGTGACAGCTTTAACCTCACACCGTGTAGTGAAAGGTTTAACCTCACAACATGCAGTGACACTTTAACCTCACACCGTGTAGTGACAATTTTCACCTCATTCCGTGTAGTGACATTTTAACCTCACTCCGTGTAGTAACGCTTTAAACTCACACCGTGTAGTGAAACTTTAACCTCACTCCGTGTAGTGATGCTTTAACCTCACACCGTGCAGTGACAGCTTTATCCTCACATCGTGTCGTGACAGGTTTAACCTCACACCGTGGAGTGACGCTTTAACCTCACATCGTGTAGTGACACTTTAACCTCACACCGTGTAGTGACAGCTTTAACATCACACCGTGTATTGACAGCTTTAAACTCACACTCTGTCGTGACGCTTTAACCTCACACAGTGTAGTGACGTTTTTAACCTCACACCGTGGAGTGACAGCTTTAAACTCACACCGTGTAGTGACAACTTTAACCTCACACCGTGTAGTGACAGCTTTAACCTCACACCGTGTAGTCACAGCTTTAACCTCACACCGTGTAGTGACAGATTTAACCTCACACCGTTTAGTGACAGCTTTAACCTCACTCCGTGTATTGACACCTTTAACCTCACACCGTGTAGTGACGCTTTAAACTCACACCTTGTAGTGACACCTTTAACCTCACACCGTGTACTGATGCTTTAACCTCACACCGTGTAGTGACGCTTTATCCTCACACCGTGTACTGACGCTTTAACCTCACACAATGTAGTGACGCTTTATCCTCACACCGAGTACTGACGCTTTAACCTCACACCGTGTAATGACAGCTTTAACCTCACACTGTGTCGTGACGCTTTAACCTCACACCGTGTAGTGACAGCTTTAACCTCACACCGTGTAGTGACGCTTTAACCTCACACCGTGTTGTGACAGCTTTATCCTCACACCGTGTCTTGACAGCTTTAACCTCACATCGTGTAGTTACAGGTTTAACCTCACACCATGCAGTGACAGCTTTAACCTCACACCGTGTAGTGACAGCTTTAACCGCACACCGTGTAGTCACGTTTTAACCTCACACCGTGTAGTGACAGCTTTAACCTCACACCGTGTAGTGACACTTTAACCTCACACCCTGCAGTGACACCTTTAACCTCACACCGTGTAGTGACAGTTTTAACCTCTCACCGTGTAGTGACGCTTTAACCTCACACCGTGCAGTGACACTTTAACCTCACACCGTGCAGTGACAGCTTTAACCTCACACCGCGTAGTGACACTTTAACCTCACACCGTGTTGTGACAGCTTTAAACTCACACCGTGTAGTGACAGCTTTAATCTCACACCGTGCAGTGACACTTTAACCTCACAACATGTAGTGACAGCTTTAACCTCACACCGTGCAGTGACAGCTTTAAACTCACACCGTGTAGTGACAGCTTTAACCTCACACCGTGTAGAGACACTTTAACCTCACACCGTGTAGTGACAGCTTTAACCTCACACCGTGTAGTGACAGCTTTAACCTCACACCGTGTAGTGACAGTTGTAACCTCACACCGTGTGGTGACGCTTTAACCTCACACCGTGTAATGACAGCTTTAACCTCACACTGTGTAGTGACGATTTAACCTCACACCGTGTCGTGACAGCTTTAACCTCACAGCGTGTAGTGACGCTTTAACCTCACACCGTGTTGTGACAGCTTTATCCTCACACCGTGTCTTGACAGCTTTAACCTCACATCGTGTAGTGACAGCTTTATCCTCACACCGTGTCTTGACAGCTTTAACCTCACATCGTGTAGTGACAGGTTTAACCTCACACCATGCAGTGACAGCTTTAATCTCACACCGTGTAGTGACAGCTTGAACCGCACACCGTGTAGTCACGTTTTAACCTCACACCGTGTAGTGACAGCTTTAACCTCACACCGTGTAGTGACACTTTAACCTCACACCCTGCAGTGACAGCTTTAACCTCACACCGTGTTGTGACAGTTTTAACCTCACACCGTGTAGTGACGCTTTAACCTCACACCGTGCAGTGACACTTTAACCTCACACCGTGCAGTGACAGCTTTAACCTAACACCGTGTAGTGACACTTTAACCTCACACCATGTTGTGACAGCTTTAACCTCTCACCGTATAGTGACATTTTAACCTCACACCATATAGTGACAGCTTTAACCTCACACCTTGTACTGACAGCTTTAACCTCACACCGTGTAGTGACAGCTTTAACCTCACACCGTGTAGTGACAGGTTTAACCTCACACCTTGGACTGACGCTTTAACCTCACACCTTGTAGTGACAGCTTTAACCTCACACCGTGTAGTGACAGGTTTAACCTCACACCCTGTAGTGACAGCTTTAACCTCACACCGTGTAGTGACATCTTTAACCTCACACCGTGTAGTGACAGCTTTAGCCTCACACCGTGTAGTGACAGGTTTAAACTCACACCGTGCAGTGACGCTTTAACCTCACACCGTGTAGCGACATTTTTAACCTCACACCGTGTAGTGACAGCTTTAACCTCACACCGTGTAGTGAGAGGTTTAACCTCACACCTTGTACTGACGCTTTAACCTCACACCTTGTAGTGACAGCTTTAACCTCACACCGTGTAGTGACAGGTTTCACCTCACACCGTGTACTGACGCTTTAACCTCACACCCTGTAGTGACAGCTTTAACCTCACACCGTGTAGTGACAGCTTTAACCTCACACCGTGTAGTGACGCTTTAACCTCACACCGTGTAGTGACACTTTAACCTCACACCATGTAGTGTCAGCTTTAACCTCACATCTTGTAGTGACAGCTTTAACCTCACAACGTGTAGTGACGCTTTAACCTCACACCGTGCAGCGATGCTTTAACCTCACACCGTGTCGTGACAGCTTTAAACTCACACCGTGTAGTGACGTTTTAAACTCACACCGTGTAGTGACAGCTTTAACCTCCCACCGTGTAGTGACACTTTAACCTCACACCGTGTAGTGACAGCTTTAACCTCACAACGTGTAGTGACGCTTTAACCTCACACCGTGCAGCGATGCTTTAACCTCACACCGTGTCGTGACAGCTTTAAACTCACACCGTGTAATGACGATTTTATCTCACACCATATACTAACAGCTTTAACCTCACACCGTGTAGTGACAGCTTTAACAACACACCGTGTATTGACAGCTTTAACCTCACACCGTGTACTGACAGCTTCAACCTCACACCGTGTAGTAACAGCTTTAACCTCACATCGTGTTGTGACAGCTTTAACATCACACCGTGTATTGACAGCTTTAACCTCACATTGTGTAGTGACGCTTTAACCTCACACTGTGTAGTGACGCTTAAACCTGACACCGTGTCGTGACAGCTTTAACCTCACACCGTGTAGTGAAAGGTTTAACCTCACAACATGCAGTGACACTTTAACCTCACACCGTGTAGTGACAATTTTCACCTCATTCCGTGTCGTGACATTTTAACCTCACTCCGTGTAGTAACGCTTTAAACTCACACCGTGTAGTGAAACTTTAACCTCACTCCGTGTCGTGATGCTTTAACCTCACACCGTGCAGTGACAGCTTTATCCTCACATCGTGTCGTGACAGGTTTAACCTCACACCGTGGAGTGACGCTTTAACCTCACATCGTGTAGTGACACTTTAACCTCACACCGTGTAGTGACAGCTTTAACATCACACCGTGTATTGACAGCTTTAAACTCACACTCTGTCGTGACGCTTTAACCTCACACAGTGTAGTGACGTTTTTAACCTCACACCGTGGAGTGACAGCTTTAAACTCACACCGTGTAGTGACAACTTTAACCTCACACCGTGTAGTGACAGCTTTAACCTCACACCGTGTAGTCACAGCTTTAACCTCACACCGTGTAGTGACAGATTTAACCTCACACCGTTTAGTGACAGCTTTAACCTCACTCCGTGTATTGACACCTTTAACCTCACACCGTGTAGTGACGCTTTAAACTCACACCTTGTAGTGACACCTTTAACCTCACACCGTGTACTGATGCTTTAACCTCACACCGTGTAGTGACGCTTTATCCTCACACCGTGTACTGACGCTTTAACCTCACACAATGTAGTGACGCTTTATCCTCACACCGAGTACTGACGCTTTAACCTCACACCGTGTAATGACAGCTTTAACCTCACACTGTGTAGTGACGCTTTAACCTCACACCGTGTAGTGACAGCTTTAACCTCACACCGTGTAGTGACGCTTTAACCTCACACCGTGTTGTGACAGCTTTATCCTCACACCGTGTCTTGACAGCTTTAACCTCACATCGTGTAGTTACAGGTTTAACCTCACACCATGCAGTGACAGCTTTAACCTCACACCGTGTAGTGACAGCTTTAACCGCACACCGTGTAGTCACGTTTTAACCTCACACCGTGTAGTGACAGCTTTAACCTCACACCGTGTAGTGACACTTTAACCTCACACCCTGCAGTGACACCTTTAACCTCACACCGTGTAGTGACAGTTTTAACCTCTCACCGTGTAGTGACGCTTTAACCTCACACCGTGCAGTGACACTTTAACCTCACACCGTGCAGTGACAGCTTTAACCTCACACCGCGTAGTGACACTTTAACCTCACACCGTGTTGTGACAGCTTTAAACTCACACCGTGTAGTGACAGCTTTAATCTCACACCGTGCAGTGACACTTTAACCTCACAACATGTAGTGACAGCTTTAACCTCACACCGTGCAGTGACAGCTTTAAACTCACACCGTGTAGTGACAGCTTTAACCTCACACCGTGTAGAGACACTTTAACCTCACACCGTGTAGTGACAGCTTTAACCTCACACCGTGTAGTGACAGCTTTAACCTCACACCGTGTAGTGACAGTTGTAACCTCACACCGTGTGGTGACGCTTTAACCTCACACCGTGTAATGACAGCTTTAACCTCACACTGTGTAGTGACGATTTAACCTCACACCGTGTCGTGACAGCTTTAACCTCACAGCGTGTAGTGACGCTTTAACCTCACACCGTGTTGTGACAGCTTTATCCTCACACCGTGTCTTGACAGCTTTAACCTCACATCGTGTAGTGACAGCTTTATCCTCACACCGTGTCTTGACAGCTTTAACCTCACATCGTGTAGTGACAGGTTTAACCTCACACCATGCAGTGACAGCTTTAATCTCACACCGTGTAGTGACAGCTTGAACCGCACACCGTGTAGTCACGTTTTAACCTCACACCGTGTAGTGACAGCTTTAACCTCACACCGTGTAGTGACACTTTAACCTCACACCCTGCAGTGACAGCTTTAACCTCACACCGTGTTGTGACAGTTTTAACCTCACACCGTGTAGTGACGCTTTAACCTCACACCGTGCAGTGACACTTTAACCTCACACCGTGCAGTGACAGCTTTAACCTAACACCGTGTAGTGACACTTTAACCTCACACCATGTTGTGACAGCTTTAAAGTCACACCGTGTAGTGACAGCTTTAACCTCACACCGTGCAGTGACACTTTAACCTCACACCATGTAGTGACAGCTTTAACCTCACACCGTGCAGTGACAGCTTTAACCTCACACCGTGTCGTGACACTTTATCCTCACACCGTGTAGTGACGTTTTTAACCTCACACCGTGTTGTGACAGCTTTATCCTCACACTGTGTCTTGACAGCTTTAACCTCACATCGTGTAGTGACAGGTTTAACCTCACACCATGCAGTGACAGCTTTAACCTCACACCGTGTAGTGACAGCTTTAACCGCACACCGAGTAGTGACGTTTTAACTTCACACCGTGTAGTGACAGCTTTAACCTCACACCGTGTAGTGACACTTTAACCTCACACCGTGCAGTGACAGCTTTAACCTCACACCGTGTAGTGACAGTTTTAACCTCACACCGTGTAGTGACGCTTTAACCTCACACCGTGCAGTGACACTTTAACCTCACACCGTGCAGTGACAGCTTTAACCTCACACCGTGTAGTGACACTTTAACCTCACACCGTGTTGTGACAGCTTTAAACTCACACCGTGTAGTGACAGCTTTAACCTCACACCGTGTAGTGAGCAGTTTAACCTCACACCGTGTAGTGACGCTTTAACCTCACACCGTGTAGTGACAGCTTTAACGTCACACCGTGCAGTGACACTTTAACGTCACACCGTGTAGTGATTTTTTAACCTCACACCGTGTAGTGACGCTTTAAACTCACACCGTGTAGTGACAGCTTTAATCTCTCACCGTATAGTGACACTTTAACCTCACACCGTGTATTGACAGCTTTAACCTCACACCATGTAGTGACAGCTTTAACCTCACACCTTGCAGTGACAGCTTTAACCTCACACCGTGTAGTGACAGCTTTAACCTCACACCGTGTAGTTACAGGTTTAACCTCACACCGTGCAGTGACGCTTTAACCTCACACCGTGCAGTGACATCTTTAACCTCACAACGTGTAGTGACAGCTTTAACCTCACACCGTGTAGTGACAGCTTTATCCTCACACCGTGCACTGACGCTTTAACCTCACACCGTGTAGTGACAGCTTTAACCTCACACCGTGTAGTGACAGCTTTAAACTCACACCGTGTAATGACAACTTTAACCTCACACCTTGTAGTGACAGCTTTAACCTCACAACGTGTAGTGACGCTTTAACCTCACACCGTGTAGCGACGATTTAACCTCACACCGTGTACTGACAGCTTTAACCTCACACCGTGTAGTGACATTTTAACCTCACACCGTGTATTGACAGCTTTAACCTCACACCGTGAAGTGACAGCTTTAAACTCACACCGTGTAGTGACAGCTTTAACCTCACACCGTGTAGGTCCATCTTTAACCTCACACCGTGTAGAGACGCTTTAACCTCACACCATGTAGTGACGCTTTAACCTCACACCGTGTAGTGACGCTTTAACCTCATACTGTGTAGTGACGCTTTAACCTCACACCATGTAGTGACGCTTTAACATCACACTGTGTAGTGACGATTTATCCTCACACCGTGTAGTGACAGCTTTTTCTTCACACCGTCTAGTGACGCTTTAACCTCACATCGTGTACTGACGCTTTAACCTCACACCGTGTTGTGACGCTTTAACCTCACATCGTGTAGTGACACTTTGACCTCACACCGTGTAGTGACAGCTTTAACATCACACTGTGTATTGACAGCTTTAACCTCACGCTCTGTAGTGACGCTTTAACCTCACACAGTGTAGTGACGTTTTTAACCTCACACCGTGGAGTGACAGCTTTCACCTCACACCGTGTAGTGACAGCTTTAACCTCACACCGTGTAGTGACAGCTTAAACCTCACACCGTGCAGTGACAGCTTTAACCTCACACCGTGTAGTGACGCTTTAACCTCACACCGTGTAGTGACAGCTTTTAACTCACACCGTTTAGTGACAGCTTTAACCTCACTCCGTGTAGTGACACCTTTAACCTCACACCGTGTAGTGACGCTTTAACCTCACACCGTGTAGTGACACCTTTAACCTCACACCGTGTACTGACGCTTTAACCTCACACCATGTAGTGACGCTTTACCCTCACACCGTGTACTGACGCTTTAACCTCACACCGTGTAGTGACAGCTTTAACCTCACACCGTGTAGTGACGCTTTAACCTCACACTGTGCAGTGACGCTTTAACCTCACATCGTGTAGTGACGCTTTAACCTCACACCGTGTAGTGACAGCTTTAACCTCACACCGTGTAGTGACGCTTTAACCTCACACTGTGCAGTGACGCTTTAACCTCACATCGTGTAGTGACGCTTTAACCTCACACCGTGCAGTGACAGCTGTAAACTCACAGCGTGTAGTGACAGCTTTAACCTCACACCATGTAATGACGCTTTAACCTCACACCGTATAGTAACAGCTTTAACCTCACACCGTGTAGTGACAGCTTTAACATCACACCGTGTATTGACAGCTTTAACCTCACACCGTGTAGTGACAGCTTTAACCTCACACCGTGTAGTAACATCTTTAACCTCACACCGTTTTGTGACAGCTTTAATATCACACCGTGTATTTAGAGCTTTAACCTCACACTGTGTAGTGACGGTTTAACCTCACACAGTGTAGTGACGTTTTAAACCTCACACCGTGTAGTAACAGCTTTAACCTCACACCGTTTTGTGACAGCTTTAATATCACACCGTGTATTTAGAGCTTTAACCTCACACTGTGTAGTGACGGTTTAACCTCACACAGTGTAGTGACGTTTTAAACCTCACACCGTGTACTGACAGCTGTAACCTCACAGCGTGTTGTGACGCTTTAACCTCACACCGTGCAGTGACGCTTTATCCTCACACCGTGTAGTGACGCTTTAACCTCACACCGTGTAGTGACAGCTTTAACCTCACACCGTGTAGTGACGCTTTAACCTCACACCGTGTCATGACAGCTTTAACCTCGCACCGTATAGTGACGGCTTTAAGCTCACACCGTGTAGTGACGGCTTTAACCTCACACCGTGCAGTGACGCTTTAACCTCACACCGTGTATTGACAGCTTTAACCTCACACCATGTAGTTACTGCTTTAAACTCACACCGTGTAGTGACGCTTTAACCTCACACCGTGTAGTGACACTTTAACCTCACACCGTGTAGTGACTCTTTAACCTTACACCGTGTAGGGACACTTTAACCTCACACCGTGTAGTGACAGGTTTCACCTCACACCGTGTACTGATGCTTTAACCTCACACCGTGTTGTGACAGCTTTAACCTCACACCATGTACTGACGCTTTAACCTCACACCGTGTCGTGACAGCTTTAACCTCACACCGTGTACTGACACCTTTAACCTCATACCGTATAGTGGCAGGTTTAACCTCACACCGTGTAGTGATGCTTTAACCTCACACCGTGTAGTGACATCTTTAACCTCACATCGTGTTGTGACAGCTTTAACATCACACCGTGTAGTGACAGGTTTAACCTCACACCGTGTACTGACGCTTTAACCTCACACCGTGTAGTGACAGCTTTAACCTCACACCGTGTACTGACGCATTAAACTCACACCGTGTACTGACAGCTTTAACCTCACACCGTGTCGTGACAGCTTTAACCTCACACCGTGTAGTGACAGCTTTAACCTCACACCGTGTAGTGACGTTTTAAACTCACACCGTGTATTGACAGCTTTAACCTCACACCGTGTAGTGACAGCTTTAAACTCACACCGTGTAGTGACAGCTTTAACCTCACACCGTGTAGTTACATCTTTAACCTCACACCGTGTAGTGACGCTTTAACCTCACACCGTGTAGTGACGCTTTAACCTCACACCGTGTAGTGACGCTTTAACCGCACACCGTGTAGTGACAGCTTTAGCCTCACACCGTGTAGTGACGCTTTAACCTCACATCATGTACTGACGCTTTAACCTCACACCGTGTACTGACGCTTTAGCCTCACACCGTGTAGTGACACCTTTAACCTCTCTTCGTGTAGTGACAGCTTTAACCTCACACCGTGTAGTGAGCGGTTTAACCTCACACCGTGTAGTGACGCTTTAACCTCACACCGTGTAGTGACAGCTTTAACGTCACACCGTGTAGTGACACTTTAACGTCACACCGTGTGTAATGATATCAGCAAATAGAGATGGTATTTGCCTGTTCGATTATGATGCCTTAACAGCATATTTGCATGAATTGATTGCTTGTGCCTGGCCAGCAGAGGGCATGTGACCGAGACAAGCAAGGCAGTTCAGTTTAGTTTCAGTTTCGTTCTAGATGCAACACAAGCATCGTGTCTCCTGTAAAGCTGTATAAAGAGTTGAACAGACTTTAGATTAAAAGTCATTCTCTTTCATAAATGTCTCATCATTGAACCCACAAAGAAATCAATACATGGTGTCAGAAGTGGGATTGAAAGAGATGAAAAGAAAAAATCTGAAGTTAAATCAGCTCTCCACAAATTAGCAAGCCAAAAGAGAACATCGTTGCTTACCATTGGAGAATATCTCACGAAGTGAAAAAATGGAAGGTTTACACCCACCAGCGACGCTTCAGTTGACAGGTAATGTGGCTGAAAATTGGAGAAGATTCATACAACGTGTGGGGTTGTATTTATCAGCAATCGGAGCTGATGAGAAAAGTAATAAAAGGAAATCATCACTGTTCTTACATGTCGTGGGTGATGAAGCGCTGGAGGTGTATAATAACTTCACATTCGCTGCTGATGGAGACAAAATGAAGCTAGGTAAAATAATGGAGCAGTTTGAGGCCTACTGCATACCTAAACGTAACGTGACGTTTGAGAGGCACAGATTTTTCACATGTGTACAGAAAACGGGTGAGACTATTGATCAGTATGTGACTGAACTGAGAAACCGAAGCAAAACATGTGAATTTGGGGGACTGACAGACTCGCTGATAAAAGACAGACTGGTGTGTGGTATTCCAGATAATGGTCTAAGGGAAAGACTGCTAAGAGAGCAAGATCTAGACCTGGGAAAAGCCATAGCACTGTGTAGGGCTACAGAGACTGTGAAGTTGCAGGCAAAGGAGCTGTTCAGTGACAATAGCCGCAACATGGATGCAGTGAGAAAGAACGGATACAAACCGTTTAACAAAAAGAGCGCCAATGTGAAAAAAGAGGCGTGGCCAGCGAACGAAAATGAAAGGGACAATCGAAAGACATGTAGTCGATGCGGTACACAGCATCCACCAAGAAAGTGTCCAGCATATGGTAAAACATGCAATAGTTGCAACAAGAACAACCATTATGCCCGTTGCTGTAAGAACCAAATGCAACAAAGCAAGGTCCATGCAGTAGATGAAAGCGACATAGAGGAGTTCTATGTAGATGTTGTGTCTGAAAACAAAAAGAAGAAAGAGACTGGATGTTGACACTAAAAGTGAATGACATACACATTCCATTTAAATTGGATACTGGAGCACAAGTTAATGTGATATCAGAGACTGATTTTAAGAAAATTAGACCCAGTCCAAAGATACATGGAATAAAAGTGAAAGTGACAGGATACTCAGGTACTGAAATACCAGTGAAAGGAAGATGCATTGTCAAAGTGACACACAAGGACAGAGAGCACACGCTAGCATTAATCGTGGTGCCAAAGGATGTGCAAGCCATACTAGGTTTAAAAGCCTGTGAGGGACTGAACCTGGTAAAGAGAGTCCTCGTTGTGGAAAGCGAAGGAGAGACAGTCTATGATGAACTGAATGTTGCGTACACACCGGGTAAGCTGAGGTATACAGCAGACACGTTGTCCAGAGCTGTTGACCCAGGAGAGCCCGCAAACACAGTGAAAAGACTGAAGTACAAGGCAAAAGACAGTGGAACTGACTTCTACCAAAGCATGCTTGTATACCGCACAACGCCGCTCGAGTGTGGTATGTCACCAGCCCAACTCCTGATGCGACGTCGGCTAAGATCAAACCTACCCATCCCGGAGAACCTCCTGAAAACAAAAGAGGGGGAGAAAGTGAGGAAGTTCAAAGAACAACAGAAAGAAAAGCAAAAGTACTACTATGACAGAGGAACACAAAACCTACCTGAACTCCACACTGGTGATCAAGTAAGGTTCAAAGACAAAACAAACACATGGACTCAGAAGGGAACTGTCCTGAGTGAAGTTCAACCAAGATCATACACCATTCAGACAGATGAGGGTGCTGTTCTGAGAAGAAATCGTCGAGATCTTCTCATGGGACCAGCCACAGCAGGTCAAGAGACTGATACTGTTGAACAACCTGATCACACAGCTGAGAACACATCATCTGAGGCAACAACTCAGATTCAAGGACAATCAATCAGAAAATCCTCAAGACACGTGAAGCCTCCTGAGAGACTCATTGAGCAAATTTAAGGACTATTGTTACAGAAGGAAGTAATGTTATCTTATTCTTTCTTCAAGTTCTAGTGTATTTACATATTTCATGTGAACACACAAAACAAGGTTAAAAAACCTTGATCATGATAATGATAATGTAAGTTCATGAAGTGTTAAAGTTAAAATGCAGATTAATACAAAGAAAACATGTTGTTAGTTAAAAGTAAAACACTTTTGTTTTAAGATAAGGAGATGTAATGATATCAGCAAATAGAGATGGTATTTGCCTGTTCGATTACGATGCCTTAACAGCATGTTTGCATGTATTGATTGCTTGTGCCTGACCAGCAGAGGGCATGTGACCGAGACAAGCAAGGCAGTTCAGTTTAGTTTCAGTTTCGTTCTAGATGCAACACAAGCATCGTGTCTCCTGTAAAGCTGTATAAAGAGTTGAACAGACTTTAGATTAAAAGTCATTCTCTTTCATAAATGTCTCATCATTGAACCCACTAAGAAATCAATACACCATGTAGTGACATTTTAACCTCACACCGTGCAGTGACGCTTTAACCTCACACTGTGAAGTGACAACTTTAACCTCACACCGTGTAGTGACGCTTTAACCTCACAACGTGTAGTGAGGCTTTAACCTTTCACCGTGTAGTGACGCTTTAACCTCACACCGTGTAGTGACAGCTTTAACCTCACACCGTGTAGTGACGCTTTAACCTCACACCGTGTAGTGACGCTTTAACCTCACATCGTGTAGTGAGAGCTTTAACCTCACAGCGTGTAGTGACACTTTAACCTCACACCGTGTATTGACAGCTTTAACCTCACACCGTGTAGTGACAGCTTTAGCCTCACACCGTGTAGTGACAGGTTTAACCTCACACCGTGTACTGACGCTTTAAACTCACACCGTGTAGTGACAGCTTTAACCCCACAACGTGTAGTGACAGCTTTAACCTCACACCGTGTAGTGACAGCTTTAACCTCACACCGTGTAGTGACGTTTTAAACTCACGCCGTGTAGTGACAGCTTTAACCTCTCACCGTGTAGTGACACTTTAACCTCACACCGTGTATTGACAGCTTTAACCTCACACCGTCTAGTGACAGCTTTAACCTCACACCGTGTAGTGACGCTTTAACCTCACACCGTGTAGTGATGCTTTAACCTCACACGGTGCAGTGACGCTTTAAACTCACACCGTGTAGTGACATCTTTAACCTCACACCGTGCAGTGACAGCTTTAACCTCACACCGTGTAGTGAGAGGTTTAACCTCACACCTTGTACTGACGCTTTAACCTCACACCATGTAGTGACAGCTTTAACCTCACACCGTGTAGTGACAGGTTTAACATCACACCGTGTACTGAGGCTTTAACCTCACACCCTGTAGTGACAGCTTTAACCTCACACCGTGTACTGACGCTTTAAACTCACACCGTGTAGTGACAGCTTTAACCTCACACCGTGTAGTGACAGCTTTAACCTCACACCGTGTAGTGACGTTTTAAACTCACACCATTTAGTGACAGCTTTAACCTCTCACCGAGTAGTGACACTTTAACCTCACACCATGTATTGACAGCTTTAACCTCACACCGTGTAGTGACAGCTTTAAACTCACACCGTTCAGTGACACTTTAACGTCACTCCGTGCAGTGACATTTTAACATCACACCGTGTAGTGACGCTTTAAACTCACACCGTGTAGTGACAGCTTTAACCTCTCACCGTATAGTGACACTTTAACCTCACACCGTGTATTGACAGCTTTAACCTCACACCATGTAGTGACAGCTTTAACCTCACACCTTGTAGTGACAGCTTTAACCTCACACCGTGTAGTGACAGCTTTAACCTCACACCGTGTAGTGACAGGTTTAACCTCACACCGTGCAGTGACGCTTTAACCTCACACCGTGTAGTGACATCTTTAACCTCACACCGTGTAGTGACAGCTTTAACCTCACACCGCGTAGTGACAGGTTTAAACTCACACCGTGCAGTGACGCTTTAACCTCACACCGTCTAGCGACATTTTTAACCTCACACCGTGTAGTGACAGCTTTAACCTCACACCGTGTAGTGAGAGGTTTAACCTCACACCTTGTACTGACGCTTTAACCTCACACCGTGTAGTGACAGTTTTAACCTCACACCATGTAGTGACAGGTTTAACCTCACACCGTGTACTGACGCTTTAAACTCACACCGTGTACTGACGCTTTAACCTCACACCGTGTAGTGACAGCTTTAACCTCACACTGTGTAGTGGCAGCTTTAACCTCACACCGTGTAGTGACACTTTAACCTCACACCGTGTATTGATAGCTTTAACCTCACACCGTGTAGTGACAGCTTTAACCTCACACCGTGTAGTGAAAGGTTTACCTCACACCTTGTACTGACGCTTTAACCTCACACTGTGTATTGACAGCTTTAACCTCACACCGTGTAGTGACAGGTTTAACATCACACCGTGTACTGAGGCTTTAACCTCACACCGTGTAGTGACAGCTTTAACCTCACACCGTGTACTGACGCTTTAAACTCACACCGTGTAGTGACAGCTTTAACCTCACACCGTGTAGTGACAGCTTAAACCTCACACCGTGTAGTGACAGCTTTAACCTCACACTGTGTAGTGACAGGTTTAACCTCACACCGTGCAGTGACGCTTTAAACTCACACCGTGTAGTGACATCTTTAACCTCACACCGTGTAGTGACAGCTTTAACCTCACACCGTGTAGTGACAGGTTTAAACTCACACCGTGCAGTGACGCTTTAACCTCACACCGTGTAGCGACATTTTTAACCTCACACCGTGTAGTGACAGCTTTAACCTCACACCGTGTAGTGACAGGTTTAACCTCACACCGTGTACTGACGCTTTAACCTCACACCGTGTAGTGACGCTTTAACCTCACACCGTGTAGTGACAGCTTTAACCTCACACCGTGTAGTGACAGCTTTAACCTCACACCGTGTAGTGACGTTTTAAACTCACACCGTTTAGTGACAGCTTTAACCTCTCACCGAGTAGTGACACTTTAACCTCACACCATGTATTGACAGCTTTAACCTCACACCGTGTAGTGACAGCTTTAAACTCACACCGTGTAGTGACAGCATTAACCTCACACCGTGTAGTTACATCTTTAACCTCAGAGTGTAGTGATGCTTTAACCTCACACCGTGTACTGATGCTTTAACCTCACACCATGTAGTGACAGCTTTAACCTCACTCCGTGTAGTGACAGCTTTAACCTCACTCCGTGTAGTGACAGCTTTAACCTCACACCGTGTAGTGAGCAGTTTAACCTCACACCGTCTAGTGACGCCTTAACCTCACACCGTGTAGTGACAGCTTTAACGTCACACCGTGCAGTGACACTTTAACGTCACACCATGTAGTGACATTTTAACATCACACCGTGTAGTGACGCTTTAAACTCACACCGTGTAGTGACAGGTTTAACCTCACACCGTGCAGTGACGCTTTAAACTCACACCGTGTAGTGACATCTTTAACATCACACCGTGCAGTGACAGCTTTAACCTCACACCGTGTAGTGACAGGTTTAAACTCACACCGTGCAGTGACGCTTTAATCTCACACCGTGTAGCGACATTTTTAACCTCACACCGTGTAGTGACAGCTTTAACCTCACACCGTGCAGTGAGAGGTTTAACCTCACACCTTGTACTGACGCTTTAACCTCACACCGTGTAGTGACAGCTTTAACCTCACACCGTGTAGTGACAGGTTTAACCTCACACCGTGTACTGACGCTTTAACCTCACACCGTGTAGTGACAGCTTTAACCTCACACCGTGTACTGACAGCTTTAACCTCACCGTGTAGTGACACTTTAACCTCACACCGTGTAGTGACAGCTTTAACCTCACACCGTGCAGTGAGAGGTTTAACCTCACACCTTGTACTGACGCTTTAACCTCACACCGTGTAGTGACACTTTAACTTCACACCATGTAGTGACAGCTTTAACCTCACAACGTGTAATGACGCTTTAACCTCACACCGTGTAGCGATGCTTTAATCTCACACCGTGTAGTGACAGCTTTAACCTCACACCGTGTAGTGACATGTTTAAACTCACACCGTGCAGTGACGCTTTAACCTCACACCGTGTAGCGACATTTTTAACCTCACACCGTGTAGTGACAGCTTTAACCTCACACCGTGTAGTGAGAGGTTTAACCTCACACCTTGTACTGACGATTTAACCTCACACCGTGTAGTGACAGCTTTAACCTCACACCGTGTAGTGACAGGTTTAACCTCACACCCTGTACTGACGCTTTAACCTCACACCGTGTAGTGACAGCTTTAACCTCACACCGTGTAGTGACAGCTTTAACCTCACACCGTGTAGTGACGCTTTAACCTCACACCGTGTAGTGACACTTTAACCTCACACCATGTAGTGACAGCTTTAACCTCACATCTTGTAGTGACAGCTTTAACCTCACAATGTGTAGTGACGCTTTAACCTCACACCGTGTAGCGATGCTTTAACCTCACACCGTGTAGTGACAGCTTTAAACTCACACCGTTTAGTGACGTTTTAAACTCACACCGTGTAGTGACAGCTTTAACCTCCCACCGTGTAGTGACACTTTAACCTCACACCGTGTATTGACAGCTTTAACCTCACACCGTGTAGTGACAGCTTTAAACTCACACCGTGTAGTGACAGCTTTATCCTCACATCGTGTAGTGACAGGTTTAACCTCACACCGTGTAGTGACGCTTTAACCTCACATCGTGTAGTGACACTTTAACCTCACACCGTGTAGTGACAGCTTTAACATCACACCGTGTATTGACAGCTTTAAACTCACACTCTGTAGTGACGCTTTAAGCTCACACAGTGTAGTGACAACTTTAACCTCACACCGTGTAGTGACAGCTTTAACCTCACACCGTGTAGTGACAGCTTTAACCTCACACCGTGTAGTGACGCTTTAAACTCACTCCGTGTAGTGACAGCTTTAACCTCACACCGTGTAGTGAGCAGTTTAACCTCACACCGTGTAGTGACGCTTTAACCTCACACCGTGTAGTGACAGCTTTAACGTCACACCGTGCAGTGACACTTTAACGTCACACCGTGTAGTGACATTTTAACATCACACCGTGTAGTGACGCTTTAAACTCACACCGTGTAGTGACAGGTTTAACCTCACACCGTGCAGTGACGCTTTAAACTCACACCGTGTAGTGACATCTTTAACCTCACACCGTGTAGTGACAGCTTTAACCTCACACCGTGTAGTGACAGGTTTAAACTCACACCGTGCAGTGACGCTTTAACCTCACACCGTGTAGCGACATTTTTAACCTCACACCGTGTAGTGACAGCTTTAACCTCACACCGTGCAGTGAGAGGTTTAACCTCACACCTTGTACTGACGCTTTAACCTCACACCGTGTAGTGACAGCTTTAACCTCACACCGTGTAGTGACAGGTTTAACCTCACACCGTGTACTGACGCTTTAACCTCACACCGTGTAGTGACAGCTTTAACCTCACACCGTGTACTGACAGCTTTAACCTCACCGTGTAGTGACGCTTTAACCTCACACCGTGTAGTGACACTTTAACCTCACCGTGTAGTGACGCTTTAACTTCACACCCTGTAGTGACAGCTTTAACCTCACATCTTGTAGTGACAGCTTTAACCTCACAACGAGTAGTGACGCTTTAACCTCACACCGTGTAGCGATGCTTTAACCTCACACCGTGTAGTGACAGCTTTAACCTCACACCGTGTAGTGACATGTTTAAACTCACACCGTGCAGTGACGCTTTAACCTCACACCGTGTAGCGACATTTTTAACCTCACACCGTGTAGTGACAGCTTTAACCTCACATCGTGTAGTGAGAGGTTTAACCTCACACCGTGTAGTGACATGTTTAAACTCACACCGTGCAGTGACGCTTTAACCTCACACCGTGTAGCGACATTTTTAACCTCACACCGTGTAGTGACAGCTTTAACCTCACACCGTGTAGTGAGAGGTTTAACCTCACACCTTGTACTGACGATTTAACCTCACACCGTGTAGTGACAGCTTTAACCTCACACCGTGTAGTGACAGGTTTAACCTCACACCCTGTACTGACGCTTTAACCTCACACCGTGTAGTGACAGCTTTAACCTCACACCGTGTAGTGACAGCTTTAACCTCACACCGTGTAGTGACGCTTTAACCTCACACCGTGTAGTGACACTTTAACCTCACACCATGTAGTGACAGCTTTAACCTCACATCTTGTAGTGACAGCTTTAACCTCACAACGTGTAGTGACGCTTTAACCTCACACCGTGTAGCGATGCTTTAACCTCACACCGTGTAGTGACAGCTTTAAACTCACACCGTTTAGTGACGTTTTAAACTCACACCGTGTAGTGACAGCTTTAACCTCCCACCGTGTAGTGACACTTTAACCTCACACCGTGTATTGACAGCTTTAACCTCACACCGTGTAGTGACAGCTTTAAACTCACACCGTGTAGTGACAGCTTTATCCTCACATCGTGTAGTGACAGGTTTAACCTCACACCGTGTAGTGACGCTTTAACCTCACATCGTGTAGTGACACTTTAACCTCACACCGTGTAGTGACAGCTTTAACATCACACCCTGTATTGACAGCTTTAAACTCACACTCTGTAGTGACGCTTTAAGCTCACACAGTGTAGTGACAACTTTAACCTCACACCGTGTAGTGACAGCTTTAACCTCACACCGTGCAGTGACAGCTTTAACCTCACACCGTGTAGTGACGCTTTAAACTCACTCCGTGTAGTGACAGCTTTAACCTCACACCGTGTAGTGAGCAGTTTAACCTCACACCGTGTAGTGACGCTTTAACCTCACACCGTGTAGTGACAGCTTTAACGTCACACCGTGCAGTGACACTTTAACGTCACACCGTGTAGTGACATTTTAACATCACACCGTGTAGTGACGCTTTAAACTCACACCGTGTAGTGACAGGTTTAACCTCACACCGTGCAGTGACGCTTTAAACTCACACCGTGTAGTGACATCTTTAACCTCACACCGTGTAGTGACAGCTTTAACCTCACACCGTGTAGTGACAGGTTTAAACTCACACCGTGCAGTGACGCTTTAACCTCACACCGTGTAGCGACATTTTTAACCTCACACCGTGTAGTGACAGCTTTAACCTCACACCGTGCAGTGAGAGGTTTAACCTCACACCTTGTACTGACGCTTTAACCTCACACCGTGTAGTGACAGCTTTAACCTCACACCGTGTAGTGACAGCTTTAACCTCACATCGTGTAGTGAGAGGTTTAACCTCACACCGTGTAGTGACATGTTTAAACTCACACCGTGCAGTGACGCTTTAACCTCACACCGTGTAGCGACATTTTTAACCTCACACCGTGTAGTGACAGCTTTAACCTCACACCGTGTAGTGAGAGGTTTAACCTCACACCTTGTACTGACGCTTTAACCTCACACCGTGTAGTGACAGCTTTAACCTCACACCGTGTAGTGACAGGTTTAACCTCACACCGTGTACTGACGCTTTAACCTCACACCGTGTAGTGACAGATTTAACCTCACACCGTGTACTGACAGCTTTAACCTCACCGTGTAGTGACACTTTAACCTCACACCGTGTAGTGACAGCTTTAACCTCACACCGTGCAGTGAGAGGTTTAACCTCACACCTTGTACTGACGCTTTAACCTCACACCGTGTAGTGACACTTTAACTTCACACCATGTAGTGACAGCTTTAACCTCACAACGTGTAATGACGCTTTAACCTCACACCGTGTAGCGATGCTTTAATCTCACACCGTGTAGTGACAGCTTTAACCTCACACCGTGTAGTGACATGTTTAAACTCACACCGTGCAGTGACGCTTTAACCTCACACCGTGTAGCGACATTTTTAACCTCACACCGTGTAGTGACAGCTTTAACCTCACACCGTGTAGTGAGAGGTTTAACCTCACACCTTGTACTGACGATTTAACCTCACACCGTGTAGTGACAGCTTTAACCTCACACCGTGTAGTGACAGGTTTAACCTCACACCCTGTACTGACGCTTTAACCTCACACCGTGTAGTGACAGCTTTAACCTCACACCGTGTAGTGACAGCTTTAACCTCACACCGTGTAGTGACGCTTTAACCTCACACCGTGTAGTGACACTTTAACCTCACACCATGTAGTGACAGCTTTAACCTCACATCTTGTAGTGACAGCTTTAACCTCACAACGTGTAGTGACGCTTTAACCTCACACCGTGTAGCGATGCTTTAACCTCACACCGTGTAGTGACAGCTTTAAACTCACACCGTTTAGTGACGTTTTAAACTCACACCGTGTAGTGACAGCTTTAACCTCCCACCGTGTAGTGACACTTTAACCTCACACCGTGTATTGACAGCTTTAACCTCACACCGTGTAGTGACAGCTTTAAACTCACACCGTGTAGTGACAGCTTTATCCTCACATCGTGTAGTGACACTTTAACCTCACACCGTGTAGTGACAGCTTTAACATCACACCGTGTATTGACAGCTTTAAACTCACACTCTGTAGTGACGCTTTAAGCTCACACAGTGTAGTGACAACTTTAACCTCACACCGTGTAGTGACAGCTTTAACCTCACACCGTGTAGTGACAGCTTTAACCTCACACCGTGTAGTGACGCTTTAAACTCACTCCGTGTAGTGACAGCTTTAACCTCACACCGTGTAGTGAGCAGTTTAACCTCACACCGTGTAGTGACGCTTTAACCTCACACCGTGTAGTGACAGCTTTAACGTCACACCGTGCAGTGACACTTTAACGTCACACCGTGTAGTGACATTTTAACATCACACCGTGTAGTGACGCTTTAAACTCACACCGTGTAGTGACAGGTTTAACCTCACACCGTGCAGTGACGCTTTAAACTCACACCGTGTAGTGACATCTTTAACCTCACACCGTGTAGTGACAGCTTTAACCTCACACCGTGTAGTGACAGGTTTAAACTCACACCGTGCAGTGACGCTTTAACCTCACACCGTGTAGCGACATTTTTAACCTCACACCGTGTAGTGACAGCTTTAACCTCACACCGTGCAGTGAGAGGTTTAACCTCACACCTTGTACTGACGCTTTAACCTCACACCGTGTAGTGACAGCTTTAACCTCACACCGTGTAGTGACAGGTTTAACCTCACACCGTGTACTGACGCTTTAACCTCACACCGTGTAGTGACAGCTTTAACCTCACACCGTGTACTGACAGCTTTAACCTCACCGTGTAGTGACACTTTAACCTCACACCGTGTAGTGACAGCTTTAACCTCACACCGTGCAGTGAGAGGTTTAACCTCACACCTTGTACTGACGCTTTAACCTCACACCGTGTAGTGACACTTTAACTTCACACCATGTAGTGACAGCTTTAACCTCACAACGTGTAATGACGCTTTAACCTCACACCGTGTAGCGATGCTTTAATCTCACACCGTGTAGTGACAGCTTTAACCTCACACCGTGTAGTGACATGTTTAAACTCACACCGTGCAGTGACGCTTTAACCTCACACCGTGTAGCGACATTTTTAACCTCACACCGTGTAGTGACAGCTTTAACCTCACACCGTGTAGTGAGAGGTTTAACCTCACACCTTGTACTGACGATTTAACCTCACACCGTGTAGTGACAGCTTTAACCTCACACCGTGTAGTGACAGGTTTAACCTCACACCCTGTACTGACGCTTTAACCTCACACCGTGTAGTGACAGCTTTAACCTCACACCGTGTAGTGACAGCTTTAACCTCACACCGTGTAGTGACGCTTTAACCTCACACCGTGTAGTGACACTTTAACCTCACACCATGTAGTGACAGCTTTAACCTCACATCTTGTAGTGACAGCTTTAACCTCACAATGTGTAGTGACGCTTTAACCTCACACCGTGTAGCGATGCTTTAACCTCACACCGTGTAGTGACAGCTTTAAACTCACACCGTTTAGTGACGTTTTAAACTCACACCGTGTAGTGACAGCTTTAACCTCCCACCGTGTAGTGACACTTTAACCTCACACCGTGTATTGACAGCTTTAACCTCACACCGTGTAGTGACAGCTTTAAACTCACACCGTGTAGTGACAGCTTTATCCTCACATCGTGTAGTGACAGGTTTAACCTCACACCGTGTAGTGACGCTTTAACCTCACATCGTGTAGTGACACTTTAACCTCACACCGTGTAGTGACAGCTTTAACATCACACCGTGTATTGACAGCTTTAAACTCACACTCTGTAGTGACGCTTTAAGCTCACACAGTGTAGTGACAACTTTAACCTCACACCGTGTAGTGACAGCTTTAACCTCACACCGTGTAGTGACAGCTTTAACCTCACACCGTGTAGTGACGCTTTAAACTCACTCCGTGTAGTGACAGCTTTAACCTCACACCGTGTAGTGAGCAGTTTAACCTCACACCGTGTAGTGACGCTTTAACCTCACACCGTGTAGTGACAGCTTTAACGTCACACCGTGCAGTGACACTTTAACGTCACACCGTGTAGTGACATTTTAACATCACACCGTGTAGTGACGCTTTAAACTCACACCGTGTAGTGACAGGTTTAACCTCACACCGTGCAGTGACGCTTTAAACTCACACCGTGTAGTGACATCTTTAACCTCACACCGTGTAGTGACAGCTTTAACCTCACACCGTGTAGTGACAGGTTTAAACTCACACCGTGCAGTGACGCTTTAACCTCACACCGTGTAGCGACATTTTTAACCTCACACCGTGTAGTGACAGCTTTAACCTCACACCGTGCAGTGAGAGGTTTAACCTCACACCTTGTACTGACGCTTTAACCTCACACCGTGTAGTGACAGCTTTAACCTCACACCGTGTAGTGACAGGTTTAACCTCACACCGTGTACTGACGCTTTAACCTCACACCGTGTAGTGACAGCTTTAACCTCACACCGTGTACTGACAGCTTTAACCTCACCGTGTAGTGACGCTTTAACCTCACACCGTGTAGTGACACTTTAACCTCACCGTGTAGTGACGCTTTAACTTCACACCCTGTAGTGACAGCTTTAACCTCACATCTTGTAGTGACAGCTTTAACCTCACAACGAGTAGTGACGCTTTAACCTCACACCGTGTAGCGATGCTTTAACCTCACACCGTGTAGTGACAGCTTTAACCTCACACCGTGTAGTGACATGTTTAAACTCACACCGTGCAGTGACGCTTTAACCTCACACCGTGTAGCGACATTTTTAACCTCACACCGTGTAGTGACAGCTTTAACCTCACATCGTGTAGTGAGAGGTTTAACCTCACACCGTGTAGTGACATGTTTAAACTCACACCGTGCAGTGACGCTTTAACCTCACACCGTGTAGCGACATTTTTAACCTCACACCGTGTAGTGACAGCTTTAACCTCACACCGTGTAGTGAGAGGTTTAACCTCACACCTTGTACTGACGATTTAACCTCACACCGTGTAGTGACAGCTTTAACCTCACACCGTGTAGTGACAGGTTTAACCTCACACCCTGTACTGACGCTTTAACCTCACACCGTGTAGTGACAGCTTTAACCTCACACCGTGTAGTGACAGCTTTAACCTCACACCGTGTAGTGACGCTTTAACCTCACACCGTGTAGTGACACTTTAA
This sequence comes from Somniosus microcephalus, assembly GCF_052327205.1. Lineage (NCBI taxonomy): Eukaryota > Metazoa > Chordata > Chondrichthyes > Squaliformes > Somniosidae > Somniosus > Somniosus microcephalus. The sequence goes on along the minus strand of NC_141010.1, from coordinate 51,272,113 downwards.
CCTCACACCATGTAGTGACAGCTTTAACCTCACATCTTGTAGTGACAGCTTTAACCTCACAACGTGTAGTGACGCTTTAACCTCACACCGTGTAGCGATGCTTTAACCTCACACCGTGTAGTGACAGCTTTAAACTCACACCGTTTAGTGACGTTTTAAACTCACACCGTGTAGTGACAGCTTTAACCTCCCACCGTGTAGTGACACTTTAACCTCACACCGTGTATTGACAGCTTTAACCTCACACCGTGTAGTGACAGCTTTAAACTCACACCGTGTAGTGACAGCTTTATCCTCACATCGTGTAGTGACAGGTTTAACCTCACACCGTGTAGTGACGCTTTAACCTCACATCGTGTAGTGACACTTTAACCTCACACCGTGTAGTGACAGCTTTAACATCACACCCTGTATTGACAGCTTTAAACTCACACTCTGTAGTGACGCTTTAAGCTCACACAGTGTAGTGACAACTTTAACCTCACACCGTGTAGTGACAGCTTTAACCTCACACCGTGCAGTGACAGCTTTAACCTCACACCGTGTAGTGACGCTTTAAACTCACTCCGTGTAGTGACAGCTTTAACCTCACACCGTGTAGTGAGCAGTTTAACCTCACACCGTGTAGTGACGCTTTAACCTCACACCGTGTAGTGACAGCTTTAACGTCACACCGTGCAGTGACACTTTAACGTCACACCGTGTAGTGACATTTTAACATCACACCGTGTAGTGACGCTTTAAACTCACACCGTGTAGTGACAGGTTTAACCTCACACCGTGCAGTGACGCTTTAAACTCACACCGTGTAGTGACATCTTTAACCTCACACCGTGTAGTGACAGCTTTAACCTCACACCGTGTAGTGACAGGTTTAAACTCACACCGTGCAGTGACGCTTTAACCTCACACCGTGTAGCGACATTTTTAACCTCACACCGTGTAGTGACAGCTTTAACCTCACACCGTGCAGTGAGAGGTTTAACCTCACACCTTGTACTGACGCTTTAACCTCACACCGTGTAGTGACAGCTTTAACCTCACACCGTGTAGTGACAGCTTTAACCTCACATCGTGTAGTGAGAGGTTTAACCTCACACCGTGTAGTGACATGTTTAAACTCACACCGTGCAGTGACGCTTTAACCTCACACCGTGTAGCGACATTTTTAACCTCACACCGTGTAGTGACAGCTTTAACCTCACACCGTGTAGTGAGAGGTTTAACCTCACACCTTGTACTGACGCTTTAACCTCACACCGTGTAGTGACAGCTTTAACCTCACACCGTGTAGTGACAGGTTTAACCTCACACCGTGTACTGACGCTTTAACCTCACACCGTGTAGTGACAGATTTAACCTCACACCGTGTACTGACAGCTTTAACCTCACCGTGTAGTGACACTTTAACCTCACACCGTGTAGTGACAGCTTTAACCTCACACCGTGCAGTGAGAGGTTTAACCTCACACCTTGTACTGACGCTTTAACCTCACACCGTGTAGTGACACTTTAACTTCACACCATGTAGTGACAGCTTTAACCTCACAACGTGTAATGACGCTTTAACCTCACACCGTGTAGCGATGCTTTAATCTCACACCGTGTAGTGACAGCTTTAACCTCACACCGTGTAGTGACATGTTTAAACTCACACCGTGCAGTGACGCTTTAACCTCACACCGTGTAGCGACATTTTTAACCTCACACCGTGTAGTGACAGCTTTAACCTCACACCGTGTAGTGAGAGGTTTAACCTCACACCTTGTACTGACGATTTAACCTCACACCGTGTAGTGACAGCTTTAACCTCACACCGTGTAGTGACAGGTTTAACCTCACACCCTGTACTGACGCTTTAACCTCACACCGTGTAGTGACAGCTTTAACCTCACACCGTGTAGTGACAGCTTTAACCTCACACCGTGTAGTGACGCTTTAACCTCACACCGTGTAGTGACACTTTAACCTCACACCATGTAGTGACAGCTTTAACCTCACATCTTGTAGTGACAGCTTTAACCTCACAACGTGTAGTGACGCTTTAACCTCACACCGTGTAGCGATGCTTTAACCTCACACCGTGTAGTGACAGCTTTAAACTCACACCGTTTAGTGACGTTTTAAACTCACACCGTGTAGTGACAGCTTTAACCTCCCACCGTGTAGTGACACTTTAACCTCACACCGTGTATTGACAGCTTTAACCTCACACCGTGTAGTGACAGCTTTAAACTCACACCGTGTAGTGACAGCTTTATCCTCACATCGTGTAGTGACACTTTAACCTCACACCGTGTAGTGACAGCTTTAACATCACACCGTGTATTGACAGCTTTAAACTCACACTCTGTAGTGACGCTTTAAGCTCACACAGTGTAGTGACAACTTTAACCTCACACCGTGTAGTGACAGCTTTAACCTCACACCGTGTAGTGACAGCTTTAACCTCACACCGTGTAGTGACGCTTTAAACTCACTCCGTGTAGTGACAGCTTTAACCTCACACCGTGTAGTGAGCAGTTTAACCTCACACCGTGTAGTGACGCTTTAACCTCACACCGTGTAGTGACAGCTTTAACGTCACACCGTGCAGTGACACTTTAACGTCACACCGTGTAGTGACATTTTAACATCACACCGTGTAGTGACGCTTTAAACTCACACCGTGTAGTGACAGGTTTAACCTCACACCGTGCAGTGACGCTTTAAACTCACACCGTGTAGTGACATCTTTAACCTCACACCGTGTAGTGACAGCTTTAACCTCACACCGTGTAGTGACAGGTTTAAACTCACACCGTGCAGTGACGCTTTAACCTCACACCGTGTAGCGACATTTTTAACCTCACACCGTGTAGTGACAGCTTTAACCTCACACCGTGCAGTGAGAGGTTTAACCTCACACCTTGTACTGACGCTTTAACCTCACACCGTGTAGTGACAGCTTTAACCTCACACCGTGTAGTGACAGGTTTAACCTCACACCGTGTACTGACGCTTTAACCTCACACCGTGTAGTGACAGCTTTAACCTCACACCGTGTACTGACAGCTTTAACCTCACCGTGTAGTGACGCTTTAACCTCACACCGTGTAGTGACACTTTAACTTCACACCCTGTAGTGACAGCTTTAACCTCACATCTTGTAGTGACAGCTTTAACCTCACAACGAGTAGTGACGCTTTAACCTCACACCGTGTAGCGATGCTTTAACCTCACACCGTGTAGTGACAGCTTTAACCTCACACCGTGTAGTGACATGTTTAAACTCACACCGTGCAGTGACGCTTTAACCTCACACCGTGTAGCGACATTTTTAACCTCACACCGTGTAGTGACAGCTTTAACCTCACATCGTGTAGTGAGAGGTTTAACCTCACACCGTGTAGTGACATGTTTAAACTCACACCGTGCAGTGACGCTTTAACCTCACACCGTGTAGCGACATTTTTAACCTCACACCGTGTAGTGACAGCTTTAACCTCACACCGTGTAGTGAGAGGTTTAACCTCACACCTTGTACTGACGATTTAACCTCACACCGTGTAGTGACAGCTTTAACCTCACACCGTGTAGTGACAGGTTTAACCTCACACCCTGTACTGACGCTTTAACCTCACACCGTGTAGTGACAGCTTTAACCTCACACCGTGTAGTGACAGCTTTAACCTCACACCGTGTAGTGACGCTTTAACCTCACACCGTGTAGTGACACTTTAACCTCACACCATGTAGTGACAGCTTTAACCTCACATCTTGTAGTGACAGCTTTAACCTCACAACGTGTAGTGACGCTTTAACCTCACACCGTGTAGCGATGCTTTAACCTCACACCGTGTAGTGACAGCTTTAAACTCACACCGTTTAGTGACGTTTTAAACTCACACCGTGTAGTGACAGCTTTAACCTCCCACCGTGTAGTGACACTTTAACCTCACACCGTGTATTGACAGCTTTAACCTCACACCGTGTAGTGACAGCTTTAAACTCACACCGTGTAGTGACAGCTTTATCCTCACATCGTGTAGTGACAGGTTTAACCTCACACCGTGTAGTGACGCTTTAACCTCACATCGTGTAGTGACACTTTAACCTCACACCGTGTAGTGACAGCTTTAACATCACACCCTGTATTGACAGCTTTAAACTCACACTCTGTAGTGACGCTTTAAGCTCACACAGTGTAGTGACAACTTTAACCTCACACCGTGTAGTGACAGCTTTAACCTCACACCGTGCAGTGACAGCTTTAACCTCACACCGTGTAGTGACGCTTTAAACTCACTCCGTGTAGTGACAGCTTTAACCTCACACCGTGTAGTGAGCAGTTTAACCTCACACCGTGTAGTGACGCTTTAACCTCACACCGTGTAGTGACAGCTTTAACGTCACACCGTGCAGTGACACTTTAACGTCACACCGTGTAGTGACATTTTAACATCACACCGTGTAGTGACGCTTTAAACTCACACCGTGTAGTGACAGGTTTAACCTCACACCGTGCAGTGACGCTTTAAACTCACACCGTGTAGTGACATCTTTAACCTCACACCGTGTAGTGACAGCTTTAACCTCACACCGTGTAGTGACAGGTTTAAACTCACACCGTGCAGTGACGCTTTAACCTCACACCGTGTAGCGACATTTTTAACCTCACACCGTGTAGTGACAGCTTTAACCTCACACCGTGCAGTGAGAGGTTTAACCTCACACCTTGTACTGACGCTTTAACCTCACACCGTGTAGTGACAGCTTTAACCTCACACCGTGTAGTGACAGGTTTAACCTCACACCGTGTACTGACGCTTTAACCTCACACCGTGTAGTGACAGCTTTAACCTCACACCGTGTACTGACAGCTTTAACCTCACCGTGTAGTGACGCTTTAACCTCACACCGTGTAGTGACACTTTAACTTCACACCCTGTAGTGACAGCTTTAACCTCACATCTTGTAGTGACAGCTTTAACCTCACAACGTGTAGTGACGCTTTAACCTCACACTGTGTAGCGATGCTTTAACCTCACACCGTGTAGTGACAGCTTTAACCTCACACCGTGTAGTGACATGTTTAAACTCACACCGTGCAGTGACGCTTTAACCGCACACCGTGTAGCGACATTTTTAACCTCACACCGTGTAGTGACAGCTTTAACCTCACATCGTGTAGTGAGAGGTTTAACCTCACACCTTGTACTGACGCTTTAACCTCACACACTGTAGTGACAGCTTTAACCTCACACCGTGTAGTGACAGGTTTAACCTCACACCCTGTACTGACGCTTTAACCTCACACCGTGTAGTGACAGCTTTAACCTCACACCGTGTAGTGACAGCTTTAACCTCACAACGTGTAGTGACGCTTTAACCTCACACCGTGTAGCGATGCTTTAACCTCACACCGTGTAGTGACAGCTTTAAACTCACACCGTTTAGTGACGTTTTAAACTCACACCGTGTAGTGACAGTTTTAACCTCCCACCGTGTAGTGACACTTTAACCTCACACCGTGTAGTGACAGCTTTAACCTCACACCGTGTAGTGACAGCTTTAAACTCACACCGTGTAGTGACAGCTTTATCCTTACATCGTGTAGTGACAGGTTTAACCTCACACCGTGTAGTGACGCTTTAACCTCACATCGTGTAGTGACACTTTAACCTCACACCGTGTAGTGACAGCTTTAACATCACACCGTGTATTGACACCTTTAAACACACACTCTGTAGTGACGCTTTAACCTCACACAGTGTAGTGACGTTTTAAACTCACACCGTGTAGTGACAGCTTTAACCTCCCACCGTGTAGTGACACTTTAACCTCACACCGTGTATTGACAGCTTTAACCTCACACCGTGTAGTGACAGCTTTAAACTCACACCGTGTAGTGACAGCTTTATCCTTACATCGTGTAGTGACAGGTTTAACCTCACACCGTGTAGTGACGCTTTAACCTCACATCGTGTAGTGACAGCTTTAACATCACACCGTGTATTGACACCTTTAAACTCACACTCTGTAGTGACGCTTTAACCTCACACAGTGTCGTGACGTTTTTAACCTCACACTGTTGAGTGACAGCTTTAAACTCACACCGTGTAGTGACAACTTTAACCTCACACCGTGTAGTGACAGCTTTAACCTCACACCGTGTAGTGACAGCTTTAACCTCACACCGTGTAGTGACAGATTTAACCTCACACCGTTTAGTGACAGCTTTAACCTCACTCTGTGTATTGACACCTTTAACCTCACACCGTGTAGTGACGCTTTAAACTCACACCTTGTAGTGACAGCTTTAACCTCACACCGTGTAGTGACGCTTTAAACTCACTCCGTGTAGTGACAGCTTTAACCTCACACCGTGTAGTGAGCAGTTTAACCTCACACCGTGTAGTGACGCTTTAACCTCACACCGTGTAGTGACAGCTTTAACGTCACACCGTGCAGTGACACTTTAACGTCACACCGTGTAGTGACATTTTAACATCACACCGTGTAGTGACGCTTTAAACTCACACCGTGTAGTGACAGGTTTAACCTCACACCGTGCAGTGACGCTTTAAACTCACACCGTGTAGTGACATCTTTAACCTCACACCGTGTAGTGACAGCTTTAACCTCACACCGTGTAGTGACAGGTTTAAACTCACACCGTGCAGTGACGCTTTAACCTCACACCGTGTAGCGACATTTTTAACCTCACACCGTGTAGTGACAGCTTTAACCTCACACCGTGTAGTGACAGGTTTAACCTCACACCGTGTACTGACGCTTTAACCTCACACCGTGTAGTGACAGCTTTAACCTCACACCGTGTACTGACAGCTTTAACCTCACCGTGTAGTGACGCTTTAACCTCACACCGTGTAGTGACACTTTAACTTCACACCCTGTAGTGACAGCTTTAACCTCACATCTTGTAGTGACAGCTTTAACCTCACAACGTGTAGTGACGCTTTAACCTCACACCGTGTAGTGACATGTTTAAACTCACACCGTGCAGTGACGCTTTAACCTCACACCGTGTAGCGACATTTTTAACCTCACACCGTGTAGTGACAGCTTTAACCTCACATCGTGTAGTGAGAGGTTTAACCTCACACCTTGTACTGACGCTTTAACCTCACACCGTGTAGTGACAGCTTTAACCTCACACCGTGTCGTGACAGGTTTAACCTCACACCCTGTACTGACGCTTTAACCTCACACCGTGTAGTGACAGCTTTAACCTCACACCGTGTAGTGACAGCTTTAACCTCACAACGTGTAGTGACGCTTTAACCTCACACCGTGTAGCGATGCTTTAACCTCACACCGTGTAGTGACAGCTTTAAACTCACACCGTTTAGTGACGTTTTAAACTCACACCGTGTAGTGACAGTTTTAACCTCCCACCGTGTAGTGACACTTTAACCTCACACCGTGTATTGACAGCTTTAACCTCACACCGTGTAGTGACAGCTTTAAACTCACACCGTGTAGTGACAGCTTTATCCTTACATCGTGTAGTGACAGGTTTAACCTCACACCGTGTAGTGACGCTTTAACCTCACATCGTGTAGTGACACTTTAACCTCACACCGTGTAGTGACAGCTTTAACATCACACCGTGTATTGACACCTTTAAACTCACACTCTGTAGTGACGCTTTAACCTCACACAGTGTAGTGACATTTTTAACCTCACACTGTTGAGTGACAACTTTAAACTCACACCGTGTAGTGACAACTTTAACCTCACACCGTGTCGTGACAGCTTTAACCTCCCAGCGTGTAGTGACAGCTTTAACCTCACACCGTGTAGTGACAGATTTAACCTCACACCGTTTAGTGACAGCTTTAACCTCACTCTGTGTATTGACACCTTTAACCTCACACCGTGTAGTGACGCTTTAAACTCACACCTTGTAGTGACACCTTTAACCTCACACCGTGTACTGATGCTTTAACCTCACACCGTGTAGTGACGCTTTATCCTCACATCGTGTACTGACGCTTTAACCTCACACAATGTAGTGACGCTTTATCCTCACACCGAGTACTGACGCTTTAACCTCACACCGTGTAATGACAGCTTTAACCTCACACTGTGTAGTGACGCTTTAACCTCACACCGTGTAGTGACAGCTTTAACCTCACACCGTGTAGTGGCGCTTTAACCTCACACCGTGTTGTGACAACTTTATCCTCACACCGTGTCTTGACAGCTTTAACCTCACATCGTGTAGTGACAGGTTTAAGCTCACACCATGCAGTGACAGTTTTAACCTCACACCGTGTAGTGACAGCTTTAATCGCACACTGTGTAGTCACATTTTAACCTCACACCGTGTAGTGACAGCTTTAACCTCACACCGTGTAGTGACAGCTTTAACCTCACACCGTGTAGTGACAGCTTTAACCTCACACCCTGTAGTGACAGTTTTAACCTCACACCGTGCAGTGACACTTTAACCTCACACCGTGCAGTGACAGCTTTAACCTCACACCGTGTAGTGACACTTTAACCTCACACCGTGTTGTGACCGCTTTAAACTCACACCGTGTAGTGACAGCTTTAACCCCACACCGTGCAGTGACACTTTAACCTCACACCATGTAGTGACAGCTTTAACCACACACCGTGCAGTGACAGCTTTAACCTCACACCGTGTAGTGACACTTTAACCTCATACCGTGTCGTGACGCTTTAACCTCACACCGTGTTGTGACAGCTTTATCCTCACACTGTGTCTTGACAGCTTTAACCTCACACCGTGTTGTGACAGCTTTAACCTCACACCGTGTAGTGACAGTTTTAACCTCACACCGTGTAGTGACGCTTTAACCTCACACCGTGCAGTGACACTTTAACCTCACACCGTGCAGTGACAGCTTTAACCTCACACCGTGTAGTGACACTTTAACCTCACACCGTGTTGTGACAGCTTTAAACTCACACCGTGTAGTGACAGCTTTAACCTCACACCGTGTCGTGAGCAGTTTAACCTCACACCGTGTCGTGACGCTTTAACCTCACACCGTGTAGTGACAGCTTTAACGTCACACCGTGCAGTGACACTTTAACGTCACACTGTGTAGTGACATTTTAACCTCACACCGTGTAGTGACGCTTTAAACTCACACCGTGTAATGACAGCTTTAACCTCTCACCGTATAGTGACACTTTAACCTCACACCGTGTATTGACAGCTTTAACCTCACACCATGTAGTGACAGCTTTAACCTCACACCTTGTAGTGACAGTTTTAACCTCACACCGTGTAGTGACAGCTTTAACATCACACCGTGTAGTTACAGGTTTAACCTCATACCGTGCAGTGACGCTTTAACCTCACACCGTGTAGTGACATCTTTAACCTCACAACGTGTAGTGACAGCTTTAACCTCACACCGTGTCGTGACAGGTTTAAACTCACACCGTGCAGTGACGCTTTAACCTCACACCGTGTAGTGAGAGGTTTAACCTTACACCTTGTACTGACGCTTTAACCTCACACCGTGTAGTGACAGCTTTAACCTCACACCGTGTAGTGACAGGTTTAACCTCACACCGTGTCCTGACGCTTTAACCTCACACCGTGTAGTGACAGCTTTAACCTCACACCGTGTAGTGACAGCTTTAAACTCACACCGTGTAGTGACGTTTTAAACTCACACCGTTTAGTGACAGCTTTAAACTCTCACCGTGTAGTGACACTTTAACCTCACACCGTGTATTGACAGCTTTAACCTCACACCGTGTAGTGACAGCTTTAACCTCACTCCGTGTAGTGACAGCTTTAACCTCACACCGTGTAGTGACACTTTAACATCACACTGTGTAGTGACGTTTTAACCTCACACCGTGTAGTGACATTTTAACCTCACTCCGTGTAGTGACGCTTTAACCTCACGCCGTGTAGTGACAGCTTTAATCTCACACCGTGTGGTGACAGCTTTAACCTCACACCATGTATTGATAGCTTTATCCTCACACCGTGTAGTGACGTTTTAACCTCACATCATGTAGTGACGCTTTAACCTCACACCGTGTAGTGACAGCTTTAACCTCACACCGTGTAGTGACGCTTTAACCTCACTCCATGTAGTGACGCTTTAACCTCACACTGTGCAGTGGCGCTTTAACCTCACACCATGTAGTGACGCTTTAACCTCACACCGTGTAGTGACAGCTTTCACCTCCCACCGTGTAGTGACAGCTTTCACCTCCCACCGTGTAATGACGCTTTAATCTCACACCATATACTAACAGCTTTAACCTCACACCGTGTAGTGACAGCTTTAACAACACACCGTGTATTGACAGCTTTAACCTCACACCGTGCAGTGACAGCTTTAACCTCACACCGTGTAGTAACAGCTTTAACCTCACATCGTGTAGTGACAGCTTTAACATCACACCGTGTATTGACAGCTTTAACCTCACATTGTGTAGTGACGCTTTAACCTCACACAGTGTAGTGACGTTTTTAACCTCACACCGTGTAGTGACAGCTTTAACCTCACGCCGTGTAGTGACAGCTTTAACCTCACACCGTGTAGTGACAGCTTTAACCTCACACCGTGTAGTGACAGCTTTAACCTCACACTGTGTAGTGACGCTTAAACCTGACACCGTGTCGTGACAGCTTTAACCTCACACCGTGTAGTGAAAGCTTTAACCTTACACCATGCAGTGACACTTTAACCTCATACCGTGTAGTGACAATCTTCACCTCACTCCGTGTAGTAACGCTTTAAACTCACACCGTGTAGTGACACTTTAACCTCACTCCGTGTAGTGATGCTTTAACCTCACACCGTGTAGTGACAGCTTTATCCTCACATCGTGTAGTGACAGGTTTAACCTCACACCGTGTAGTGACGCTTTAACCTCACATCGTGTAGTGACACTTAAACCTCACACCGTGCAGTGACAGCTTTAACCTCACACCGTGTAGTGACAGCTTTAACCTCACACCGTGTAGTGACAGCTTTAACCTCACACCGTGTACTGATGCTTTAACCTCACACCGTGTAGTGACGCTTTAACCTCACACCGTGTAGTGACGCTTTAACCTCACACCTTGTAGTGACACCTTTAACCTCACACCGTGTACTGATGCTTTAACCTCACACCGTGTGGTGACGCTTTATCCTCACAGCGTGTACTGACGCTTTAACCTCACACCATATAGTGACGCTTTATCCTCACATCGTGTACTGACGCTTTAACCTCACACCGTGTAATGACAGCTTTAACCTCACACTGTGTAGTGACGCTTTAACCTCACACCATGTAGTGACAGCTTTAACCTCACACCGTGTCTTGACAGCTTTAACCTCACATCGTGTAGTGACAGATTTAACCTCACACTATGCAGTGACAGCCATAACCTCACACCGTGTAGTGACAGCTTTAACCTCACACCATGTAGTGACACTTTAACCTCACACCGTGCAGTGACAGCTTTAACCTCACACCGTGTAGTGACGCTTTAACCTCACACCGTGCAGTGACACTATAACCTCACACCGTGCAGTGACAGCTTTAACCTCACACCGTGTAGTGACACTTTAACCTCACACCGTGTTGTGACAGCTTTAAACTCACACCGTGTAGTGACAGCTTTAACCTCACACCGTGCAGTGACACTTTAACCTCACACCGTGTAGTGACAGCTTTAACCTCACACCGTGCAGTGACAGCTTTAACCTCACACCGTGTCGTGACACTTTAACCACACACCGTGTAGTGATGCTTTAACCTCACACCGTGCAGTGACAGCTGTAGTGTATGTGCCTTTAATTCGGAACTACTTTTTACAGCTCCTGTATACTGTAGTACCGGCAGTGACCACACCGGTATATAAGCTCTGCGCATGCCTCTGTACCCCAGTCTAGAGATTACCCTCCTCCAGCAAAGACCTGTTATTTGTTAATGTACAGCATCCGTGTAATTATTTATCCACTGAACCACGGATCTAACAGTGGCGACGAGTGTTGATTCGAATCTACCTGCAACATAAAAAATTTAAAAAAGTAGTCGAGGTCAGGAACACGGGCGTCGACCACAAGCAACCGCCCAGCAGTCAGTCAGAGATCCAACTTCACTGGGGAGGCTGTGGAGAGCCGGGCTTGGTTCCCCAGCCACAACGAGCTGTAAGAGACCGACGACAGGTCCAGAGCAGACCCTTCCCGAGCAGCGTCGGCTGGAGCCGACCGACGGCAGAGAGAGAGAGCCGGGCAGCGTCGATGGGGTAAGAAAGAGGGTGAAGAGAGCAGCGCACAGCCGGGGGTTGATCACCGAGCGGCGTCGAGGAAAAATACTGCAAACCGGAGAGAGAGAGGGTAAGAAACAGCCGGGTTCTAGACTGAGCGGCGTCGACAAATATCAAGAGAAGAATGCGCAGAGCACAGCCAGGGATCATGGGCTGATCAGGGTCCGCGGGGCGAAGCAAGGGGAGACGCCATTGAGCCGCGGAGAAGCAGGGAGAGCGCGGGAGAAGCCATTTTGTGAAGCCGCAGCGGAGAAGACGGGCGAGCGCGGGAAGGAAGGAAAGCGCGGGAGACGCCATTTTGTGCCAATGGAGAAGAAGGGGAAGCGCGGGAGGCACCATTGGTGATACTTAACGCACAACCAAGGATGCCGAAGAGTGGCAGTATCTCTACGTTCGACAATGAAGTCGAAGATTGGGCGACATATGTGGAATGTATTGAGGTGTACTGCAGGGCGAATGAAGTGCCAGATGCTAATAAAGCACTGTTTCTGTTAAATTCCATGGGTGCAAAAACTTATGGGTTACTGCGAAATCTAATAACCCCAGAGAAGCCGGTAAACAAGAATTTTGAAAGCATAGTAGAAATCCTACAGGACCAATTAAACCCCACACCGCTGCTGATAGCAGAACGATTTAAGTTCCATAAAAGGAACCAACACAAAGACGAAAGCAATGCTGAGTACCTAATGGAACTGCGCAAGCTATCAAAATACTGCCAGTTCGGAGCGGGACTAGCAGACACATTAAGGGACAAGTTTGTGTGTGGGCTACAAAGTGAAGGAACCCAGAAACGGCTTCTATCAGAAAAGGACCTTACGCTGGACAAAGCTTTCAGTATGGCAGTATCACACGAAGCAGCCGCAAGGGGCGCTGCAGAGATACAACGGAGACCGCAAGAATATGGCACCAACGAAATGACCTATGGAACAGGGAAGTGCTATCGCTGCGGCAGAACAACACATGACCAGAATGATTGTTGTTTCAAGGACCAAGTGTGCAGACAGTGTGGGAAAGCAGGACACATTGCAAGAGTCTGCAGGTCTGGGAAGAAAACCAACAGTAAGAAATCTTCACAGGAGAAGTACAAAAAGGTACACCAGGTGATGGACAGTGGTTCAGACGAACAAAAAAGTGACACAGACTCCGGAAGCAAGGAGCTGGGTTGTCTGAAACTACATAATGTAACCGAAATGGAGGATCACCAGACTATCTGGGTTACACTCAAGATAGACGGAGTCCAAGTGGAAATGGAATTGGACGCAGGGTCAGCTCTAACAGTCATAAATCAAAGAGACTACAAGCGGCTATTTTCACACATACCCTTGAAAGCTACAGAGATTGTCTTGAAGACGTATACGGGGCAAAAAGTCTACCCCAAAGGGAAAATAAGGGTGAAAGTGACATATAAAGGTCAGGAAATACCTAAAATGGATATATATGTATTGCCAAATGGAGGACCACCACTGCTAGGATGTGAATGGATCCGAAAGATACAATTAGATTGGCATTCCATACAGGCACTGAAGGTTGAGGCCAAAAAGGATGACGACGTCACACCTGGACGACTGTCAAAAATGCTAACTGACGCAAAACAAGTGTTCCAGGAGGGACTAGGAACACTAAAAGGAATAACAGCAACAATTAAAATAGAGGAAAATGCAAGCCCAAAGTTTTTGAAGACCAGACCAGTGCCTATGCGATCAGACCAGCAGTTGAAGGGTTGGAACGTTCAGGAGTACTGTCCAAAGTGGACTGGAGCGAGTGGACTACACCCATCGTTCCTGTAATGAAGAGGTCATTGAGTAATACGCCTGGGGAACCAAAGAAGGTCCGCATCTGTGGGGATTTTAAGGTGACAGTGAACCCAGTCCTTCACACGGTGCAATATCCGCTTCCACAAATTGAGGATATTTTCTCCTCGCTATCTGGTGGTAAACGCTTCACCAAAATTGATCTAGCCCAGGCGTACTTGCAAATGGAGGTAGAAGAAGCTTCGAAACATTACCTTACGATCAGCACCCATAGAGGTCTCTATCAATACAACCGGCTGGTGTTTGGAGTAGCCTCGGCTCCGGCTATCTGGCAAAGGGCGATGGATCAGGTCCTGCAAGGGATTCCAGGGACCCAGTGTTATTTGGACAACATCTTGGTCACGGGCGAAAATGACGGTGATCACCTCGCTAACTTGGAGAAGGTGCTCGCCAGATTAAAGGAATATGGGCTACGAGCAAATCGCCACAAGTGCGAGTTTTTCCAGAAACAGATCTCGTATTGCGGCCACGTCATCGATGAAGAGTGGTTACATAAGTCCCCTGACAAGATTGAGGCAGTAGTCAAGGCTCCAGCACCGGAAAATGTGTCACAACTGAGGTCGTTCCTCGGGCTGGTAAACTATTACCACAAGTTCTTACCAAATTTGTCTACGGTATTACACCCGCTGAACACCCTACTGCAAACAGGGGTACCATGGAAGTGGGATGACGAACGTAGATGAGCTTTCCAGAAGTGTAAAGAATTGATCGCATCAAAAGAGGTGTTGGCCCATTTCAACCCAGCACTACCAATTCGTTTGGCATGTGATGCATCACCCTACGGCATTGGAGCGGTGCTGTCGCACAAATTCCCAGACGGGTTGGAGAGGCCGGTAGCCTTTGCATCTCGGTCACTAACCTCAGCCGAGCGCAACTACGCCCAGATTGACAGGGAGGCCCTCAGCCTAGTGTGGGGAGTAAAAAAATTCAACCACTATCTGCATGGGCAGAAGTTCACCTTGCTGACTGATCACCAACCACTTGTCTCCATCTTTAATCCTAAGAAGTGCGTTCCAGTGATGACTGCACAACGGTTACAAAGATGGTCCCTGTTTCTAGGGGTGAATCAATATGAAATAGAATATAAAGGCACGAGACAGCATGGGAACGCTGATGGGCTATCGCGCCTGGCTCTGCCTACGGTGGAGGAAGCACCAGCAGTGGACCCTATCGAGATATTTTATTCGTCGATAATTGAACGATTGCCAGTAACAAACGCGGATATAGAGAAGGAGACCCGCAATGATCCGACGCTGTCACGGGTATATGAATTGACGGTGAGGGGATGGCCAACACATGGCGACTCACTGTTGCCAGCATTCTCATCCAGAAGAGAACAGCTGTCAGTATGCCAGGGGACAGTGAAGTGTGGAGCCAGAGTGGTGATTCCACCCAAGTTAAGGGAGAGAGTGCTAAAAGAGCTACATGAAGGTCATCTGGGGGGAGTGAAAATGAAAAGCCTTGCTAGGGCTTATGTGTGGTGGCCGGGAATCGATCAACAAATCGAAGACCTAACTAAGAGCTGCTTAGGATGCCAGAAGGTCCAAAATGCACCACCACATACCCCTCCTCCCAATGGCAATGGGTGCACATTGATTTTGCTGGTCCATTCATGGACTCAATGTTCTTAATAGCAGTGGATGCTCATTCAAAGTGGCCTGAGGTGATAAAGATGTCTTCAACCACTACAGAGAAAACGATTGCAGTCCTACGGACCATATTTGCCAGAAACGGTTTGCCAGAGCAGATCTGCTCTGATGATGGACCACAGTTTGTGTCCGACGAGTTCCAAAAATTCATAAAAAGGAATGGGGTAAGGCATTACACATCCGCCCCGTATCATCCAGCCACCAATGTATTGGCTGAGAGGTTCGTACAAACCTTTAAGAAGGCGATAAAGGCCACGTGCGACGAGGAAATTCCACTACAGCATAAGCTGGACAATTTCTTATTAGCCTACCGAAACGCGACACATGCAGTTACCAACCAGACCCCGGCCATGATGTTCTTTAACCGAAGGTTGAGATCTCGTCTGGACTTACTCAGACCAAATGTGCGAAGAAATGTTGAGGACAAACAATTCCAGCACATCAACGAGAAGCCGACAAGGAGCTTCAATGTAGGGCAACCAGTCTTGGCCCGGGACTATCAAACAGAGAAGTGGCAACCCGGAATGATATGTACAAGGCAGGGGCCATTAAGGTACACCGTGGATGTCGGGGAGAACATTGTGAGACGCCACATCGATCAGATCTTAGCATCACAGGAATGCGCCAACCCCATGTCTCGAGTACCTGGGGATGAACCCGACATACCGGTAGCATCTACTTCAGACCCAGTAGCAGTGGAACCCGATGAACTAACC
Organism: Somniosus microcephalus; assembly: GCF_052327205.1. Lineage (NCBI taxonomy): Eukaryota > Metazoa > Chordata > Chondrichthyes > Squaliformes > Somniosidae > Somniosus > Somniosus microcephalus. The sequence continues at coordinate 51,255,669 of NC_141010.1, read as the reverse complement.
GATGAAAAGGGGTCAGAATCGCCTCTGCACCAAGAACAAGAACCTCTGGAAAGGCGCTATCCCAAAAGGGTCAGGAAGCCGCCCCAAAGACTGAAACTATAAATGGACTTTTGTTATTGAATGTACATGTAAAAATGTAATCGTTATTTGAATATTAAGGGGGTATTATTAATCTAAAAAGGGAGGATTTTTGAAATGTATGTGCCTTTAAGTCAGAACTACTTTTTACAGCTCCTGTATACTGTAGTACCGGCAGTGACCACACCGGTATATAAGCTGTGCGCATGCCTCTGTACCCCAGTCTAGAGATTACCATCCTCCAGCAAAGACCTGTTATTTGTTTATGTACAGCATTCGTGTGATTATTTATTCACTGAACCACGGATCTAACAACAGCTTTAACCTCACACCGTGTCGTGACGCTTTAACCTCACACCATGTAGTGACAGCTTTAACCTCACACCGTGTAGTGATGCTTTAACCTCACACCATGTAGTGACATCTTTAACCTCACACCGTGTAGTGACAGCTTTAACCTCACACCGTGTAGTGACAGGTTTAACCTCACACCGTGTAGGGACGCTTTAACCTCACACCGTGCAGTGACAGCTTTAACCTCACACCGTGTAGTGACGCTTTAAACTCACACCGTGTAGTGACGCTTTAACCTCACACCATGTAGTGACACTTTAACCTCACACCGCGTAGTGACAGCTTTAACCTCACACCGTGTAGTGACGCTTTAACCTCAAACTGTGTAGTGACAGCTTTAACCTCACACCGTGTAGTGACAGGTTTCACCTCATAACGTGTAGTGACAGCTTTAACCTCACACCGTGTAGTGACATCTATAACCTCACACCGTGTAGTGACAGCTTTAACCTCACACCATGTAGTGATGCTTTAACCTCACACTTTGTAGTGAAAGCTTAAACCTCACACCATGTAGTGACAGGTTTAACCTCACACCGTGTAGTGACAAGTTTCAACTCATACCGTGTAGTGACGCTTTAACCTCACACCCTGTAGTGAACCTTTAACCTCACACCGTGTAGTGAGAGCTTTAACCTCACACCGTGCAGTGACAGGTTTCAACTCATAACGTGTAGTGACAGCTTTAACCTCACACCGTGTAGTGACATCTATAACCTCACACCGTGTAGTGACCGCTTTAACCTCACACGGTGTAGTGACAGATTTAACCTCACACCATGTAGTGACAGCTTTAACCTCACTCCGTGTAGTGACACCTTTAACCTCACACCGTGTAGTGACGCTTTAACCTCACACCGTGTAGTGACACCTTTAACCTCACACCGTGGACTGACGCTTTAACATCACACCGCGTAGTGACGCTTTATCCTCACACCGTGTACTGACGCTTTAACCTCACACCGTGTAGTGACAGCTTTAACCTCACACCATGTTGCGACAGCTTTATGCTCACACCGTGTAGTGACAGCTTTAACCTCACATCGTGAAGTGACAGGTTTAACCTCACACCATGTAGTGAAAGCTTTAACCTCACACCGTATAGTGACAGCTTTAACCGCACACCGTGCAGTGACGCTTTAACCTCACACCATGTAGTGACAGCTTTAATGTCACACCGTGTAGTGACAGCTTTAACCTCACACCGTGTAGTGACACTTTAACCTCACACCGTGCAGTGACAGCTTTAACCTCACACCGTGTAGCGACAGTTTTAACCTCACACCGTGTCGTGACGCTTTAACCTCACACCGTGCAGTTACACTTTAACCTCACACCGTGCAGTGACAGCTTTAACCTCACACCGTGTAGTGACACTTTAACCACACACCGTGTAGTGACGCTTTAACCTCAAACTGTGCAATGACAGCTTTAACCTCACACTTTGTAGTGACACTTTAACCTCACACCGTGTAGTGATGCTTTAACCTCACACCGTGTAGTGATGCTTTAACCTCACACCGTGTAGTGACAGCTTTAACCTCCCACCATGTAGTGACAGGTTTAACCTCACACCGTGTAGTGACAGCTTTAAACTTACACCGTGTAGTGACAGCTTTAAACTCACACCATGTAGTGACAGCTTTAACCCCACACCGTGTAGTGACGCTTTAACCTCACACCGTGTCGTGACGCTTTAACCTCACACCGTGTCGTGACGCTTTAACCTCACACCGTGTAGTGACAGCTTTAACCTCACACCGTGTAGTGACAGGTTTAACCTCACACCGTGTAGTGACGCTTTAACCTCACACTGTGTAGTGACAGCTTTAACCTCACACCGTGTAGTGACAGGTTTCACCTCATAACGTGTAGTGACAGCTTTAACCTCACACCGTGTAGTCACAGCTTTAACCTCACACCGTGTAGTGACAGCTTTAACCTCACAACGTGTAGTGACGCTTTAACCTCACACTGTGTAGTGACAGCTTTAACCTCACACCGTGTAGTGACGCTTTAACCTCACACTGTGTAGTGACAGCTTTAACCTCACACCGTGTAGTGACAGGTTTCACCTCATAACGTGTAGTGACAGCTTTAACCTCACACCGTGTAGTGACATCTATAAACTCACACCGTGTAGTGACAGCTTTAATCTCACACCGTGTAATGACAGGTTTAACCTCACACCGTGTAGTGACAAGTTTCACCTCATACCGTGTCGTGACGCTTTAACCTCACACCCTGTAGGGACACTTTAACCTCACACCGTGCAGTGACGCTTTATCCTCACTCCTTGTAGTGACAGCTTTAACCTCACACCGTGTAGTGACGCTTTAACCTCACACCATGTAGTGACGCTTTAACCTCACACCATGTAGTGACACTTTAACCTCACACCGTGTCGTGACAGATTTAACCTCACACCGTGAAGTGACAGCTTTAAACTCACACCGTGTAGTGACAGCTTTAACCTCACACCGTGTAGTGACAGGTTTCACCTCACACCGTGTAGTGACAGCTTTAACCTCACACCGTATAGTGACAGCTTTAACCGCACACCGTGCAGTGACGCTTTAACCTCACACCGTGTAGTGACAGCTTTAATGTCACACCGTGTAGTGACAGCTTTAACCTCACACCGTGTAGTGACACTTTAACCTCACACCGTGCAGTGACAGCTTTAACCTCACACCGTGTAGCGACAGTTTTAACCTCACACCGTGTAGTGACGCTTTAACCTCACACCGTGCAGTTACACTTTAACCTCACACTGTGCAGTGACAGCTTTAACCTCACACCGTGTAGTGACACTTTAACCACACACCGTGTAGTGACGCTTTAACCTCAAACCGTGCAATGACAGCTTTAACCTCACACCTTGTAGTGACACTTTAACCTCACACCATGTAGTGACGCTTTAACCTCACACTGTGCAGTGACAGCTTTAACCTCACACCGTGTAGTGATGCTTTAACCTCACACCGTGTAGTGACAGCTTTAAACTCACACCGTGTAGTGACAGCTTTAACCTCCCACCGTGTAGTGACAGGTTTAACCTCACACCGTGTAGTGACGCTTTAACCTCACACCGTGCAATGACAGCTTTAAACTTACACCGTGTAGTGACAGCTTTAAACTCATACCATGTAGTGACAGCTTTAACCCCACACCGTGTAGTGACGCTTAAACCTCACACCGTGTAGTGACGCTTTAACCTCACACCGTGTCGTGACGCTTTAACCTCACACCGTGTAGTGACAGCATTAACCTCACACCGTGTAGTGACAGCTTTAACCTCACACCGTGTAGTGACAGCTTTAACCTCACACCGTGTAGTGACATCTATAACCTCACACCATGTAGTCACAGCTTTAACCTCACACCGTGTAGTGACAGCTTTAATGTCACACCGTGTAGTGACAGCTTTAACCTCACACTGTGTAGTGACGCTTTAACCTCACATCGTGCAGTGACAGCTTTAACCTCACACCGTGTAGTGATGCTTTCACCTCACACCGTGTAGTGACGCTTTAACCTCACACCGTGTAGTGAGAGCTTTAACCTCACACCGTGTAGTGACGCTTTAACCTCACACCGTGTAGTGAGAGCTTTAACCTCACACCGTGTAGTGACAGGTTTAACCTCACACCGTGTCGTGACAGCTTTAACCTCACACCATGTAGTGATGCTTTAACCTCACACCATGTTGTGACTCTTTAACCTCACACCGTGTAGTCGCACTTTAACCTCACACCGTGGAGTGACACTATAACCTCACACCGTGTAGTGACAGCTTTAACCTCACACCGTGTAGTGACAGGTTTAACCTCACACCGTGTAGGGACGCTTTAACCTCACACCGTGCAGAGACATCTTTAACCTCACACCGTGTAGTGACAGCTTTAACCTCACACCGTGTAGTGACGCTTTAACCTCACACATTGTAGTGACGCTTTAACCTCATACCGTGTAGTGACACTTTAACCTCACACCGTGTAGTGACAGCTTTAACCTCACACCGTGTAGTGACAGCTTTAACCTCACACCGTGTAGTGACATCTATAACCTCACACCGTGTAGTGACAGCTTTAAACTCACACCGTGTAGTGACAGGTTTAACCTCACACCGTGTAGTGACAAATTTCAACTCATACCATGTAGTGACGCTTTAACCTCACACTCTGTAGCGACACTTTAACCTCACACCGTGTAGTGACGCTTTAACCTCACTGATGTGCCTCAATGAATCCGAGACTCGACATTAACGGAGCAAAGCAAGGCTTTTATTAACTAAGAAAGTAACACACAGTGGAGAAGTGTCTCCCATCCAAAGATCTGCTGCACTGCCTGTGAGACAGTGCAGCCTGCTTAAGTAGTGGCCAGGTATGGGCGGAGCCTTACACACAATACAGTACAGGTGGGGAAATGAAAATGAAACTGAAACTAAACACAGAGAATACAGTGCCTGATGAACGGCATATTTCATCACATTCACCCCTTCTATAGATTTAGTCTGTTCGGGGGTTTGATATTCCTCTGTGACCGACGTGGTGCCGCGGGTGTCGGCTGGGTGTCCCCGGTGGCCTCCTGGGTCTCTGCCGCGGGCGCCGCCAGGGTTGTTGAAGGGGTAGTTGGTGGGGGCACCGTTGGTCGATGTTCTTCCGGGGGTGATGAAAGAGTAGTGGGTGGGTAAGAGTTGCTGTGATCGCTGTTGCTGTTGTTGTCGTGGTTGTTGTCGTTACCGGCTGGGGCGACGTCTTTTATGGACACGGTGTCCTCCCTTCCGTCGGCGTGCCGGACATACGCGTATTGGGGGTTGGCGTGGAGTAGGTGCACTGACTCCACGAGAGGGTCCGTCTTGTGGCCCCTCACATGCCTTCGTACAAATACCGGACCTGGGGTGGAGAGCCATGACGGCATGGATACGCCTGAGGTGGATTTCCGGGGAAAGACAAACATTCATTCATGAGGCGTGGCATTAGTGGCAGTACACAATAGCGACCATATCGAATGGGGCACATCTGGGAGGACTTCCTGCCAGCGGGAGATAGGGAGGCCCTTGGTCCTTAGAGCTAGAGTGACTGCTTTCCATACTGTCCCGTTCTCTCGCTCCACCTGGCCGTTACCCTGGGGGTTGTAGCTGGTGGTACGGCTCATGGCGATCCCCCTGGACAGCATGTACTGGCGTAGCTCTTCACTCATGAAGGACGTCCCCCCTATCCGTGTGGATGTAGCTCGGCATACCGAACAGACAGAACAGGCTGTTGAGGCATTTAATGACCGTGGCGCTGGTCATGTCTGGGCAGGGGAAGGCGAATGGGAAACGGGAGTATTCGTCCACAACGTTCAGGAAGTAAACATTGCGGTCGACTGACGGGAGGGGGCCCTTGAAATCTAACCTGAGCCGCTCAAAGGGCCGTGTAGCTTTGATTAAGTGGGCTCTATCTGGGCGGTAGAACCGAGGCTTGCACTCAGCGCAAGTGCGGCAGTTCCTGGTCAGAGACCGAACTTCCTCAATCGAGTAGGGTAAGTTGCGGGACTTTATGAAGTGGAACAGCCGCGTGACCCCTGGGTGGCAGAGGTCGTTGTGGAGGGTCTGTAGCCGATCCCCGGTGGCGCTGGCACACATCCCTCGTGAGAGGGCGTCGGGGGATTCGTTAAGGGCCCCTGGCCGGTAAATGATGTCATACTCGAAGGTGGAGAGCTCGATCCGCCACCTGAGAATCTTATCATTTTTAATCTTCCCCTTCTGTTTATTATTAAACATAAACGCTACCGATCGTTGGTCGGTAAGTAGGGTGAAGCGTTTGCCGGCTAGGTAGTGGCGCCAGTGGCGCACTGCCTCCACGATGGCTTGGGCCTCCTTTTCCACGGAGGAGTGTCTGATCTCGGGCCCTTGGAGGGTCCTCGAGAAGAAAGCTACGGGCTGCCCCGCCTGGTTGAGGGTGGCCGCCAAGGCAAAGTCAGACGCATCACTTTCCACTTGAAAGGGAGTGTTCTCGTCCACTGCCTGTAGCGTGGCCCGCTCAATATCCTGCTTAATGCTTTTGAAGGCGGCACGGGCCTCAGCAGAGAGCAGAAAAGAGGATGCTTTCAAGAGGGGGCGGGCTTTGTCGGAGTAGTTGGGGACCCATTGGGAATAATAAGAAAATAACCCCAGGCACCTTTTCAGGGCTTTGGGAGTGTTGGGCAGGGGCAGCTCCCATAGGGGGCGCAATCGGTCGGGGTCTGGTCCGATTTCCCCATTCTCCACCACGCTGCCTAGTATGCAGAGGCGCGTGGTGTTGAAAACGCACTTGTCCTCGTTGTAAGTGAGGTTGAGTTTTTGTGCGGTTTTCAGGAACCTCTCGAGGTTCGAGTCGTGATCCTGCTGGTTGTGACCGCAGATGGTGACGTTGTCGAGGTAGGGGAAGGTTGCCTGCAAGTGGTGGTCATCGACCATGCGGTCCATCTCCCTCTGGAAGACCGAGACCCCATTCGTCACCCCAAAGGGGACTCTGAGGAATTGGTAGATGCGTCCGTTCGCCTCGAAGGCGGTGTACGGGCGGTCCTCTGGTCTGATAGGGAGCTGGTGGTATGCTGACTTGAGGTCGATGGTGGAGAACACCCGGTATTGGGCGATTTGGTTCACCATTTCTGATATGCGGGTAGCGGGTAGGCGTCTAGTTGGGTGTACATGTTGATCGTTTGGCTATAGTCGATCACCATCCGTTTCTTCTCGCTACCCCTCACCACTACCACTTGGGCGCGCCACGGGCTGTTGCTGCGTTCAATGACGCGCTCCCTCAGCAGCCTGTCCACCTCGGTCACGATAAACCGCCTGTCCTCCCAGCTGTACCTCCTGCTTTTGGTCGCTATTGGCCGGCAGTTGGGAGTAAGGTTCGCGAATAGCGAAGGCGGCTTTACCTTCAGGGTAGCCAGACCGCACACTGTGAGGGGCGGCTGGGACCCACCGTAATTGAGCGTGATGCTTTGGTGGTGGCACTGGAAATCCAGGCCCAAGATCACGCTCGCACATATATTCTTCATGATTAGCAATTTAAAATGATCGTATACAGTTCCGTTAACGGACAATTGTACTGCGCAGTAACCCATAACGGTCGATGTCTGGGTTTTATCAGCCATAGAGATGGTGCCCCGAGCAGGGACCACCGTTAGAGAGAGTTGTTGTGCTAGTTCAGGGTGGATAAATCTCTCCGTGCTTCCACTGTCAATTAAACATTTAACCCCGCACCCGTTTACCTCGATGTCCACCATTGATTTGGATAGCGGGTGCGGTCTGGTCTGGTCCACTGTGACCGATGCCACTGTAGGGCCCTGATCGAGACAAGATGGCGTCCACGCTGTCTGCTCACAAAATGGCGGACCCCACGAGGTCGGGCAAGATGGCGTCCAAGATGGCCGCTCCCACGGCGCACACGCGGCAGTGGCGGGTTTTCCAGCGGGGTTCCCTCTGCACACCTTCCCAAAGTGCCCCTTCTTACCGCACTTAAAGCAGGTGGTGCCTTTCGCCGGGCACAGGTTTCTGGTGTGCTTTGGCTGCCCGCAGAAGTAGCAGTTGGGGCCCCGACGCGTCGCGGCTGTCGTAGGGCTTCTGGGGGGAGAGCGGGGCCCCGACGGTGTCGGGCTGCCCGGCGGGGAAGATGCCTTCCAAGATGGCGGCGCCCTTGGTGCACACATGGCGGCGTGGGCGGCGCGGGCTGAAGAGTAGGCGTCCGAGTTTCTCTGGGCCACATCCTGTTTCAGGTCCAATCCCGTTTTTTCCAGTAGTCTCTGCCAGATGTAAGTGGAGCTGAGGCCTGTGATAAAGGCATCACAAACAAGCTCATCAGTGTACACTGCGGCTTTTACATCTTGGCACTTGCAGTATTTGCCAAGCGTTTTCAGGGTGACTAGGAACTCATCCAGCGATTCCCCAGGTCGCTGTGCGCGAGTAGCGAGCAGATGCCTAGCGTACACCTCATTCGTAGGCTGCTGGTAATGCGCCTTTAGGATGTCGCAGGCGGCGGGGTACGTGTCGGCGTCTTGGATGAGGGGGTAAACCCGGCTTACCCAATTCCGCAGGATTCCGAGTTTCATACTTTCGGCGTCCGTAGCGCCTGTGATGGCTACGGAATTGTCCAGGAAGAATTCCATACACTTAAACCAGTGTCCGAAGCGTGCCGATGCGTCCGAAGCATGCTGGTCCAAATCCAAACGTTTGGGTTTCAACAGTTGATCCATTGCGTTGAAAATTTAGTGAATAAAATTGATGTGCCTCAATGAATCCGAGACTCGAAGTTAACGGAGCAAAGCAAGGCTTTTATTAACGAAGAAAGTAACACACAGTGGAGAATTGTCTCCCATCCAAAGATCTGCTGCACTGCCTCTGAGACAGTGCAGCCTGCTTAAGTAGTGGCCAGGTATGGGCGGAGCCTTACACACAATACAGTACAGGTGGGGATATGAAACTGAAACTAAACTAAACACAGAGAAGCTTTAACCTCACACCGTGTAGTGACGCTTTAACCTCACACCGTGTAGTGACGCTTTAGCCTCACACCGTGTAGTGACAGCTTTAACCTCACACCGTGTAGTGACAGCTTTAATCTCACACCGTGGAGTGACAGCTTTAACCTCACTCCGTGTAGTGACACCTTTAACCTCACACCGTGTAGTGACGCTTTAACCTCACACCGTGTAGTGACACCATTAACCTCACACCGTGTACTGACGCTTTAACCTCACACCGCGTAGTGACGCTTTATCCTCACACCGTGTACTGACGCTTTAACCTCACACCGTGCAGTGACAGCTTTAACCTCACACCATGTTGTGACAGCTTTATCCTCACACCGTGTAGTGACAGCTTTAACCTCACATCGTGAAGTGACAGGTTTAACCTCACACCATGTAGTGACAGCTTTAACCTCACACCGTATAGTGACAGCTTTAACCGCACACCGTGCAGTGACGCTTTAACCTCACACCGTGTAGTGAAAGCTTTAACGTCACACCGTGTAGTGACACCTTTAACCTCACACCGTGTAGTGACACTTTAACCTCACACCGTGCAGTGACAGCTTTAACCTCACACCGTGTAGCGACAGTTTTAACCTCACACCGTGTAGTGACAGCTTTAACCTCACACCGTGTAGTGACACTTTAACCACAAACCGTGTAGTGACGCTTTAACCTCAAACCGTGCAGTGACAGCTTTAACCTCACACAGTGTAGTGAAGCTTTAAACTCACACCGTGTAGTGACACCTTTAACCTCACACCGTGCAGTGACAGCTTTAACCTCACACCGTGTAGTGACAGGTTTAACCTCACACCGTGTAGTGACGCTTTAACCTCACACCGTGCAGTGACAGCGTTAACCTCACACCGTGTAGTGACGCTTTAACCTCACGCCGTGTAGTGACGCTTTAACCTCACACCGTGTCGTGACGCTTTAACGTCACACCATGTAGTGACAGCTTTAACCTCACACCGTATAGTGACAGCTTTAACCCCACACCATGTAGTGACAGCTTTAACCTCACACCGTGTAGTGACATCCATAACCTCACACCGTGTAGTCACAGCTTTAACCTCACACCGTGTAGTGACGCTTTAACCTCACACTGTGTAGTGACAGCTTTAACCTCACACCGTGTAGTGACAGGTTTCACCTCATGTGTAGTGACAGCTGTAACCTCACACCGTGTAGTGACATCTATAACCTCACACCGTGTAGTGACAGCTTTAACCTCACACCATGTAGTGATGCCTTAACCTCACTGTGTAGTGACAGCTTTAACCTCACACCGTGTAGTGACGCTTTTACTTCACACTGTGTAGTGAGGCTTAAACCTCACACCGTGTAGTGACAGCTTTAAACTCACACCGTGTAGTGACAGGTTTAACCTCATACCGTGTAGTGACAAGTTTCACCTCATACTGTGTCGTGACGCTTTAACCTCACACCCTGTAGGGACACTTTAACCTCACACCGTGCAGTGACGCTTTAACCTCACTCCGTGTAGTGACACCTTTAACCTCACACCGTGTAGTGACGCTTTAACCTCACACCGTGTAGTGACACCATTAACCTCACACCGTGTACTGACGCTTTAACCTCACACCGTGCAGTGACAGCTTTAACCTCACACCATGTTGTGACAGCTTTATCCTCACACCGTGTAGTGACGCTTTAACCTCACACCGTGCAGTGACAGCGTTAACCTCACACCGTGTAGTGACGCTTTAACCTCACGCCGTGTAGTGACGCTTTAACCTCACACCGTGTCGTGACGCTTTAACGTCACACCATGTAGTGACAGCTTTAACCTCACACCGTATAGTGACAGCTTTAACCTCACACCATGTAGTGACAGCTTTAACCTCACACCGTGTAGTGACATCCATAACCTCACACCGTGTAGTCACAGCTTTAACCTCACACCGTGTAGTGACGCTTTAACCTCACACTGTGTAGTGACAGCTTTAACCTCACACCGTGTAGTGACAGGTTTCACCTCATAACGTGTAGTGACAGCTGTAACCTCACACCGTGTAGTGACAGCTTTAACCTCACACCGTGTAGTGACAGGTTTCACCTCATAACGTGTAGTGACAGCTTTAACCTCACACCGTGTAGTGACAGCTTTAACCTCACACCGTGTAGTGACAGCTTTAACCTCACACCATGTAGTGATGCCTTAACCTCACTGTGTAGTGACAGCTTTAACCTCACACCGTGTAGTGACGCTTTTACTTCACACTGTGTAGTGAGGCTTAAACCTCACACCGTGTAGTGACAGCTTTAAACTCACACCGTGTAGTGACAGGTTTAACCTCATACCGTGTAGTGACAAGTTTCACCTCATACTGTGTCGTGACGCTTTAACCTCACACCCTGTAGAGACACTTTAACCTCACACCGTGCAGTGACGCTTTATCCTCACTCCTTGTAGTGACAGCTTTAACCTCACACCGTGTAATGACGTTTTAACCTCACACCGTGTAGTGACGCTTTAACCTCACACTATGTAGTGACACTTTAACCTCACACCGTGTCGTGACAGATTTAACCTCACACCGTCGAGTGACAGGATTAACTTCACACCATGTCGTGACAGCTTTAACCTCACACCGTGTCGTGACAGCGTTCACCTCACACTGTGTAGTGACAGCTTTAACCTCAAACCGTGTAGTGACGCTTTAACCTCACACCGTGTAGTGACGCTTTAACCTCACACCGTGTAGTGACAGCTTTTACCTCACACCGTGTAGTGACAGCTTTAAACTCACATCTCATACCGTGTCGTGACGCTTTAACCTCACACCCTGTAGGGACACTTTAACCTCACATCGTGAAGTGACAGCTGTAACCTCACACCGTGTTGTGACAGGTTTAACCGCACACCATGTAGTGACGCTTTAACCTCACACCATGTAGAGACAGCTTTAACCTCACACTGTTTAGTGACAGCTTTAACTTCACACCATGTAGTGACAGGTTTAACCTCACACCATGTAGTGACGCTTTAACCTCACACCGTGTAATGATGCTTTAACCTCACTCCGTGTAGTGACGCTTTAACATCACAGTGTTGTGACGCTTTAACCTCTCACCGTGTAGTGACACTTTAACCTCACACCGTGTAGTGACAGCTTTAACCTCACACCATGTAGTGACGCTTTAACCTCACACCATTTAGTGACACTTTAACCTCACACCGTGTAGTGACAGCTTTCACCTCATACAACATGTAGTGACAGCTTTAACCTCACACCGTGTAGTAACGCTATAACCTCAGACCGTGTAGTGACAGCTTTAACCTCACACCGTGTAGTGGCAGCTTTGACCTCACACCATATAGTGACAGCTTTAACCTCACACCGTGTAGTGACAGCTTTAACCTCACACCATGTAGTGACAGGTTTAACCTCACACCCTGTAGTGACGCTTTAACCTCACAGCGTGTAGTGAGGCTTTAACCTCACACCGTGTAGTGACAGCTTTATCGTCACACCATGTAGTGACAGGTTTAACCTCACACCGTTTTGTGACAGGTTTAACCGCACACCGTGTAGTGACTCGTTAACCTCACACCGTGTAGTGACACTTTAACCTCACACCGTATAGTTACAGCTTTAACCTCACACCGTGTAGTGACGCATTAACCTCACACTGTGTAGTGACAGCTTTAACCTCACACCGTGTAGTGACAGCTTTAACCTCACACCCTGTAGTGACAGCTTTAACCTCACACCGTGTAGTGACAGCTTTAACCTCACACCGTGTAGTGACAGGTTTAACCTCACACCTTGTAGTGACAGATTTAACCTGACACCGTGTAGTGACAGCTTTAACCTCACACCGTGTAGTGACAGCTTTAACCTCACACCATGTACTGACGCTTTAACCTCACACCGTGCAGGGACAGCTTTAAACTCACACCGTGTATTGACAGCTTTAACCTCACACCGTGTCGTGACAGCTTAAACCTCACACCGTGTATTGACATCTTCAACCTCACACCGTGTAGTGACAGCTTTAAACTCACACCGTGTAGTGACAGCTTAAACCTCACACCATGTAGTGACATCTTTAACCTCACACCGTGTAGTGTCAGCTTTAACCTCACACCGTGTAGTGATGCTTTAACCTCACACCATGTAGTGACGCTTTAACCTCACAACATGTAGTGACAGCTTTAACCTTACACCTTGTAGTGACAGCTTTAACCCCACACCGTGTAGAGACACGTTTAACTTCACACCGTATAGTGACGCTTTAACCTCCCACTGTGTAGTGACGCTTTTATCTCACACCGTTCTAATGATCAGTAACCTGTTTTTCTAGAATGGTACACTAGGTGGAGCTGTATGTATAGCTGTATGTTTAACAGTAGGCTACCCACGATGCACTAGGCTACCCAGAAGGCAGTAGTCAAGATGGATGCTGTAGAAGGCCACATGGCATGAGTAAAGTGATTAGCTCAAGCTAGCTGTTCATAATGAAAACGACTAGTTATTCATGAACATAACATGGTACCAGGAGTGGTAAAATCTGCTGAATATTGTGAAATGCGACATGGAGACTTTGAAGCCACCGGAGGGTTTGAAACTCACGGGGAATGTCGACTGCAATTGGCGGACTTTCAAACAACAATTCGAACTCTACATTGCTGCCATCGGATTCGGTACGAAGCCAGATGCAAGGAAAATAGCATTGCTGCTCACGGTTGCAGGCCCACAGGCGATAGAGGTAATTAATACGTTTGTATTTGATCAAGAGGAGGACAGAGAACAACTGGACGATGTGCTAAAGAAATTTGATACACATTGTTCTCCCAAAAAGAATGAGACCTATGAGAGATACGTGTTCCGTTCACGGACACAGCAGCAACATGAGATTTTTGATAGCTTTGTGACTGATCTAAAACTGAAAGCACAGACGTGTAAATTCTCTGAGCTGAAATCATCCATGATTCGTGACCAGATTGTGTTTGGTATTCATGATAAAATAGTCAGGGAACATCTGTTGAGAGAAACCGAACTAACATTGGAAAATGCTGTGAAAATATGCCAAGCCAGTGAGCTAGCTCAGAAGCACGCGAAGACTTTCAATGAAATTAATAATAATGCGACTGTAATGAGTGACTGTGCTGCTGTCGGTGCTGTGTCCTACAAGGGGAAGAAACCTGGGCAGAACAGAAATGCAAAGCATTCGGAGGATGGAATTTTTAATTGTAAACGCTATGGTTACAACCACCAGTCACGACAATGCCCAGCATTTGGGAAAATGTGCACAAAATGTCATGGAAAGAATCACTTTGCCAAACAATGCTTTTCAAAAGTAAAAACAAAGAAAGGGCAACAAGTCAATGTAATTGAGGACACTGATTTAAGTGAGACATTTTTTGTAGGAATGGTGTCATGTGACAATATCGAAAAGGATACAGAAAATGTGCAGCCCTCAGGAATGGACAATGCTGAACATAAAGTTAATGCAGTAAAAGAGGACAAATGGATGATCCCACTGCAGGTAAATGGAGCATTAGTTACATTGAAACTAGACACTGGGGCAAAAGCAAACTTAATCAGTATGAGTGACATTAAAAATATGAAAGAAAAGCCCAAAATACAGAAAAAGTCAGTACTACTGAAGGACTATAATGGACAGAAAATAAATAGCTTAGGTGTATGCAGACTTAAAGTGACAGTCAAAGACAAAGTGCATCATCTCATGTTTTCTTTTGTGGCTGAAGGACTTGATTCACTTCTCGGTGACAAAGCTTGTGAGGACTTAGAACTGGTCAAGAGAGTCTACCGTATAAACTGTGCCATAAGCAGACCAGATGACTTGGTGGATTCTGTAGTGAGAAATTTCCAGGATGTGTTCAAAGGATTTGGAGTTCTACCATTCACTTACAAGATCCAGCTAAAGGAGAATGCTCAGCCAGTGGTACATGCTCCACAGAGAGTTCCAGCACCCCTGCGTGATAGGCTCAAGAAAGTACTGGACTGAATGACCACATTAAAGTCATCAGGGAAGTTGAAGAGCCAACAGATTGGGTTAACTCCATGGTATGTGTAAAGAAAAAGAACAATGATCTAAGAATATGCATGGGTCCAAAGGACTTAAATGCAAACATAAAACGTGAACACTACCAGATTCCCAAGCGAGAAGAAATCACCAGTGAAATGTCAGGTGCCAGATACTTCACAAAGCTCGATGCCTCACAAGGATTTTGGCAACTAAAACTGGATGAAGAGAGCACCAAATACTGTACCTTCAACACACCATTTGGCAGGTATTGTTTCCTCAGAATGCCTTTCGGGATAATATCTGCATCTGAAATCTTTCATAGAGCGATGGAACACATAATTGAAGGTCTGGAAGGAGTTCGGGTCTATGTTGATGACATCATCATCTTGGGCTCCACACTGAAAGAACACAATGAGAGACTGACTAAAGTGCTACTGAGCATACGCCGGAATGGACTGAAGCTCAACAAAGCCAAGTGTCAGTTTGGCATCCAGGACGTCACTTTCCTAGGAGATAATCTATCTGGTAAAGGAATAGAGCCAGATATGGAAAAAGTAAACGCCATACTCAAAATGCCCCGACTCACTGACAAAAAAGGAGTGCTACGCATCATGGGGATGATAAACTTCATTGGAAAGTTCATTCCTAACTTGTCAGCCAAGACAGCCTGTCTGCGAGACCTGCTACATAAAACAAATGAGTTCGCATGGACAGAAAGACATGAACAAGAGTGGATGAATCTCAAAACAGTGCTGACAACCACACCTGTACTCACCTTCTTTGACCCAACAAAGAGAATCAAAGTGTCAACGGATGCATCAAAAGATGGCCTAGTCTTGCTACAAGCAGAGGGTGGAGATTGGAAGCCTGTTGCCTATGCCTCCAGGTCTATGACTGATTCTGAGTGTCGATACGCCCAGATTGAAAAGGAATGTCTAGGCTTGGTAGTTGGACTAGAAAAGTTCCATGACTACATATATGGACTTCCCACCTTCACAGTTGAGACAGACCACAGCCCACTGGTTGCCATCATTAAAAAAAATCTGAATGAGATGTCTCCAAGGATACAACGACTCATGATGAAGCTGCAAAGATATGACTTTGAACTGATCTACACACCAGGCAAATACATAGTGTTAGCAGATGCACTATCCCGAGCACCCACAGTGAGCTCTACTGAAGAAGACGTGGATGTTCATGTGAGTATGGTCACTGCTGCGCTGCCCGTGTCAGACACAAAATCAAAGCAAATAGCAGAAGAAACAGTAAAAGATACAGGCCTAGAAATTCGGTTGGTCGCGCTAGCGATTAGCGCCTAAAGAGCCCGAGATTTGGGCCTAGAAATTCGGTAGGCTTAGCGCCGCATTTGAGGCGCTAGAGGGCCTAGCGCCAGAGTTATGGCCAGTTGAGAAATTCCCTGGGGCCCTAAATCGGCATTGCACCGGTAGCGCTGCGCCGGCACCGATGACGTCATCGGTGTGCGCAGCGTCCCGGTTGCCGTGGTAACCCGGCCCCAAGCCGAAATTCAGTTGCGCCCACCTCGCCCGTGGCAGGCGCAACTAAGACTCTGGCAACAGAGTCTTCCCCCAGTGTGCGCCGGCGCATAAAGGTGGAGCGGCGGCCGGCCGCGTTCCCGGCGGCCGCCTGCCCGTACCTCCCTTCCCGGACTCCTGCATTCCCCCCCCGCGGCCCTGATCAGTGTCTGATGCGAGCCCGGCACTTCCCCGAGGTGCCGGGCTCAGATGTCGGCTGCAGGCAGCTCCTCCTTAACAGGAGGAGGAGGCCTGCAGTTCCCCCGCCTGCCGCACCGCATCGGGTGCCGCAGCGGGGGATTAGCGCCGGGAAACCCAAGTTCACGCCCGTTTTGAGGCGCTAAAGGAGGGTTTTAGCGCCCGCCGCCCCCGAATTTTCGTCGCACGCTGCCGCATTACCGCTGGCGCAAACTTTCTGGCGCTACAGCCCTGGCAAGACCAAAACCCAATTTCTAGGCCTTGTTGGGGCGTTACCCAATTTTCAGACGTGCGCAGTGATCCTAGCGCATCCTGCCGTATTGAGTAGCCTGTTAGCGCCGGCGCTAAGTCTTTGCGCCCACTCGCGGGCACAGCCAGATAATGACGTCATTTCATTGTGCAACGCCTTTTTGGCGCCCTGTACTGGAAATTCAGTGGCGCCCCCCTCCATTCTGCCTGGCTCTATTAGTGACAGTTGGATGGAACGTTACCAGGTCCTTCTCGGACTTGGGGGGCGCTCTTTAAAGGGGACAGCACTAGTATAAAAGCGGCAGCCATTTGGCCTGGCCATACTGCTCGCTGCTGGAGAGAGTTGCAGACCTTCAGTTACACAGACTTGTTCTTATTGAGCCAGAGGAGCCTTGGGACCTTCAGCCCTGTCCAGAACAGTTGGATCCAGAAAGCTGACTGCGTCTTACTCGTCGGCCAGAATAATGGGAGCTGCTTTGGAGGGGAACGTCATCCTGGCTGAACAACTGGCAAGGGCACAGAGACGGAGGGAGAGAGGGCTGGGATTGGCCAGAAGGAGGAGGGCCAATGGACATCGCCAAATCCGACCATTCGCTGCCAGGGTTTTCAGGCAGCAGGTCTCCTACCTTACCATGTCGGAGGAGCAGTGTCTGCGAAGGCTCAGATTTGCTAAGGATGTTGTCACTGAGCTGTGCCACCTGCTTGCTGAGGATCTGCAGCCACGGATATGGTGCAGGACCTCTCTGTCGGTGGCCGTGAAAGTCACTGTTGCGCTCAACTTTTACGCCAGCGGATCGTTTCAGGCAGCAGCTGGGGACATATCAAATATCTCTCAATTTGCGGTGCATTGCTGCATCCGGCAAGTGACAGCTGCCCTCTACAAAAGGAGGTGCGATTTCATCACCTTCCCTGTGACCCTGGAGAAGTAGGGGGAGCGCGCACAGGGCTTCGCGGCTATTGCGGACTTCCCCATGGTGCAGGGGGCCATTGATTGCACACACGTGGCTTTGCGGGTGCCATTACAGAATCCGGAGGAGTTCCGTAACCGAAAGGGGTTCCACTCCCTTAATGTGCAGCTGGTCTGTGATCACCGGCAGATGATCATGGCAGTGAACGCACAATTCCCTGGCAGCAGCCATGACGCGTTCATCCTGCGGCAGACCTCAGTGGTTGACCTTTTTGAGGACCCGGCTCACCCACGAGGCTGGCTTCTGGGCGACAAGGGCTATCCTCTCTGCCCATGGCTCATGACCCCGCTCCGTTTGCCCAGCACCCCGGCAGAAGAGCATTACAATAACAGCCATCAGGCCACCAGGAACATTGTGGAGCACACAATTGGTGGGCTGAAGCAGCGTTTCCGTTGTCTAGACCATTCGGGGGGCGCCCTACAGTACTCGCCGGAGCATGTGGCGCGCATCGTTGTTGTCTGCTGCATGCTCCACAACTTGGCCATTCGACGCACCCAGCCAATGCCAGCCGACCCTCAAGGTCCAGCAGAGCAGGCGGACGAGGAGGAGCAGGAGGAGGAGGAGGAGCATGCGGGCGAGGAGGATCAGGAGGAGGAGGAGGAGGAGGAAGATGGGAGGGCTCCAGAAACTGGAAGGGCCGTTCGTCAGAGGCTCATAAGGACTCGGTTCTAGGCCCCTCGGATGGAATGGTGGCTGTGATTCGAACAGCGCCCTCCGGTTCGCTGTAAGCCTATGAAGGCCTCGATGATTGTAAATAGTGTGCAGCTCGATTGTAAATAAAAAGTTTTCTTTATTTTCAAACAAGTGCTTCCTTCCAGCATGACAATGTAATGGTAACAGAAATCATAACTAACAAACTAACAGATAACTGTCTGGCAACCCGGCGAAACTAACCAAACCATAACAAACAAACACAGCAGGTGTGGACGGCCTTAAATCTGGAAAAAGAGACGTCTTAGCACCTCCCTCTACTGGTGACCCCTTGATGGAGACCGACTCCTCTTACGAGGTCGGCCCCTTCCCTCCCTGCAGCTCCTCCGTAATTGGACCCCAGTGGCTGCGTCAAGGCTGGGGGATGCCTGCTGAGTGTCTGGAAGCGCTGAAGCCCCTGAGGGACGGCCTGGACGACCTCTGGGCTTGGAGGTCCCACAAGCAGGCTGCTCCAACTGGGCATGTCTGCTAGCAGTCTGCCGTGCAGGTGGTGGCAGCTGCTCTGCTGACGTGCCAGCGGTGGCATCAGGACTGCTCACATGCAGAGAGAGGACACCTGCACCGTGGTCGGCCGAAACACTAGCACTCTGACGGGGCCACACAGGATCATACGCCACAATCGACTGCTCCACAGATTCATGGCCTGCTGTGGTGCTGCAAGGGCCTGGGGTGATCCTGCCTGATGCAGCTAGGGTGGCAGCAGAGAGTGTTCGCGTGGCCTCAATTTGCGTGTGGACGAGGCCAGCAAGTGACTGCGTGGCAGCAGTGAGGACCTGCGTGGCAGGTTCCAGTGCTTCGGACAAGGCCGGAACAGTCCTTTCCACTGCCTCGGACAAGGCCGGAACAGTCCTTTCCACTGCCTCGGACAAGCCCTGGACAGACCTTTCCACTGCATCGGACAAGCCCTGGACAGACCTTTCCATTGCTGGGCCGAAGCCCTGGACAGACCTTTCCATTGCTGGGCCGAAGCCCTGGACAGTCCTTTCCATTGCTGCCCCAAAGTCCAGCACACTCTTTGCCAGTGTGTCGATCGACTCAGGCATCCTCCCCACTGCAGCCATCAGCTCAGAGTGCCTGAGCCGGGCCTGGGCGCTCATCTCGGCAAGGCTACGCACCTCCTCTGCACTCTGTGCAGCAGTCATGGTGGCCTGCCTCGGCCTCCGGGGAGACGGCCCCCGAGTGTCCCTACCCCCCGCGCGTTGCTGCAGGCCGCTGGTTCCTGCAACTGGCTCCTCATCAGAGCCCCCCCCTCCCCTCAAGGGAACTACTATCCCCAGTCTCCAGATACGGTGGCTCCCCTGAGGCTGGCACGGATGGTCCGGCTTCCTCCTGGTCGTCGTCTCCGGAGGCACTGGCACTGGCAGCTTGAGGGGCCAGCTCCCGAGCTGGTGATGCAGCATCTGAAAGCAGGGAGGTTGAAGAGTGGCTTTAGCAAAAGGACAGTTTGGCAGCAAGGGATGCAACAGTGCGGCAATGCTATGCCATGGCTCCACATTGAGAAAGCATGCTGGCGGGGGAAACAACTGGAAGGTGACAGCTGTAATAGTAGAGAACCTTACCATTGCTCTGGACAATGGGGTCGGCAGCTGCAGTGGTGACAGGACCACTCAGGCGTCCTCCCACAATCTGGTGGACTCTCTCCTCGAGATCCGTCAGAGGCTCCAGTTGAGGATGGCCTCCTCCGGTGCGAAGCTGCTCCTTGCGGTTTCTCGCCAGCTTGGCCTGCAGGGCAAAGGACGGGAAGTGATGTTACATGATGCCCTGAATGATGATCTCATGCCCCCCATGGTGGAACAGCCCTTACATGATGCCCTGGGTTATCATCTCATGCCCCCCATGGTGGACCAGCCCTTACATGAGGCCCTGAGTCAAATGTGCATGTGTGTGACCAGAAAGGGCCATGGGTGCTTGCTGACAGATGGCCAGTGGGGCATAGCACACCCTGTAGTCATAAAGTCAGGTGCTAATAGAGGGATGCATAAGTTTACATTAACTCCACTCACCCTCACGACCCGAGTGAGGTCATTGAATTTCTTCCTGCACTGCACAGGGCTCCTGGTCGCCATGCTGCTGGAGTTGACCCTCTGAGAAACATCCCTCCAAGCTTGTCGGTAGTCCTTATGATTAGGCCTCCTGCCATTGTCGGGGTAGAGGACATCTCGCCGGCACTCTACTGCGGCCAGCAATTTCTCCAGAGACTCATTGGTGAAGTGCTCTGCTCTCTGCCTCACCCTCTCCATATGTTCCAAGATTTTTGTGCCAGAGAAGGGCCTGCACCGATTTGCAGGCCTACAAGGCGCAGAGTGTGGATGCTGGAGCTGCCTGACCCGTCCCTTTAAGAGCTGGCCGGCGCCTGGAAGTCTCGTGGTCATGGGTAATTGAGAGCACCTGCGCTGCGGCTGGACGCCCCGATATTGGGTTGCGCCGGCATGTTAGCGCCTTAGGTGCCCCGTGTAATGCCTGAACTCGCGCCTCAATCACCTTTGGGGCGCTGCAACCCAATATCGCATGAGGTGTCGATAAGTTGCGTCTGGCTATAAAATTTGCGCTCCGCCAATTCTAACACCCCAATCGGGGCTATACCCAATTTCTAGGCCACAGCGGCTGACCTGGGAGTGCAGTGAGGAGCGAGGCCTGACCAGAGCGGACCTGCATGAGGTATGAGCAGCGCGGCGACTTTAAAAGGAGGAGCAAGGCGAGGCCCGACCACAGCGGCTGACCTGGGAGTGCAGTGAGGAGCGAGGCCCGACCACAGTGGACCTGCGTGAGGCACGAGCAGCGCGGCGACTTTAAAAGGAGGAGTGAGGCGAGGCTTACCAATTCAGCAGCAGGGGAGAGAGGTAAAAAGTAATCCAAGGGTAATTAAGGGCAGCACGGTGGCATAGTGGTTAGCACTGTTGCCTCACAGCGCCAGGGACCCGGGTTCGAATCCAGCCTCGGGTGACTGTCTGTGTGGAGTTTGCACATTCTCCCCGTGTTTGCATGGGTTTTCTCCGGGTGCTCCGGTTTCCTCCCACAGTCCAAAGATGTGCGGGTTAGGTTGATTGGCTATGATAAATTGACCCTTAGTGTTAGGGGGATTAAATACGTGGGGTTACGGCGATAGGGTGGGATATGTGTTGGTGTAGGGGTTACGGGGATCGGGTGGGATATGTGTCGGTGCAGGCTTGATGGGCCAAAATGGCCTCTATCTGCACTGTGGGGTTTCTGTGATTCTGTGAAGGGTGACGTCACCAGGAAGCAGGTAAGTGATTGGTTGCTGAGTATTTCTTTCTCCTTTTCATTACAAGCTTAAATTCTGCGGTTTATATTTTCTTGGGTCTCTGTGGTGTAGTGGGGACAGTTGGTAAATAAGCACCCTAGAGTATATCTTTAATTGGTGGTATTGAATTAATTTAAATTAATTAAAGGGGTAAGTCATGCCAGGAGAGCCCAGCCCCGTGTTATGCTCCTCTTGCTCTATGTGGGAATTCATGGACGCTGCCAGTGTCCCTGACGACCACGTGTGCCAGAAATGCATCCAGCTGCAGCTACTAATGAGCCGTATTGAGGTGCTGGAGCTGCAGACGGATGGGTTGTGGAGCATTCACAATGCTGAGAGGGTCGTGGATTACATGTTTGATGAGTTGATCACGCCGCAGGGTAGGGCTGCACAGGCAGAAGGGAAATGGGTGACCTACCAGGCGGAGCAATAGAAGCAGGCAGGTAGTGCAGGGGACCCCTGTGGCCATCCCCCTTTCAAACAGGTATACCAATTTGGATACTGTTGGGGGGATGACTCACCAGGGGAAGGCAACAGCAGCCAACTTCCTGGCACCAGGGGTGCTTCTGCTGCTCAGGAAGGGAGGAAAAAGAGTGGGAGAGAAATAGTGGTAGGGGATTCTATCGTAAGGGGAACAGATAGGCGTTTCTGTGGCCGTAGACGTGACTCCAGGATGGTTTGTTGCCTCCCTGGCGCCAGGGTCAAGGATGTCACTGAAAGGCTGCAGGGCATTCTGAAGGGGGAGGGTGAACAGGCAGAGGTCGTGGTTCACATTGGGACCGACGACATAGGTAGGAAGAGGGATGAGGTCCTGCAGCAAGAATTTAGGGAGCTAGGTAGCAGATTAAAGAGTAGGACCTCAAAGGTTGTAATCTCTGGATTGCTCCCGGTGCCACGTGCTAGTGAGTATAGGAATAGAAGGATCGAGCAGATGAATGCATGGCTAAAGAGTTGGTGCAGGAGGGAGGGCTTTAGTTTCCTGGATCACTGGGCCTGCTTCTGGGGAAGGTGGGACTTGTACAAGTCGGACGGGTTGCACCTGAACCAGAGCGGGACAAATATCCTTGCGGGGAGGTTTGCTAGCACTGTTCAGGAGGGTTTAAACTAAAATGGCAGGGGGTTGGGAACCTGAGCAGGGAGACAGAGGAAAGGGAAACAGGGATAAAAGCAAAAGATAGGAAGGAGGAAAACAAAAGTGGCAGTCAGAGAAATCAACGGTTTAAATGAAACGTGGCCACAGTAAATAATAATTCTAATAGGTCTAAGAGCGTTAAAAAAACAAGCCTGAAGGCTTTGTGTCTTAATGCGAGGAGCATTTGTAATAAGGTGGATGAATTGGCTGCGCAAATAGAGGTAAACGAATATGATTTGGTTGGGATTACGGAAACATGGCTCAAGGATGGCTAAGACTGGGAACTCAACATCCGGGGGTATTCGATATTCAGGAAAGATAGGCAAAAAGGAAAGGGAGGTGGGGTAGCATTACTGGTTAAAGAAGGAATTAACACAATTGTAATGAAGGATATTAGCTCTGATGATGTGGAATCTGTATGGGTGGAATTGAGAAATACTAAGGGGAAAAAAACATTAGTGGGAGTGGTATATAGACCTCCAAACAGTAAGGCGGAGGTTGGGGATGGCATTAAAAGGGAAATTAGAGAAGCGTGCAATAAGGGCACAGTAGTCATCATGGGTGACTTTAATCTACATATAGATTGGGCCAACCAAATTAGTAACAATACTGTGAAGGAAGAATTCCTGGAGTGTTTACGGGATGGTTTCCTGGACCAATATGTCGAGGAACCAACCAGAGATCATCTTAGACTGGGTATCATGTAACGAGAAAGGATTAATTAGCAATCTTGTTGTACGAGGCCCCTTGGGTCAGAGCAATCATAATACGATCGAATTCTTCATTAAGATGGAGAATGAAGTAGTTGACTCAGAGACAAGGGTCCTCAATTTAAATAAAGGAAACTACGATGGTCTGAGGAGCGAGTTGGGTAGGATTGATTGGGGAATGGCACTCAAAGGGTTGACGGTGGATAGGCAATGGCAAACATTCAAAGACCGAATGGATGAACTACAGAATTTGTTCATCCCAGTTTGGCATAAAAATAAAACAAAAACAGTGACTCAACCGTGGCTAACAAGGGAAATTAGGGATAGCATAAGATCCAAGGAGAGGACATATAAATTGGCTAGAAAAAGCAATAATCCTGAGGATTGGGAGCAGTTTAGGAGTCAACAAAGGAGGACAAAGGGATTAATTAAGAAATGGAAAATAGAATATGAGAGTAAGCTAGCAGGGAACATAAAAATTGACTGTAAAAGCTTTTATAGATATGTGAAGAGAAAAAGATTGGTGAAGTCAAGCATAGGTCCCTTAAGAATCAGGGAAATTTATAATGGGAAACAAGGAAATGGCAGACCAACTAAATACATACTTTGGTTCTGTCTTCACAAAGGAGGACACAAATAACCTCCCAGAGATGCCGGGGAACATAGGGTCTGATGAAAGGGAGGAACTGAAAGAAATCAGTATTTGTAGGGAAATGGTGTTAGGAAAATTGATGGGACTGAAGGCCCTACATCCCAGGGTACTTAAGGAAGTGGCCCTAGAGATAGTAGATGCATTGCTGGTCATCTTCCAGAAATCGATAGACTCTGGAACGGTACCCATGGATTGGAGGGTAGCTAATGTTACCCCACTATTCAAAAAAGGCGGTAGAGAAAGAGCGGGGAATTATAGACCGGTAAGCCTGACATCGGTAGTGGGGAAAATGCTAGAGTCTATTATAAAAGATGTAATAGCAGAGCACTTGGAAAGCAGTGACAGGATCAGACAAAGTCAACATGGATTTACAAAAGGTAAATCATGCTTGAATAATCTACTGGACTTTTTTGAGGATGTAACTGGTAAAATAGATAAGGGAGAACCAGTGGATGTGGTGTATTTGGACTTTCAGAAGGCTTTCGATAAGGTCCCACATAAGAGATGAGCGTGCAAAATTAAGGCACATGAGATTGGGGGCAAGGTATTGACTTGGATAGAGAACTGGTTGGCGGACAGAAAGCAAAGAGTTGGAATAAACGGGTCATTTTCCGAGTGGCAGGCAGTGACTAGTGGGGTACCGCAAGGATCGGTCCTAGGACCCCAGCTGTTCACAATATATATTAATGATCTGGATGAGGGAATTGGATGTAATATCTCCAAATTCGCAGACGACACAAAGCTGGGTGGGAGGGTAAGCTGTGAGGAGGATGTCGTGAAACTCCAGTACGATTTGGACAGGTTGGGTGATTGGGCAGAAACATGGAAAATGCACTCTAATGTGGATAAATGTGAGGTTATCCACTTTGGTGGCAAAAACAGGACGGCAGATTATTATTTGAATGGCAATAGATTGGGAGAAGGGGAAGTGCAAAGAGACCTGAGTGTCCTTGTGCACCAGTCGCTGAAGGTAAGCATGCCGGTGCAGCAGGCGGTTAAGAAGGCAAATGGTATGTTGGCCTTCGTAGCAAGAGGGTTCGAGTACAGGAACAAGGATGTCTTGCTACAGTTGTACAGGGCCTTGGTGAGACCACACCTTGAGTATTGTGTGCAGTTTTGGTCACCTTACCTGAGGAAGGACTTTCTTGCCATGGAAGGAGTGCAGCGAAGATTCACCAGGCTGATACCTGGGATGGCAGGAATGACATATGAGGAGAGATTGTGTCGATTGGGATTGTACTCACTGGAGTTTAGAAGATTGAGAGGGGATCTCATCGAAACCTATAAAATTCTGTCAGGTCTCAACAGACAAGATGCAGGAAGGATGTTTCTGATGGCCGGGGAGTCCAGAACCAGGGGTCATTGTCTAAGGATAAGGGGTAAGCCATTTAGGACTGAAATGAGGAGGAATTTCTTCACCCAGAGAGTGGTGAACCTGTGGAATTCTCTGCCACAGAGGGCGGTGGAGGCCAGTTCATTAAATATATTCAAGAAAGAGTTGGATATATTTCTTGAGGCTAAAGGGATCAAGGGATATGGGGAGAAGGCAGGGACAGGGTACTGAATTTGGATGATCAGCCATGATCTCATTGAATGGCAGAGCAGGCTCGAAGGGCCGAATGGCCTACTCCTGCTCCTATCTTCTATGTTTCTAAACAGTAATAGAGAACATTCATCATGGTTGGCCAAAAGGTTCCTGTCCAAAGTACTTTCACATCAGGTCAGAATTGAGTGTCGCAAGTGGACTATTACTAAAACAGAACAGAATAGTCATTCCACAGGCTCTACGTCAAGACATGCTCAAAAGGATTCATGAGGGACACCTCGGAATTGAAAAGTGCAAAAGGAGAGCAAGAGACACTGTTTATTGGCCTGGCATAAATAAGGACATTGAGAACATGATAGGCAAATGTGAGACATGTCAGAAACACCAAAACAAACAAGCAAAGGGACCAATGATAGTAGCTGACATACCAACAGCACCATGGCATAAGGTTATAGATACATAGATACATAGAAGATAGGAGCAGGAGTAGGCCATTCGGCCCTTCGTGCCTGCTCCGCCATTTAATGAGATCATGGCTGATCCTTTAATTCAGTATCCCGTCCCCGCCTTCTCTCCGTAACCCTTAACCCCTTTTGCCCGTAGAAATATATCTAATTCCCTCTTAAATATATTTAATGAGCTGGCATACACTGCCCTCTGTGGCAATGAGTTCCACAGGTTCACCACTCTCTGAGTGAAGAAATTCCCCCTCATCTCTGTCCTAAATGGTTTAGCCCTTATCCTTAAATTATGTCCTCTAGTTCTGTTCTCACCCGCCAAGGGAAACATTCCTTCTGCATCCAGTCTGTCTAGACCTGTCAGAATTTTATACACTTCTATGAGGTCCCCTCTCAATCTTCTAAACTCCAGTGTGTACATCCCTAAACTACATAGTCTCTCCTCATAGGTCATTCCCGCCATTCCTGGTATCAGCCTGGTGAATCGCCGCTGCACCCCCTCCATGGCAAGAACATCCTTCCTCAGATGAGGCGACCAAAACTGTACACAGTACTCGAGGTGTGGTCTCACCAGTGCCCTGTACAGCTGCAGCAAGGTATCCCTGTTCCTGTATTCTAACCCTTTTGCTATGAAGGCCAGCATACCGTTTGCCTTCTTGACCGCCTGTTGCACCTGCATGCTCGCCTTCAGTGACTGGTGTACAAGAACACCCAGGTCTCTCTGTACTTCCCCCTCTCCCAATCTATTGCCATTTAAATAATAATTTGCCCTCCCGTTCCTGCACCCAAGGTGGATAACTTCGCACTTGTCCACATTATAGTGCATCTGCCATTTATCCGCCCAATCGCCCAGTCTGTCCAAATCGCTCTGGAGCTTCCTGGTCTCTTCCTCTGAGCCCACCCCCCCTCCTAGTTTAGTGTCGTCTGCAAATTTGGAAATGCTGCATCCGACTCCCTGATCCAGGTCATTAATGTAAATTGTGAACAGCTGGGGGCCCAGGACAGATCCCTGTGGTACCCCACTTGTTACTGCCTGCCATTCAGAAAATGAGCCGTTTATTCCAACTCTCTGTTTTCTATCTGACAGCCAGTTCCCTATCCACGCCAAAACTTTCCCCTTTATCCCATGAGCCTCAATTTTCCATGCTAATCTTTTATGTGGGACCTTATCGAAGGCCTTTTGGAAGTCCAGGTACACCACATCTACTGGCTCTCCCCCATCTATTCTACCAGTTACTCCCTCAAAAAATTCCAATAGATTAGTCAAGCACGATTTACCCTTTGTAAATCCATGTTGACTCTGTCCTATCCTGTCCCCATTTGCTAAGTGCTCCGCTATTTCATCCTTAATGATGGACTCCAGCATTTTGCCCACAACTGATGTAAGGCTTACAGGTCTGTAATTACCTGCTTTTTCCCTACCCCCCTTTTTGAATAGTGGGGTAACGTTAGCTACCCTCCAATCCATCGGCACTGTTCCCGAGTCTAATGAATTCTGAAAAATCATCCTTAGTGCATCCGCTATCTCTAGGGCCACCTCCTTCAGTACCCTAGGATGCATGTTATCAGGCCCTGGGGATTTGTCCACCTTCAATCCCTTTAGCTTCCTTAACACCATATCCTTAGAGATATTGATTTGCGTCAGTTCCTCCTTTGCCAATGTCCCTATTTTTCCCGATATCCCAGGGAGGTTTTTTGTGTCTTCCTTCGTAAAGACTGACCCAAAGTATGCATTTAGTTGATCTGCCATTTCCTTATTTCCCATTATATATTCCCCCGTATCTGACTGCAATGGACCAACTTTGGTTTTCACCAGTATGGTATGGACCTTTTTCATTTGAATGGTAAAGACTATCTAATAGTGATTGACTACTATTCTAACTATCCTGAGATGGCGCTGCTCTCAAGCACCACAGCAAGCAGTGTCATAATGCATGTGAAACCCATCTTCACCAGACATGGAATTCCCAGGATTGCCGTTAGCGACAATGGTCCGTGCTTCAACTGTAAGGAGTGGCAACAGTTTGCAGCACAGTATGACTTTCAGCACATCACATCCAGTCCTTTGTATGCTCAGTCAAATGGTAAGGCAGAGAAAGGTACTCAAGTTCTCAAACAGCTACTGAAGAAAGCGACAGAAAGCAAGTCTGATCCTTATCTCGCCCTGCTGAGCTACCGAGCCTCACCTTTACACTCTGGTTCTTCACCTGCTGAACTCCTAATGGGTCAACACACATACAGGCTCTCATGAAAACACATCAGACTTACCTGTGCTGAGAAGATCCACACATGAAGTAAAAAAGCCTGATAGACTTAATCTTTGAGTATAAAGTAAAGCTTTGAAAATGTGTTGACTGTTGTGCAAATGTTTATGTTTATAGAGCACTAACAAACGTGTTATTGATATCATGTTTATCGTTTTTCTTGAAAGTTGATTGATATTGATTTTGTTAAATCTCAAAGAAAGGGGGATGTAATGAGCAGTAACCTGTCATTCAAGAATGATACACTAGGTGGAGCTGTATGTTTAGCTGTATGTTTAAATAGTAGACTACCCACGATGCACTAGGCTACCCAGAAGGCAGTAGTCAAGATGGATGCTGTAGAAGTCCACATGGCATGAATAAAGTCACTAGCTCAAGCAAGCTGTTCATAATGAAAAGGACTAGTTATTAATGAACATAACAACCGTGTAGTGACGCTTTAACCTCACACCGTGTAGTGACACTTTAACCTCACACCATGTAGTGACACTTTAACCTCACACTGTGTAGTGACGCTTTAACCTCAGACCGTGTAGTGATGCTTTAACCTCACACCATGTAGTGACAGCTTTAACCTCACACCGTGTAGAGATGCTTGAACCTCATACCGCGTAGTGAAATGTTAACTTCACAACGTGTAGTAACAGCTTTAACCTCACAGTGTGTAGTGAAAGCTTTAACCTCACAACATGTAGTAACAGCTTTAACCTCACACCGTGTATTGACAGCTTTGACCTCACACCGTGTAGTGACAGGTTTCACCTCACACCGTGTAGTGTCAGCTTTAACCTCACACCGTGTATTGACAGCTTTAACCTCACACCATGTAGTGACAGCTTTAACCTCACACCATGTAGTGACAGCTTTAACCACACACCGTGTAGTGACACTTTAACCTCACACCGTGTAGTGACACTTTAACCTCACACCGAGTAGTGACAGCTTTAAACTCACACCGTGTAGTGACACGTTAACCTCACACTGTATAGTGACACATTAAACTCACACCGTGTAGTGACAGCTTTAACCACAACGTCTAGTGACAGCTTTAACCTTACACCGTGTAGTGACAGCTTTAACCTCACACCGTGCAGTGACACTTTAACCTCACACCGTGCAGTGACACTTTAACCTCACACCGTGTAGTGACAGCTTTAACATCACACCGTGTAGTGACAGCTTTAACCTCACACCGTGTAGTGACAGCTTTAACCTCACACCGTGTAGTTACAATTTAACCTCACACCTTGTAGTGACACTTTAACCTCACACCGTTTAGTGACGCTTTAACCTCACACTGTGTAGTGACGCTTTATCCTCACACCGTGTACTGACGCTTTATCCTCACACCGTGTAGTGGCGCTTTATCCGCACACCATGTAGTGACGCTTTATCCTCACACCGTGTAGTGACAGCTTTAACCTCACACTGTTTAGTGACAGCTTTAACCTCACAGCGTCTGGTGACAGCTTTAACCTCACACCGTGTAGTGACAGCTTTAACCTCACACCGTGTAGTGACACTTTAACCTCTCACCGTGTAGTGACAGCTTTAACCTCACACCGTGTAGTGACGCTTTAACCTCACACCGTGTAGTGACTCTTTAACCTCACACCGTGTAGTGTCAGCTTTAACCTCACACCGTGTAGTGACCCTTTAACCTCACACCGTGTAGTGACAGCTTTAACCCCTCACCGTGTAGTGACGCTTTAACCTCACACCATGTAGTGACAGCTTTAACCTCACACCCTGTGGTGACACTTTAACCTCACACCATGTAGTGACAGCTTTAACCTCACACCGTGTAGTGACAGCTTTAACCCCTCACCGTGTAGTGACGCTTTAACCTCACACCATGTAGTGACAGCTTTAACCTCACACCCTGTGGTGACACTTTAACCTCACACCATGTAGTGACAGCTTTAACCTCACACCGTGTAGTGACAGCTTTAACCTCACACCGTGTAGTGACAATTTAACCTCACACCTTGTAGTGACACTTTAACCTCACACCGTTTAGTGACGCTTTAACCTCACACTGTGTAGTGACGCTTTATCCTCACACCGCGTAGTGACGCTTTATCCTCACACCGTGTAGTGACGCTTTATCCGCACACCGTGTAGTGTCGCTTTAATCTCACACCGTGTTGTGACAGCTTTAACCTCACACTGTTTAGTGACAGCTTTAACCTCACAGCGTCTAGTGACAGCTATAACCTTACACCGTGTAGTGACAGCTTTAACCTCACACTCTTTAGTGACAGCTTTAACCTCACACCGTGTAGTGACAGCTTTAACCTCACACCGTGTAGTGACAGCTTTAACCTCACACCATGTAGTGACAGCTTTAACCTCACACTGTGTAGTGACAGCTTTAACCTCACACCGTGCAGTGACACTTTAAACTCTCACCGTGTAGTGACAGCTTTAACCTCACAACGTGTAGTGACAGCTTTAACCTCACTCCGTGTAGTGACAGCTTTGACCTCAGACCGTGTAGTGACAGCTTTAACCTCACACCTTGTAGTGACAGCTTTAACCTCACACCGTGTACTAACGCTTTAACCTCACACCGTGTAGTGACAAGGTGAAACTCACACCGTGTGGTGCCGCTTTAACCTCACACCGTCTTGTGACAAGTTTAAACTCACACCGTGTGGTGACGCTTTAACCTCTCACCGTCTAGTGACGCTTTAACCTCACACCGTGTAGTGACGCTTTAACCTCACACCGTGTAGTGACAAGTTTAACCTCACACCGTGTGGTGATGCTTTAACCTCACACCGTGTAGTGAAAGCTTTAACCTCACACCGTGTAGTGACGCTTTAACCTCACACCGAGCATTGACAGCTTTAACCTCATACCATGTAGTGACAGCTTTAACCTCACACCGTGTAGTGACGCTTTAACCTTACACCGTGTCGTGACAGCTTTAACCTCACACTGTGTACTGACGCTTTATCCTCACACCGTGTAGTGAGGCTTTAACCTTACACAGTGTCGTGACAGCTTTAACCTTACACCGTGTACTGACGCTTTATCCTCACACAGTGTATTGACAGCTTTAACCTCACACCGTGCAGTGACACTTTAACCTCACACCGTGTAGTGACGCTTTAACCTCACACCGTGTAGTGACGCTTTAACCTCACACCATGTAGTGATGCTTTACCCTCACACCTTGTAGTGACAGCTTTAAACTCACACCGTGTAGAGACATTTTAACCTCACACCGTGTAGTGTCAGCTATAACCTCACACCGTGTAGTGATAGCTTTAACCTCACACCGTGTAGTGACAGCTTTAACCTCACACCGTGCAGTGACATCTTTAACATCACGCCATGTAGTGACGCTTTAACCTCACACCATGTAGTAACAGCTTTAACCTCACACCGTGTAGTGACAGCTTTAAACTCACACCGTGTAGTGACGCTTTAACCTCACACCGAGTAGTGACGCTTTAACCTCACACTGTGTAGTGACGCTTTAACCTCACACCGTGTAGTGTCAACTTTAACCTCACACCGTGTAGTGACACTTTAACCTCTCACATTGTAGTGACAGCTTTAACCTCACACCGTGCAGTGACGCTTTAACCTCACACCGTGTAGTGACTCTTTAACCTCACACCGTGTAGTGTCAGCTTTAACCTCACACCGTGTAGTGACCCTTTAACCTCACACCATGTAGTGACAGCTTTAACCTCACACCGTGTAGTGACAGCTTTAACCTCACACCGTGTAGTGACAATTTAACCTCACACCTTGTAGTGACACTTTAACCTCACACCGTTTAGTGACGCTTTAACCTCACACTGTGTAGTGACGCTTTATCCTCACAGCGCGTAGTGACGCTTTATCCTCACACCGTGTAGTGACGCTTTATCCTCACACCGTGTAGTGACGCTTTATCCGCACACCGTGTAGTGACGCTTTATCCTCACACCGTGTAGTGTCGCTTTAATCTCACACCGTGTAGTGACAGCTTTAACCTCACACTGTTTAGTGACAGCTTTAACCTCACAGCGTCTAGTGACAGCTTTAACCTTACACCGTGTAGTGACAGCTTTAACCTCACACTCTTTAGTGACAGCGTTAACCTCACACCGTGTAGTGACAGCTTTAACCTCACACCGTGTTGTGACAGCTTTAACCTCACACCGTGATGTGACAGCTTTAACCTCACACCATGTAGTGACGCTTTACCCTCACACCGTGTAGTGACGCTTTAACCTCACACCGTGTAGTGACAAGTTGAAACTCACACCGTGTGGTGCCGCTTTAACCTCACACCGTCTAGTGATGCTTAAACCTCACACCGTGTAGTGACGCTTTAACCTCACACCGTGTAGTGACACTTTAACCTCACACCGTGTAGTGTCAGGTTGAACCTCACACCGTGTAATTTCGCGTTAACCTCACACCGTGTAGTGACGCTTTAACCTCACACCGTGTAGTGACAGGTTGAACCTCACACCGTGTAGCGACGCTTTAACCTCACACCGTGTAGTGATGCTTTAACCTCACACCGTGCAGTGACAGTTTCAACCTCACACCGTGCAGTGAAAGCTTTAACCTCACACCGTGTAGTGACGCTTTAACCTCACACCGTGTAGTGACAAGTTTAACCTCACACCGTGTAGTGATGCTTTAACCTCACACCGTGTAGTGAAAGCTTTAACCTCACACCGTGTAGTGACGCTTTAACCGCACACCGAGTATTGACAGCTTTAACCTCATACCGTGTAGTGACAGCTTTAACCTCACACCGTGTAGTGACGCTTTAACCTTACACCGTGTCGTGACAGCTTTAACCTCACACTGTGTACTGACGCTTTATCCTCACACCGTATAGTGAGGCTTTAACCTCACACCGTCTAGTGACGCTTTAACCTCACACAGTGCACTGACACTTTAACCTCACACCGTGTAGTGACACTTTAACCTCACACCGTGTAGGTACAGGTTGAACCTCACACCGTGTAGTGTCGCTTTAACCTCACACCGTGTAGTGACAGGTTGAACCTCACACCGTGTAGCGACGCTTTAACCTCACACCGTGTAGTGATGCTTTAACCTCACACCGTGTAGCGACGCTTTAACCTCACACCGTGCACTGACACTTTAACCTCACACCGTGTAGTGACACTTTAACCTCACACCGTGTAGTGACAGCTTTAACCTCACACCGTGTAGAGACGCTTTAACCTCACACCATGTAGTGAAAGCTTTAACATCACACCGTGTAGTGACGCTTTAACATCACAGCAAGTATTGACAGCTTTAACCTCACACCGTGTAGTGATGCTTTAACCTCACACCGTGTAGTGAAAGCTTTAACCTCACACCGTGTCGTGACGCTTTAACCTCACACCGAGTATTGACAGCTTTAACCTCTCACCGTGTAGTGACGCTTTAACCTTACACAGTGTCGTGACAGCTTTAACCTTACACCGTGTACTGACGCTTTATCCTCACACCGTGTATTGACAGCTTTAACCTCACACCGTGTAGGGACACTTTAACCTCACACCGTGTAGTGACGCTTTAACCTCACTCCGTGTAGTGACGCTTTAACCTCACACCATGTAGTGATGCTTTACCCTCACACCTTGTAGTGACAGCTTTAAACTCACACCGTGTAGAGACATTTTAACCTCACACCGTGTAGTGTCAGCTATAACCTCACACCGTGTAGTGATAGCTTTAACCTCACACCGTATAGTGACAGCTTTAACCTCACACCGTGCAGTGACATCTTTAACCTCACGCCATGTAGTGACGCTTTAACCTCACACCGTGTAGTAACAGCTTTAAACTCACACCGTGTAGTGACGCTTTAACCTCACACCGAGTAGTGACGCTTTAATCTCACACTGTGTAGTGACGCTTTAACCTCACACCGTGTAGTGTCAACTTTAACCTCACACCGTGTAGTGACACTTTAACCTCACACCATGTAGTGACAGCTTTAACCTCACACCGTGTAGTGACAGCTTTAACCTCACACCATGTAGTGACAGCTTTAACCACAGTGTGTAGTGACAGCTTTAACCTCACACCGTGCAGTGACACTTTAAACTCTCACCGTGTAGTGACAGCTTTAACCTCACACTGTGTCGTGACAGCTTTAACCTCACTCCGTGTAGTGACAGCTTTAACCTCACACCCTGTGGTGACACTTTAACCTCACACCATGTAGTGACAGCTTTAACCTCACACCGTGTAGTGACAGCTTTAACCTCACACCGTGTAGTGACAATTTAACCTCACACCTTGTAGTGACACTTTAACCTCACACCGTTTAGTGACGCTTTAACCTCACACTGTGTAGTGACGCTTTATCCTCACACCGTGTAGTGACGCTTTATCCTCACACCGTGTAGTGACGCTTTATCCGCACACCGTGTAGTGACGCTTTATCCTCACACCGTGTAGTGTCGCTTTAATCTCACACCGTGTAGTGACAGCTTTAACCTCACACTGTTTCGTGACAGCTTTAACCTCACAGCGTCTAGTGACAGCTTTAACCTTACACCGTGTAGTGACAGCTTTAACCTCAGACCGTGTAGTGACAGCTTTAACCTCACACCTTGTAGTGACAGCTTTAACCTCACACCGTGTTGTGACAGCTTTAACCTCACACCGTGTTGTGACAGCTTTAACCTCACACCGTGTAGTGATGCTTTAAATTCACACCGTGATGTGACAGCTTTAACCTCACACCATGTAGTGACGCTTTAACCTCACACCATGTAGTGACAGCTTTACCCTCACACCGTGTAGTGACAGCTTTAACCTCACACCGTGTAGTGACAGGTTTAACCTCACACCGTGTAACGACGCTTTAACCTCACACTATGAAGTGACGCTTTAACCTCACACCGTGTAGTGACAGCTTTTACCTCACACCATGGAATGACAGCTTTAACCTCACACCGTGTAGTGACAGCTTTAACCTCACACCATGTAGTGACAGCTTTAACCTCACAGTGTGTAGTGACAGCTTTAACCTCACACCGTGCAGTGACACTTTAAACTCTCACCGTGTAGTGACAGCTTTAACCTCACACCGTGTAGTGACGCTTTAACCTTACAACGTGTCGTGACAGCTTTAACCTCACACTGTGTACTGACGCTTTATCCTCACACCGTATAGTGAGGCTTTAACCTCACACCGTCTAGTGACGCTTTAACCTCACACAGTGCACTGACACTTTAACCTCACACCGTGTAGTGACACTTTAACCTCACACCGTGTAGGTACAGGTTGAACCTCACAGCGTGTAGTGTCGCTTTAACCTCACACCGTGTAGTGACAGGTTGAACCTCACACCGTGTAGCAACGCTTTAACCTCACACCGTGTAGTGATGCTTTAACCTCACACCGTGTAGCGACGCTTTAACCTCACACCGTGCACTGACACTTTAACCTCACACCGTGTAGTGACACTTTAACCTCACACCGTGTAGTGACAGCTTTAACCTCACACCGTGTAGTGAAAGCTTTAACATCACACCGTGTAGTGACGCTTTAACCTTACAGTGTCGTGACAGCTTTAACCTTACACCGTGTACTGACGCTTTATCCTCACACCGTGTATTGACAGCTTTAACCTCACACCGTGTAGTGACACTTTAACCTCACACCGTGTAGTGACGCTTTAACCTCACTCCGTGTAGTGACGCTTTAACCTCACACCATGTAGTGATGCTTTACCCTCACACCTTGTAGTGACAGCTTTAAACTCACACCGTGTAGTGACGCTTTAACCTCACACCGTGTAGTAACAGCTTTAACCTCACACCGTGTAGTGACAGCTTTAAACTCACACCGTGTAGTGACGCTTTAACCTCACACCGAGTAGTGACGCTTTAATCTCACACTGTGTAGTGACGCTTTAACCTCACACCGTGTAGTGTCAACTTTAACCTCACACCGTGTAGTGGCGCTTTAAGCTCACACCGTGTAGTAACAGCTTTAACCTCACACCGTGTCGTGACGCTTTAACCTCACACCATGTAGTGACAGCTTTAACCTCACACCCTGTGGTGACACTTTAACCTCACACCATGTAGTGACAGCTTTAACCTCACACCGTGTAGTGACGCTTTAACCTCACACCGTGTAGCGACAAGTTGAGCCTCACACCGTGTAGTTTCGCTTTAACCTCACACCGTGTAGTGACGCTTTAACCTCACACCGTGTAGTGACAGGTTGAACCTCACACCGTGTAGCGACGCTTTAACCTCACACCGTGTAGTGATGCTTTAACCTCACACCGTGTAGTGACGCATTAACCTCACACCGTGTAGTGACATGTTCAACCTCACACCGTGCAGTGAAAGCTTTAACCTCACACCGTGTAGTGACGCTTTAACCTGACACCGTGTAGTGACGCTTTAACCTTACACCGTGTCGTGACAGCTTTAACCTCACACTGTGTACTGACGCTTTATCCTCACACCGTGTGGTGACGCTTTAACCTCACACCGTCTAGTGACGCTTTAACCTCACACGGTGCACTGACACTTTAACCTCACACTGTGTAGTGACACTTTAACCTCACACCGTGTAGTGACAGGTTGAACCTCTCACCGTGTAGTGTCGCTTTAACCTCACACCGTGTAGTGACAGGTTGAACCTCACACCGTGTAGTGACGCTTTAACCTCACACCGTGTAGTGACACTTTAACCTCACACCGTGTAGTGACAGCTTTAACCTCACACCGTGTAGTGAAAGCTTTAACCTCACACCGTGTAGTGACAGGTTTAACCTCACACCGTTTAACGACGCTTTAACCTCACACCATGTAGTGACGCTTTAACCTCACACCCTGTAGTGACAGCTTTTACCTCACACCATGGAATGACAGCTTTAACCTCACACCGTGTAGTGACAGCTTTAACCTCACACCATGTAGTGACAGCTTTAACCTCACACTGTGTAGTGACAGCTTTAACCTCACACCGTGCAGTGACACTTTAAACTCTCACCGTGTAGTGACAGCTTTAACCTCACAACGTGTAGTGACAGCTTTAACCTCACTCCGTGTAGTGACAGCTTTGACCTCAGACCGTGTAGTGACAGCTTTAACCTCACACCTTGTAGTGACAGCTTTAACCTCACACCGTGTACTAACGCTTTAACCTCACACCGTGTAGTGACAAGGTGAAACTCACACCGTGTGGTGCCGCTTTAACCTCACACCGTCTTGTGACAAGTTTAAACTCACACCGTGTGGTGACGCTTTAACCTCACACCGTCTAGTGACGCTTTAACCTCACACCGTGTAGTGACGCTTTAACCTCACACCGTGTAGTGACAAGTTTAACCTCACACCGTGTGGTGATGCTTTAACCTCACACCGTGTAGTGAAAGCTTTAACCTCACACCGTGTAGTGACGCTTTAACCTCACACCGAGCATTGACAGCTTTAACCTCATACCATGTAGTGACAGCTTTAACCTCACACCGTGTAGTGACGCTTTAACCTTACACCGTGTCGTGACAGCTTTAACCTCACACTGTGTACTGACGCTTTATCCTCACACCGTGTAGTGAGGCTTTAACCTTACACCGTGTACTGACGCTTTATCCTCACACAGTGTATTGACAGCTTTAACCTCACACCGTGCAGTGACACTTTAACCTCACACCGTGTAGTGACGCTTTAACCTCACACCGTGTAGTGACGCTTTAACCTCACACCATGTAGTGATGCTTTACCCTCACACCTTGTAGTGACAGCTTTAAACTCACACCGTGTAGAGACATTTTAACCTCACACCGTGTAGTGTCAGCTATAACCTCACACCGTGTAGTGATAGCTTTAACCTCACACCGTGTAGTGACAGCTTTAACCTCACACCGTGCAGTGACATCTTTAACGTCACGCCATGTAGTGACGCTTTAACCTCACACCATGTAGTAACAGCTTTAACCTCACACCGTGTAGTGACAGCTTTAAACTCACACCGTGTAGTGACGCTTTAACCTCACACCGAGTAGTGACGCTTTAACCTCACACTGTGTAGTGACGCTTTAACCTCACACCGTGTAGTGTCAACTTTAACCTCACACCGTGTAGTGACACTTTAACCTCTCACATTGTAGTGACAGCTTTAACCTCACACCGTGCAGTGACGCTTTAACCTCACACCGTGTAGTGACTCTTTAACCTCACACCGTGTAGTGTCAGCTTTAACCTCACACCGTGTAGTGACCCTTTAACCTCACACCATGTAGTGACAGCTTTAACCTCACACCGTGTAGTGACAGCTTTAACCTCACACCGTGTAGTGACAATTTAACCTCACACCTTGTAGTGACACTTTAACCTCACACCGTTTAGTGACGCTTTAACCTCACACTGTGTAGTGACGCTTTATCCTCACAGCGCGTAGTGACGCTTTATCCTCACACCGTGTAGTGACGCTTTATCCGCACACCATGTAGTGACGCTTTATCCTCACACCGTGTAGTGTCGCTTTAATCTCACACCGTGTAGTGACAGCTTTAACCTCACACTGTTTAGTGACAGCTTTAACCTCACAGCGTCTAGTGACAGCTTTAACCTTACACCGTGTAGTGACAGCTTTAACCTCACACTCTTTAGTGACAGCGTTAACCTCACACCGTGTAGTGACAGCTTTAACCTCACACCGTGTTGTGACAGCTTTAACCTCACACCGTGATGTGACAGCTTTAACCTCACACCATGTAGTGACGCTTTACCCTCACACCGTGTAGTGACGCTTTAACCTCACACCGTGTAGTGACAAGTTGAAACTCACACCGTGTGGTGCCGCTTTAACCTCACACCGTCTAGTGATGCTTAAACCTCACACCGTGTAGTGACGCTTTAACCTCACACCGTGTAGTGACACTTTAACCTCACACCGTGTAGTGTCAGGTTGAACCTCACACCGTGTAATTTCGCGTTAACCTCACACCGTGTAGTGACGCTTTAACCTCACACCGTGTAGTGACAGGTTGAACCTCACACCGTGTAGCGACGCTTTAACCTCACACCGTGTAGTGATGCTTTAACCTCACACCGTGCAGTGACAGTTTCAACCTCACACCGTGCAGTGAAAGCTTTAACCTCACACCGTGTAGTGACGCTTTAACCTCACACCGTGTAGTGACAAGTTTAACCTCACACCGTGTAGTGATGCTTTAACCTCACACCGTGTAGTGAAAGCTTTAACCTCACACCGTGTAGTGACGCTTTAACCGCACACCGAGTATTGACAGCTTTAACCTCATACCGTGTAGTGACAGCTTTAACCTCACACCGTGTAGTGACGCTTTAACCTTACACCGTGTCGTGACAGCTTTAACCTCACACTGTGTACTGACGCTTTATCCTCACACCGTATAGTGAGGCTTTAACCTCACACCGTCTAGTGACGCTTTAACCTCACACAGTGCACTGACACTTTAACCTCACACCGTGTAGTGACACTTTAACCTCACACCGTGTAGGTACAGGTTGAACCTCACACCGTGTAGTGTCGCTTTAACCTCACACCGTGTAGTGACAGGTTGAACCTCACACCGTGTAGCGACGCTTTAACCTCACACCGTGTAGTGATGCTTTAACCTCACACCGTGTAGCGACGCTTTAACCTCACACCGTGCACTGACACTTTAACCTCAAACCGTGTAGTGACACTTTAACCTCACACCGTGTAGTGACAGCTTTAACCTCACACCGTGTAGAGACGCTTTAACCTCACACCATGTAGTGAAAGCTTTAACATCACACCGTGTAGTGACGCTTTAACATCACAGCAAGTATTGACAGCTTTAACCTCACACCGTGTAGTGACGCTTTAACCTCACACCGTGTAGTGAAAGCTTTAACCTCACACCGTGTCGTGACGCTTTAACCTCACACCGAGTATTGACAGCTTTAACCTCTCACCGTGTAGTGACGCTTTAACCTTACACAGTGTCGTGACAGCTTTAACCTTACACCGTGTACTGACGCTTTATCCTCACACCGTGTATTGACAGCTTTAACCTCACACCGTGTAGGGACACTTTAACCTCACACCGTGTAGTGACG
Organism: Somniosus microcephalus; assembly: GCF_052327205.1. Lineage (NCBI taxonomy): Eukaryota > Metazoa > Chordata > Chondrichthyes > Squaliformes > Somniosidae > Somniosus > Somniosus microcephalus. The sequence goes on along the minus strand of NC_141010.1, from coordinate 51,214,951 downwards.
CTTTAACCTCACTCCGTGTAGTGACGCTTTAACCTCACACCATGTAGTGATGCTTTACCCTCACACCTTGTAGTGACAGCTTTAAACTCACACCGTGTAGAGACATTTTAACCTCACACCGTGTAGTGTCAGCTATAACCTCACACCGTGTAGTGATAGCTTTAACCTCACACCGTATAGTGACAGCTTTAACCTCACACCGTGCAGTGACATCTTTAACCTCACGCCATGTAGTGACGCTTTAACCTCACACCGTGTAGTAACAGCTTTAAACTCACACCGTGTAGTGACGCTTTAACCTCACACCGAGTAGTGACGCTTTAATCTCACACTGTGTAGTGACGCTTTAACCTCACACCGTGTAGTGTCAACTTTAACCTCACACCGTGTAGTGACACTTTAACCTCACACCATGTAGTGACAGCTTTAACCTCACACCGTGTAGTGACAGCTTTAACCTCACACCATGTAGTGACAGCTTTAACCACAGTGTGTAGTGACAGCTTTAACCTCACACCGTGCAGTGACACTTTAAACTCTCACCGTGTAGTGACAGCTTTAACCTCACACTGTGTAGTGACAGCTTTAACCTCACTCCGTGTAGTGACAGCTTTAACCTCACACCCTGTGGTGACACTTTAACCTCACACCATGTAGTGACAGCTTTAACCTCACACCGTGTAGTGACAGCTTTAACCTCACACCGCGTAGTGACAATTTAACCTCACACCTTGTAGTGACACTTTAACCTCACACCGTTTAGTGACGCTTTAACCTCACACTGTGTAGTGACGCTTTATCCTCACACCGTGTAGTGACGCTTTATCCTCACACCGTGTAGTGACGCTTTATCCGCACACCGTGTAGTGACGCTTTATCCTCACACCGTGTAGTGTCGCTTTAATCTCACACCGTGTAGTGACAGCTTTAACCTCACACTGTTTAGTGACAGCTTTAACCTCACAGCGTCTAGTGACAGCTTTGACCTTACACCGTGTAGTGACAGCTTTAACCTCAGACCGTGTAGTGACAGCTTTAACCTCACACCTTGTAGTGACAGCTTTAACCTCACACCGTGTTGTGACAGCTTTAACCTCACACCGTGTTGTGACAGCTTTAACCTCACACCGTGTAGTGATGCTTTAAATTCACACCGTGATGTGACAGCTTTAACCTCACACCATGTAGTGACGCTTTAACCTCACACCATGTAGTGACAGCTTTACCCTCACACCGTGTAGTGACAGCTTTAACCTCACACCGTGTAGTGACAGGTTTAACCTCACACCGTGTAACGACGCTTTAACCTCACACCATGAAGTGACGCTTTAACCTCACACCGTGTAGTGACATCTTTTACCTCACACCATGGAATGACAGCTTTAACCTCACACCGTGTAGTGACAGCTTTAACCTCACACCATGTAGTGACAGCTTTAACCTCACAGTGTGTAGTGACAGCTTTAACCTCACACCGTGCAGTGACACTTTAAACTCTCACCGTGTAGTGACAGCTTTAACCTCACACCGTGTAGTGACGCTTTAACCTTACAACGTGTCGTGACAGCTTTAACCTCACACTGTGTACTGACGCTTTATCCTCACACCGTATAGTGAGGCTTTAACCTCACACCGTCTAGTGACGCTTTAACCTCACACAGTGCACTGACACTTTAACCTCACAACGTGTAGTGACACTTTAACCTCACACCGTGTAGGTACAGGTTGAACCTCACAGCGTGTAGTGTCGCTTTAACCTCACACCGTGTACATAGATACATAGATACATAGAAGATAGGAGCAGGAGTAGGCCATTCGGCCCTTCGTGCCTGCTCCGCCATTTAATGAGATCATGGCTGATCCTTTAATTCAGTATCCCGTCCCCGCCTTCTCTCCGTAACCCTTAACCCCTTTTGCCCGTAGAAATATATCTAATTCCCTCTTAAATATATTTAATGAGCTGGCGTACACTGCCATCTGTGGCAATGAGTTCCACCGGTTCACCACTCTCTGAGTGAAGAAATTCCCCCTCATCTCTGTCCTAAATGGTTTAGCCCTTATCCTTAAATTATGTCCTCTAGTTCTGTTCTCACCCGCCAAGGGAAACATTCCTTCTGCATCCAGTCTGTCTAGACCTGTCAGAATTTTATACACTTCTATGAGGTCCCCTCTCAATCTTCTAAACTCCAGTGTGTACATCCCTAAACTACATAGTCTCTCCTCATAGGTCATTCCCGCCATTCCTGGTATCAGCCTGGTGAATCGCCGCTGCACCCCCTCCATGGCAAGAACATCCTTCCTCAGATGAGGCGACCAAAACTGTACACAGTACTCGAGGTGTGGTCTCACCAGTGCCCTGTACAGCTGCAGCAAGGTATCCCTGTTCCTGTATTCTAACCCTTTTGCTATGAAGGCCAGCATACCGTTTGCCTTCTTGACCGCCTGTTGCACCTGCATGCTCGCCTTCAGTGACTGGTGTACAAGAACACCCAGGTCTCTCTGTACTTCCCCCTCTCCCAATCTATTGCCATTTAAATAATAATTTGCCCTCCCGTTCCTGCACCCAAGGTGGATAACTTCGCACTTGTCCACATTATAGTGCATCTGCCATTTATCCGCCCAATCGCCCAGTCTGTCCAAATCGCTCTGGAGCTTCCTGGTCTCTTCCTCTGAGCCCACCCCCCCTCCTAGTTTAGTGTCGTCTGCAAATTTGGAAATGCTGCATCCGACTCCCTGATCCAGGTCATTAATGTAAATTGTGAACAGCTGGGGGCCCAGGACAGATCCCTGTGGTACCCCACTTGTTACTGCCTGCCATTCAGAAAATGAGCCGTTTATTCCAACTCTCTGTTTTCTATCTGACAGCCAGTTCCCTATCCACGCCAAAACTTTCCCCTTTATCCCATGAGCCTCAATTTTCCATGCTAATCTTTTATGTGGGACCTTATCGAAGGCCTTTTGGAAGTCCAGGTACACCACATCTACTGGCTCTCCCCCATCTATTCTACCAGTTACTCCCTCAAAAAATTCCAATAGATTAGTCAAGCACGATTTACCCTTTGTAAATCCATGTTGACTCTGTCCTATCCTGTCCCCATTTGCTAAGTGCTCCGCTATTTCATCCTTAATGATGGACTCCAGCATTTTGCCCACAACTGATGTAAGGCTTACAGGTCTGTAATTACCTGCTTTTTCCCTACCCCCCTTTTTGAATAGTGGGGTAACGTTAGCTACCCTCCAATCCATCGGCACTGTTCCCGAGTCTAATGAATTCTGAAAAATCATCCTTAGTGCATCCGCTATCTCTAGGGCCACCTCCTTCAGTACCCTAGGATGCATGTTATCAGGCCCTGGGGATTTGTCCACCTTCAATCCCTTTAGCTTCCTTAACACCATATCCTTAGAGATATTGATTTGCGTCAGTTCCTCCTTTGCCAATGTCCCTATTTTTCCCGATATCCCAGGGAGGGTGTAGTGACAGGTTGAACCTCACACCGTGTAGCAACGCTTTAACCTCACACCGTGTAGTGATGCTTTAACCTCACACCGTGTAGCGACGCTTTAACCTCACACCGTGCACTGACACTTTAACCTCACACCGTGTAGTGACACTTTAACCTCACACCGTGTAGTGACGCTTTAACCTTACACAGTGTCGTGACAGCTTTAACCTTACACCGTGTACTGACGCTTTATCCTCACACCGTGTATTGACAGCTTTAACCTCACACCGTGTAGTGACACTTTAACCTCACACCGTGTAGTGACGCTTTAACCTCACTCCGTGTAGTGACGCTTTAACCTCACACCATGTAGTGATGCTTTACCCTCACACCTTGTAGTGACAGCTTTAAACTCACACCGTGTAGAGACATTTTAACCTCACACCGTGTAGTGTCAGCTTTAACCTCACACCGTATAGTGACAGCTTTAACCTCACACCGTGCAGTGACATCTTTAACCTCACGCCATGTAGTGACGCTTTAACCTCACACCGTGTAGTAACAGCTTTAACCTCACACCGTGTAGTGACAGCTTTAAACTCACACCGTGTAGTGACGCTTTAACCTCACACCGAGTAGTGACGCTTTAATCTCACACTGTGTAGTGACGCTTTAACCTCACACCGTGTAGTGTCAACTTTAACCTCACACCGTGTAGTGGCGCTTTAAGCTCACACCGTGTAGTAACAGCTTTAACCTCACACCGTGTCATGACGCTTTAACCTCACACCATGTAGTGACAGCTTTAACCTCACACCCTGTGGTGACACTTTAACCTCACACCATGTAGTGACAGCTTTAACCTCACACCGTGTAGTGACGCTTTAACCTCACACCGTGTAGTGACAGGTTGAACCTCACACCGTGTAGCGACGCTTTAACCTCACACCGTGTAGTGATGCTTTAACCTCACACCGTGTAGTGACGCATTAACCTCACACCGTGTAGTGACATGTTCAACCTCACACCGTGCAGTGAAAGCTTTAACCTCACACCGTGTAGTGACGCTTTAACCTGACACCGTGTAGTGACGCTTTAACCTTACACCGTGTCGTGACAGCTTTAACCTCACACTGTGTACTGACGCTTTATCCTCACACCGTGTGGTGACGCTTTAACCTCACACCGTCTAGTGACGCTTTAACCTCACACGGTGCACTGACACTTTAACCTCACACTGTGTAGTGACACTTTAACCTCACACCGTGTAGTGACAGGTTGAACCTCTCACCGTGTAGTGTCGCTTTAACCTCACACCGTGTAGTGACAGGTTGAACCTCACACCGTGTAGTGACGCTTTAACCTCACACCGTTTAGTGAAAGGTTGAACCTCACACCGTGCACTGACACTTTCACCTCACACCGTGTAGTGACAGCTTTAACCTCACACCGTGTAGAGACGCTTTAACCTCACACCATGTAGTGAAAGCTTTAACATCACACCGTGTCGTGACGCTTTAACATCACAGCAAGTATTGACAGCTTTAACCTCACACCGTGTAGTGACAGGTTGAACCTCACACCATGTAGCGACGCTTTAACCTCACACCGTGTAGTGATGCTTTAACCTCACAGCGCGTAGTGACGCTTTAACCTCACACCGTGTAGTGAAAGCTTTAACCTCACACCGTGTAGTGACGCTTTAACCTTACACAGTGTCGTGACAGCTTTAACCTTACACCGTGTACTGACGCTTTATCCTCACACCGTGTATTGACAGCTTTAACCTCACACCGTGTAGTGACACTTTAACCTCACACCGTGTAGTGACGCTTTAACCTCACACCGTGTAGTGACGCTTTAACCTCACACCGTGTAGTGATGCTTTACCCTCACACCTTGTAGTGACAGCTTTAAACTCACACCGTGTAGAGACATTTTAACCTCACACCGTGTCGTGTCAGCTATAACCTCACACCGTGTAGTGATAGCTTTAACCTCACACCGTGTAGTGACAGCTTTAACCTCACACCGTGCAGTGACATCTTTAACCTCACACCGTGCAGTGACATCTTTAACCTCACGCCATGTAGTGACGCTTTAACCTCACACCGTGTAGTGACAGGTTCAACCTCACACCGTGTCGTGACAAGTTTAACCTCACACCGTGTAGTGATGCTTTAACCTCACACCGTGTAGTGACGCTTTAACCTTACACCGTGTCGTGACAGCTTTAACCTCACACTGTGTACTGACGCTTTATCCTCACACCGTGTAGTGAGGCTTTATCCTCACACCGTGTAGTGAGGCTTTATCCTCACACCGTGTAGTGAGGCTTTAACCTCACACCGTGTCGTGACAAGTTTAAACTCACACCGTGTGGTGACCCTTTAACCTCACACCGTGTAGTTACAGGTTGAACCTCACACCGTGTAGTGTCGCTTTAACCTCACACCGTGTAGTGACGCTTTAACCTCACCGTGTAGTGACAGGTTGAACCTCACACCGTGTAGCGACGCTTTAACCTCACACCGTGTAGTGATGCTCTAACCTCACACCGTGCAGTGACACTTTAACCTCACACCGTGCACTGACACTTTAACCTCACACCGTGGAGTGACACTTTAACCTCACACCGTGTAGTGACACTTTAACCTCACACCGTGGAGTGACACTTTAACCTCACACCGTGCACTGACACTTTAACCTCACACCGTGTAGTGACAGCTTTAACCTCACACCGTGTAGAGACGCTTTAACCTCACACCATGTAGTGAAAGCTTTAACATCACACCGTGTAGTGACGCTTTAACATCACAGCAAGTATTGACAGCTTTAACCTCACACCGTGTAGTGACACTTTAACCTCACACCGTGTAGTGACCCTTTAACCTTACACCGTGTAGTGACAGCTTTAACCTCACACCGTGTAGTGACGCTTTAACCTCACACCATGCAGTGACAGCTTTAACCACACACCGTGTAATGACAGCTTTAACCTCACACCGTGTAGTGACAGCTTTAACCTCACGCCATGTAGTGTCAGCTTTAACCTCACACCGTCTAGTGTCAGCTTTAACCTCACGCCGTGTAGTGACGCTTTAACCTCAAACTGTGTAGTGACAGCTTAAACCTCACACCGTGCAGTGACAGCTTTAACCTCACACCGTGCAGTGATGCTTTAACCTCACACCGTGTAGTGACAGCTTTAACCTCACACCGTGTAGTAATAGCTTTAACCTCACACCGTGTAGTGACAGCTTAAACCTCACACCGTGTAGTAATAGCTTTAACCTCACACTGTGTAGTGAATGCATTAATCTCACACCATGTAGTGACAGCTTTAACCTCACACCGTGTAGTGACGCTTTAACGTCACACCGTGTAGTGACAGCTTTAACCTCACACCGTATAGCGACGCTTTAACCTCACACCGTGTAGTGTCAGCTTTAACCTCACACCGTGTAGTGACAGCTTTAACCTCACACCGTGTAGTGACAGCTTTAACCTCACACGGTTTAGTGACAGCTTTAACCTCACACCGTGCAGTGACATCTTTAACCTCACGCCATGTAGTGATGCTTTAACCTCACACCGTGTAGTAACAGCTTTAACCTCACACCGTGTAGTCACGCTTTAACCTCACACAGTGTAGTGGCAGATGTAACCTCACACTGTGTAGTGACGCTTAAACCTGACACCGTGTCGTGACGCTTTAACTTCACACCGTGTAGTGATAGCTTCAACCTCACACCGTGTATTGACGCTTTAACCTCACACCGGTTAGTGACAGGTTTAACCTCACACTGTGTAGTGACAGCTTTAATCTCACACCGTGTCATGACAGCTTTAACCTCACACCGTGTAGTGACAGATTTAACCTCACACGTGTAGTGACAGCTTCAATCTCACACCATGTAGTGACGATTAAAGCTAACACCGTGTAGTGACTGCTTTAACCTCACATAGTGTAGTGACAGCTTTAATCTCACACCGTTTAATGGCGCTTTAACCTCACACTGTTTAATGATGCTTTAACCTCCCTCTATGTAGTGCTGCTTTAACCTCACACCGTTTAGTCACAGCTTTAACCTCACACCATGTAGTGACAGCTTTAACCTCACAGCGTCTCGTGACAGCTTTAACATCACCGTGTAGTGACAGCTTTAACCTCACACCGTTTAGTGTCGCTTTAACCTCACACCTTGTAGAAACAATTTAACCTCACACCATGTAGTGACACCTTAGCCTCACTGTGTAGTGACGCTTTAACCTCACACCATTTAGTGACATGTTTAACCTCACACTGTGTAGTGACAGCTTTAAACTCACACCATGTAGTGACGATTTAAGCTCACACCGTGTAGTGACTGCTTTAACCTCACACCGTGTAGTGACAGCTTTAACGTCACACCATGTAGTCAAAGCTTTAACATCACACCGTGTAGTGTCGCTTTAACCTCACACCGTGTAGTGACAGCTTTAACCTCACACCGTTTAATGATGCTTTAACCTCCCTCCGTGTAGTGACGCTTTAACCTCACACCGTGTAGTGACGCTTTAACCTCACACCATGTAGTGACACCTTAACCTCAGACTGTGTAGTGACGCTTTAACCTCAAACCATGAAGCGACAGGTTTAACCTCACACGGTGTCGTGACTCTTTAACCACACACCGTGTACTGATAGCTTTAATCTCACACCGTGTAGTGACGCTTTAACCTCACACCGTGTAGTGAAAGCTTTAACCTCACACCGTGTAGTGATGCTTTAACCTCACACTGAGTATAGACAGGTTTAACCTCATACCATTTAGTGACAGCTTGAACCTCACACCGTGTAGTGACGCTTTATCCTCACACCGTGTATTGACAGCTTTAACCTCACACCGTGTAGTGACGCTTTAACCTCACACCGTGTAGTGATGCTTTAACCTCACACCATGTAGTGATGCTTTACCCTCACACCGTGTAGTGACAGCTTTAACCTCACACCGTGTAGAGACATTTTAACCTCACACCGTGTAGTGTCAACTTTAACCTCACACCGTGCAGTGACAGCTTTAACCTCACACCGTGTAGTGACAGCTTTAACCTCACACCGTGCAGTGACATCTTTAACCTCACGCCATGTAGTGACGCTTTAACCTCACACCGTGAAGTAACAGCTTTAACCTCACACCGTGTAGTGACAGCTTTAACCTCACACCGTGTAGTGTCAACTTTAACCTCACACCGTGTAGTGACACTTTAACCTCCCACCGTGTAGTGACAGCTTTAACCTCACACCGTGTAGTGACGCTTTAACCTCACACCGTGTAGTGTCAGCTTTAAACTCACACCATATAGTGACCCTTTAACCTTACACTGTGTAGTGACAGCTTTAACCTCACACCGTGTAGTGACACTTTAACCTCACACCATGTAGTGACAGCTTTAACCTCACACCATGTAGTGACAGCTTTAACCTCACACCGTGTAGTGACAGCTTTAACCTCACGCCATATAGTGCCGCTTTAACGTCACACCGTGTAGAGACGCTTTAACTTCACACCGTGTAGTGTCAGCTTTAACCTCACGCCGTGTAGTGACGCTTTAACCTCAAACTGTGTAGTGACAGCTTTAACCTCACACCGTGTATTGACAGCTTTAACCTCACACCATGTAGTAACAGCTTTAAACTCACACCGTGTACTGATAGCTTTAACCTCACACCGTGTAGTGACGCTTTCACCTCACACCGTGTAGTGACAGCTTTAACCTCACACCGTGTAGAGACAGGTTTAACCTCACACCGTGTAGTGACAGCTTTAACCTCACAACGTGTAGTGTTAGCTTTAACCTCACAACGTATAGTGACAGCTTTAACCTCACACCGTGTAGCGACGCTTTAACCTCACACAGTGTAGTGGCAGCTTTAACCTCACACCATTTAGTGACAGCTTTGACATCACACCGTGTAGTGACAGCTTTAACCTCACACCGTTTAATGGCGCTTTAACCTCACACAGCGTCGTGGCAGCTTTAACCTCACACCGTGTAGTGACAGGTTTAACCTCACACCGTGTACTGACGCTTTAACCTCACACCGTGTAGTGACAGGCTTAACCTCACACTGTGTAGTGACAGGTTTAACCTCACACTGTGTAGTGACAGGTTTAACCTCACACCGTGTACTGATAGCTTTAACATCACACCTTGTAGTGACGCTTTAACCTCACACCAGGTAGTCACAGCTTTAACATCACACCGTGTAGTGACAGCTTTAACCTCACACCGTTTAATGGCGCTTCAACCTCACACTGTTTAATGATGCTTTAACCTCCCTCCGTGTAGTGACGCTTTAAACTCACACCGTGTAGTGACAGCTTTAACTTCACACCGTGTAGTGACGCTTTAACCTCACTCCGTTTAGTGCCGCTTTAACCTCACACCGTGTAGTGACAGCTTTAACATCACACAGTGTAGTGGCAGCTTTAACCTCACACTGTGTAGTGACGCTTAAAACTCACACCGTGTAGTGACGTTTTAACTTCACACCATGTAGTGACAGCTTCAACCTCACACTGTGTATTGAGGCTTTAACCTCACACCGTGTAGTGACAGGTTTAACCTCACACCGTAGTGACAGCTTTAACCTCACACCGTGTAGTGACGCTTTAACCTCACACTGTATAGTGACATGTTTAACCTCACACCGTATAGTGACAGCTTTAACCTCACACCGTGTAGTGATGCTTTAACCTCACACCGTGTCGTCACAGCATTAACCTCACACCGTAGTGACAGCTTTACCCTCACACCGTGTAGTGACAGCTTTAACCTCACCGTACAGTGACGCTTTAACCTCACACCGTGCAGTGAAACATTAACCTCACACCGTGTATTGACAGCTTTAACCTCACACCGTGTAGTGACAGCTTTAACCTCACACCGTGTAGTGTCGCTTTAACCACACACCGTGTAGTGACGCTTTAACCTCACACCGTGTAGTGACGCTTTAACCTCACACAGTATAGTGGTAGATGTAACCTCACACTGTGTAGTGACGCTTAAACCTCACACCGTGTAGTGACGCTTTAACTTCACACCGTGTAGTGACACATTTAACCTCACACCGTGTAGTGACACGTTTAACCTCACACCGTGTAGTGACACCTTTAACCTCACACCGTGTAGTGACGCACTAACCTCACACCGTGTAGTGACTGCTTTAACCTCACACAGTGTAGTGACAGCTTTAACCTCACACCGTGTAGTGGCGCTTTAAGCTCACACCGTGTAGTGACAGCTTTAACCTCACACCGTGTAGTGACGCTTTAACCTCACACCGTGCAGTGACAGCTTTAACCTCACACCATGTAGTGACAGCTTTAATCTCACGCCGTGCAGTGACGCTTTAACCTCACACCGTGTAGTGACAGCTTTAACATCACACCATGTAGTGACAGCTTCAACCTCACACCGTGTAGTGACAGCTTTAACATCACACCGTGTAGTGACGCTTTAACCTCACACCATGTAGTGACAGCTTTAACCTCACACCGTTTAATGGCGCTTTAACCTCACACTGTGTAGTGACAGCTTTAACCTCACACCGTTTAATGGCGCTTTAACCTCACACTGTGTAGTGACAGCTTTAATCTCACACAGCGTCGTGGCAGCTTTAACCTCACACCGTGTAGTGACACTTTAACTTCACACCGTGTAGTGACAGCTTTAACCTCACACCGTGTATTGACGCTTTAACCTCACACCGTGTAGTGACAGGTTTAAACTCACACCGTGTACTGACGCTTTAACCTCACACCGTGTAGTGACAGGTTTAACCTCACACTGTGTAGTGACAGCTTTAATCTCACACCGTGTCGTGACAGCTTTAACCTCACACCGTGTAGTGACAGATTTAAGCTCACACCATGTAGAGACGATTTAAGCTCACACCGTGTCGTGACTGCTTTAACCTCACACCATGTAGTCACAGCTTTAACATCACACCGTGTCGTGTCACTTTAACCTCACACCGTGTAGTGACAGCTTTAACCTCACACCGTTTAATGGCGCTTTAACCTCACACTGTTTAATGATGCTTTAACCTCCCTCCGTGTAGTGACGCTTTAAACTCACTCCGTTTAGTGTCGCTTTAACCTCACACCGTGTAGAAACAGCTTTAACCTCACACCATGTAGTGACACCTTAACTTCACACTCTGTAGTGACGCTTTAACCTCACACCATGAAGCGACAGGTTTAACCTCACACCGTGTAGTGACATCTTTCACCTCACACCGTAGTGACAGCTTTAACCTCACACCGTGTAGTGACGCTTTAACCTCACACCGTATAGTGACATGTTTAACCTCACACCGTGTAGTGACAGCTTTAACCTCGCACCGTGTAGTGACGCTTTAACCTCACACCGTGTCATCACAGCTTTAATCTCACACCGTGTAGTGACAGCTTTACCCTCACACCGTGTAATGACGCTTTAACCTCACACCTTGTAGTGATGCTTCAAACTCACACCGTGTAGTGACAGCTTTAACCTCACACCGTATAGTGACGCTTTAACCTCACACCGTGTAGTGACAGCTTTAAACTCACACCGTGTAGTGACAGCTTTAACCTCACACCGTGTAGTGACAGCTTTAACCTCACACCGTGTAGTGACAACTTCAACCTCACACTGTGTAGTGATGCTTTAACCTCACACCGTGTAGTGACAGCTTTAACCTCACACCTTGTAGTGACGCTTTAACCTCACACCGTGTAGTGACAGCTTTAACCTCACACCGTGTAGTGACAGTTTTAACCTCACACAGTGTAGCGACGCTTTAACCTCACACCATATAGTGACGATTTAAGCTCACACCGTGTACTGACTGCTTTAACCTCACACCGTATAGTGACAGCTTTAACATCACACCTTGTAGTGACGCTTTAACCTCACACCGTGTAGTCACAGCTTTAACATCACACCGTGTAGTGTCGCTTTATCCTCACACCGTTTAATGGCGCTTTAACCTCACACTGTTTAATGATGCTTTAACCTCCCTCCGTGTAGTGACGCTTTAACCTCACTCCGTTTAGTGTCGCTTTAACCTCACACCGTGTAGTGACGCTTTAACCACAGACCGTGTAGTGACATCTTTCACCTCACACCGTAGTGACAGCTTTAACCTCACACCGTGTAGTGACGCTTTAACCTCACACCGTATAGTGACAGGTTTAACCTCACACCGTGTAGTGACAGCTTTAACCTCACACCGTGTAGTGACGCTTTAATCTCACACCGTATAGTGACAGCATTAACCTCACACCTTAGTGACAGCTTTAACCTCACACCGTGTAATGACACTTGAACCTCACTCCGTGAGGTGACAGGTTTAACCTCACACCATGTAGTGATGCTTTAAACTCACACCGTGTAGTGACAGCTTTAACCTCACACCGTGTAGTGACGCTTTAGCCTCACACCGTGTAGTGACAGCTTTAACCTCACACCGTGTAGTGACGCTTTAGCCTCACTCCGTGTAGTGACAGGTTTAACCACACACCGTGTAGGGAAGCTTTAACCTCACACCGTGAAGTGACAGGTTTAACCTCACACCGTATAGTGACGCTTTAACCTCACACTGTGCAGTGAAAGCTTTAATCTCACACCGTGTAGTGATGCTTTAACCTCACACCGTGCAGTGACAGGTTTAACCTCACACGTGTAGTGACACGTTTAACCTCACACGTGTAGTGACAGTTTTAACCTCACACCGTGTAGTGGCGCTTTAAGCTCACACCGTGTAGTAACAGCTTTAACCTCACACCGTGTAGTGACAGCTTTAACCTCACACTGTAGTGACAGCTTTAACCTCACACCGTGTCGTGACAGCGTTAAACTCACATCGTGTCGTGACAGGTTTAACCTCACACCGTGTGGTGACAGCTTTAATCTCACACCCTGTAGTGACAGCTTTAACCTCACACCGTGTAGTGACAGCTTTAACCTCACACCGTGTAGTGACAGCTTTAACCTCACACCGTGTAGTGACAGCTTTAACCTCACACCGTGTGGTGACAGCTTTAATCTCACACCCTGTAGTGACAGCTTTAACCTCACACCGTGTAGTGACAGCTTTAACCTCACACCGTGTATTGACACTTTAACCTCACACCGTGTATTGACACTTTAACCACACACCGTGTAGTGACGCTTTAACCTCACACCGTGTAGTGACAGTTTTAACCTCACACCGTGTATTGACGCTTTAACCTCACACCGTGTAGTGACAGGTTTAACCTCACACAGTGTAGCGACGCTTTAACCTCACACCGTTTAGTGACAGCTTTAACCTCACACAGTGTAGTGGCAGCTTTAACCTCACACTGTGTAGTGACGCTTAAACCTCACACCGTGTAGTGACGCTTTAACTTCACACCGTGTAGTGACGCTTTAACCTCACACCGTGTAGTGACAGCTTTAACCTCACACCGTGTAGTGACAGCTTTAACCTCACACCGTGTAGTGACAGCTTTAACCTCACACAGTGTCGTGGCAGGTTTAACCTCACACTGTGTAGTGACGCTTAAACCTCACACCGTGTAGTGACAGCTTTAACCTCACACCGTGTACTGACGCTTTAACCTCACACCGTGCAGTGACAGGTTTACCCTCACACTGTGTAGTGACAGCTTTAATCTCACACCGTGTCGTGACAGATTTAACCTAACACCGTGTTGTGACAGATTTAACCTCACACCATGTAGTGACGATTTAAGCTCACACCATGTAGTGACAGCTTTAACATCACACCTTGTAGTGACGCTTTAACCTCACACCGTGTAGTGACAGCTTTAACCTCACACCGTGTAGTGTCGCTTTAACCTCACACCGTGTAGTGACGGCTTTAACCTCACACCGTTTAATGGCGCTTTAACCTCACACTGTTTAATGATGCTTTAACCTCCCTCCGTTTAGTGACGCTTTAACCTCACACCGTGCAGTCACAGCTTTAACCTCACACCGTGTAGTGACGCTTTAACCTCACACCGTGTAGTCACAGCTTTAACCTCACACCGTGTAGTGACGCTTTAACCTCACACCGAGTAGTCACAGCTTTAACCTCACACCGTGTAGTGACAGCTTTAACTTCACACCGTCTAGTGACAGCTTTAACTTCACACCGTGTAGTGACGCTTTCACCTCACTCCGTTTAGTGTCGCTTTAACTTGACACCGTGTAGAAACAGCTTTAATCTCACACCATGTAGTGACACCTTAACCTCACACCGTTGTGACAGCTTTAACCTCACACCGTGTCGTGAAACTTTAACCTCACACCGTGTATTGACAGCTTTAACCTCACACCGTGTAGTGTCGCTTTAACCACACACCGTGTAGTGAAGCTTTAACCTCACACCGTGTAGTGACAGGTTTAACATCACACCTTGTAGTGACGCTTTAGCCTCACACTGTGTAGTGACAGCTTTAACCTCACACCGTGTAGTGTCGCTTTAACCACACACCGTGTAGTGAGAGCTTTAACCTCACACCGTGTAGTGACAGCTTTAACCTCACACCGTGTAGTGACGCTTTAACTTCACACCGTGTACAGCTTCAACCTCACACCGTGTATTGACGCTTTAACCTCACACCGTGTAGAGACAGGTTTAACCTCACACCGTGTACTGACGCTTTAACCTCACACCGTGTAGTGACAGGTTTAACCTCACACCGTGTCGTGACAGCTTTAATCTCACACCGTGTCGTGACAGCTTTAACCTCACACCGTGTAGTGACAGATTTAACCTCACACCATCTAGTGACGATTTAAGCTCACACCGTGTAGTTACTGCTTTAACCTCACACCGTATAGTGACAGCTTTAACATCACACCTTGTAGTGACGCTTTAATCTCACACCGTGTAGTCACAGCTTTAACATCACACTGTGTAGTGTCGCTTTACCCTCACACCGTGTAGTGACAGCTTTAACCTCACATCGTTTAATGGCGCTTTAACCTCACACTGTTTAATGATGCTTTAACCTCCCTCCGTGTAGTAACGCTTTAACCTCACACCGTGTAGTCACAGCTTTAACCTCACACCATGTAGTGACACCTTAACTTCACACTCTGTAGTGACGCTTTAACCTCACACCATGAAGCGACAGGTTTAACCTCACACCGTGTAGTGACTCTTTAACCACACACCGTGTAGTGACAGCTTTAACCTCACACAGTGTAGTGATGCTTTAACCTCACACCGTTTAGTGACACTTTAACCTCACACCGTGTCGTCACAGCTTTAATCTCACACCGTATAGTGACAGCATTAACCTCACACCGAAGTGACAGCTTTAACCTCACACCGTGTAATGACGGTTTAACCTCACTCCGTGAGGTGACAGGTTTAACGTCACACCTTGTAGTGATGCTTTAAACCCAAACCGTGTAGTGACAGCTTTAACCTCACACCGTGTAGTGACGCTTTAGCCTCACACCGTTTAGTGACAGCTTTAACCTCACACCGTGTAGCGACAGCTTTTACCTCACACCGTGTTGTGACGCTTTAACCTCAAACCGTGTAGTGACAGCTTTAACCTCACAGCGTGTAGTGACGCTTTAACCTCACACCGTGCAGTGACAGCTTTAACCTCACACCATGTAGTGACAGCTTTAATCTCACACTGTGTAGTGGCACTTTAACTCACACCGTGTAGTGACAGCTTTAACCTCACACCGTGTAGTGACTGCTTTAACCTCACACCGTGTAGTGACAACTTTAACCTCTCACCGTGTAGTGACAAATTAACCTCACACCATGTCGTGACGATTTAAGCTCACACCGTGTAGTGACTGCTTTAACATCACACCGTGCAGTGACAGCTTTAACATCACTCCGTGTAGTGACGCGTTAACCTCACACCGTGTAGTGACAGCTTTAACATCACACCATGTAGTGTCGCTTTAACCTCACACCATGTAGTGACAGCTTTAACATCACACCATTTAATGGCTCTTTAACCTCACACTGTTTAATGATGCTTTAACCTCACTCCGTATAGTGACGCTTTAACCTCACACCGTGTAGTGACAGCTTTAACCTCACACCGTGTAGTAACAGCTTTAACCTCACACCGTCTAGTGACAGCTTTAACTTCACACCGTGTAGTTACGCTTTAACCTCACAGCGTTTAGTGTCGCTTTAAACTCACACCTTGTAGAAACAGCTTTAACCTCACACCGTATAGCGATGCTTTAACTTCACACCATGTAGTGACAGCTTTAACCTCACACAGTGTCGTGGCAGCTTTAACCTCACACCATGTAGTGACAGTTATAACCTCACACCGTGTAGTGACAGTTATAACCTCACACTGTGTAGTGACAGCTTTAACTTCACACCGTGTAGTGACAGATTTAACCTCACACCATGTAGTGACGATTTAAGCTCACACCATGAAGTGAGAGGTTTAACCTCACACGTGTCGTGACACGTTTAACCTCACACGTGCAGTGACAGTTTTAACCTCACACCGTGTAGTGACACCTTTAAACTCACACCGTCTAGTGACAGCTTTAACTTCACACCGTGTAGTGACAACTTTAACCTCACACCGTGTAGTGTCGCTTTAAACTCACACCTTGTAGAAACAGCTTTAACCTCACACCGTGTAGCGACAGCTTTAACCTCACACCGTGTAGTGTCAGCTTTAACCTCATACCGTGTAGTGACAACTTTAACCTCACACTGTGTAGTGACAGCTTTAACCTCACACCGTGTAGTGGCGCTTTAAGCTCACACCATGTAGTGACAGCTTTAACCTCCCACTGTGTAGTGACGCTTTTACCTCACACCGTGTAGTGACAGCTTTAACTTCACACCTTGTAGTAACGCTTTAAACTCTCACCGTGTAGTTACAGCTTTAACCTCAGACTGTGTAGTGACGCTTTAACCTCACACCGTGTAGTGACAGCTTTAAACTCACACCGTGTAGTGACAGCTTTAACCTCACACCGTGTAGTGATGCTTTAACCTCACACCGTGTAGTCACAGGTTTAACCTCACACCGTGTAGTGACAGCTTTAACCTCACACCGTATAGTGACAGCTTTAACCTCACACCATATAGCGATGCTTTAACCTCACACCGTGTGGTGACGCTTTAACCTCACACCGTGTAGTGACAGCTTTAACCTCACATCGTGTAGTGACAGCTTTAACCTCACACCGTGTAGCGATGCTTTAACTTCACACCATGTAGTGACAGTTATAACCTCACACCGTGTAGTGACAGTTATAACGTCACACCGTGTAGTGACAGCTTTATCTTCACACCGTGTAGTGACAGCTTAAACCTCACACCGTGTAGTGACAGTTATAACGTCACACCGTGTAGTGACAGCTTTATCTTCACACCGTGTCGTGACAGCTTTAACCTCACACCGTGTAGTGACAGCTTTAACCTCACACCATGTAGTGACGATTTAAACTCACACCGTGTAGTGACAGCTTTAATGTCGCACCTTGTAGTGACGCCTTCACCTCACACCGTGTAGAGACAGCTTTAACCTCACACTGTGTCGTGTCAGCTTTAACCTCACACCGTGTAGTGACGCTTTATCCTCACACCGTATAGTGACAGCTTTAACCTCACACCGTGTAGTGACAACTTTAACCTCACACTGTGAAGTGACAGCTTAAACCTTACACCGTGTAGTGGCGCTTTAAGCTCACACCGTGTAGTGACAGCTTTAACCTCACACCGTGTAGTGACGCTTTTACCTCACACTGTGTAGTGACAGCTTTAACCTCACACCTTGTAGTAACGCTTTAAACTCACACCGTGTAGTTACAGCTTTAACCTCACACCGTGTTGTGACGCTTTAACCTCACACCGTGTAGTGACAGCTTTAAACTCACACCGTGTAGTGACAGCTTTAACCTCACACCATGTAGTGACAGCTTTAACCTAACACAGTGTAGTGACAGCTTTAACCTCACACCGTGTAGTGATGCTTTCACCTCACACCGTGTAGTGATGCTTTAACCTCACACCGTGTAGTGACAGGTTTAACCTCACACCGTGTAGTGACAGCTTTAAACTGACACCGTTTAGTGACGGCTTTAACCTCACACCATGTTGTGACAGCTTTAACCTCACACCGTGTAGTGACAGTGTTAAACTCACACCGTGTGGTGACAGGTTTAACCTCACACCGTGTAGTGAATGCTTTAATCTCACACCGTGTAGCGACAGCTTTAACCTCACACCGTGTAGTGACAGATTTAACCTCACACCGTGTAGAGTCAGTTTAACCTCACACCGTGTAGTGACGCTTTAACCTCACACCGTGTCGCGACGCTTTAACCTCACTCCGTGTAGCGACGCTTTAACCTCACTCCGTGTCGTGACAGCTTTTCCCTCACACAGTGTAGTGGCAGCTTGAACCTCACACCGTGTAGTGACAGGTTTAACCTCACCCCGTGTAGGGAAGCTTTAACCTCACACCGTATAGTGACAGGTTTAACCTCACACCGTGTCGTGACGCTTTAACCTTACACTGTGTAGTGACAGCTTTAATCTCACACCGTGTTGTGACGCTTTAACCTCACACTGTGGTGACAGGTTTAACCTCACACGTGTAGTGACACGTTTAACCTCACACCGTGTAGTGGCACGTTTAACCTCACACGTGTAGTGACACTTTTAACCTCACACCATGTAGTGGCGCTTTAAGCTCACACCGTGTAGTAACAGCTTTAACCTCACACCGTGTCGTGAAGCTTTAACCTCACAACGTGTAGTGACAGCTTTAACCTCACACCGTGTAGTGACAGCTTTAACCTCACACCTTGTCGTGACGCTTTAACCTCACACCATGTAGTGACAGCTTCAACCTCACACCGTGTCGTGACGCTTTAACCTCACACCGTGCAGTGACAGATTTAACCTCACAAGATGTAGTGACAGCTTTAATGTCACACCTTGTAGTGACGCCTTCACCTTGCACCGTGTAGAGACAGCTTTAACCTCACACCATGTAGTGACATCTTTAACCTCACACCGTGTAGTGACAGCTTTAACCTCACACCGTGTAGTGACGCTTTAACCTCACACCGTGTATTGACACTTTAACCTCACACCGTGTGGTGACGCTTTAACCTCACACCGTGTAGTGACAGCTTTAACCTCACACCGTGTAGTGACAGCTTTAATCTCACACCGTGTAGTGACAGCTTTAACCTCACACCGTGCAGTGACGCTTTAACCTCACACCGTGTAGTGACGCTTTAACCTCACACCGTGTAGTGACAGCTTTAACCTCACACCGTGTAGTGACAGCTTTAACCTCACACCGTGTAGTGACAGCTTTAACCTCACACCGTGTAGTGACAGCTTTAACTTCACACCTTGTAGTAACGCTTTAAACTCTCACCGTGTAGTTACAGCTTTAACCTCAGACTGTGTAGTGACGCTTTAACCTCACACCGTGTAGTGACAGCTTTAAACTCACACCGTGTAGTGACAGCTTTAACCTCACACCGTGTAGTGATGCTTTAACCTCACACCGTGTAGTCACAGGTTTAACCTCACACCGTGTAGTGACAGCTTTAACCTCACACCGTATAGTGACAGCTTTAACCTCACACCATATAGCGATGCTTTAACCTCACACCGTGTGGTGACGCTTTAACCTCACACCGTGTAGTGACAGCTTTAACCTCACATCGTGTAGTGACAGCTTTAACCTCACACCGTGTAGCGATGCTTTAACTTCACACCATGTAGTGACAGTTATAACCTCACACCGTGTAGTGACAGTTATAACGTCACACCGTGTAGTGACAGCTTTATCTTCACACCGTGTAGTGACAGCTTAAACCTCACACCGTGTAGTGACAGTTATAACGTCACACCGTGTAGTGACAGCTTTATCTTCACACCGTGTCGTGACAGCTTTAACCTCACACCGTGTAGTGACAGCTTTAACCTCACACCATGTAGTGACGATTTAAACTCACACCGTGTAGTGACAGCTTTAATGTCGCACCTTGTAGTGACGCCTTCACCTCACACCGTGTAGAGACAGCTTTAACCTCACACTGTGTCGTGTCAGCTTTAACCTCACACCGTGTAGTGACGCTTTATCCTCACACCGTATAGTGACAGCTTTAACCTCACACCGTGTAGTGACAACTTTAACCTCACACTGTGAAGTGACAGCTTAAACCTTACACCGTGTAGTGGCGCTTTAAGCTCACACCGTGTAGTGACAGCTTTAACCTCACACCGTGTAGTGACGCTTTTACCTCACACTGTGTAGTGACAGCTTTAACCTCACACCTTGTAGTAACGCTTTAAACTCACACCGTGTAGTTACAGCTTTAACCTCACACCGTGTTGTGACGCTTTAACCTCACACCGTGTAGTGACAGCTTTAAACTCACACCGTGTAGTGACAGCTTTAACCTCACACCATGTAGTGACAGCTTTAACCTAACACAGTGTAGTGACAGCTTTAACCTCACACCGTGTAGTGATGCTTTCACCTCACACCGTGTAGTGATGCTTTAACCTCACACCGTGTAGTGACAGGTTTAACCTCACACCGTGTAGTGACAGCTTTAAACTGACACCGTTTAGTGACGGCTTTAACCTCACACCATGTTGTGACAGCTTTAACCTCACACCGTGTAGTGACAGTGTTAAACTCACACCGTGTGGTGACAGGTTTAACCTCACACCGTGTAGTGAATGCTTTAATCTCACACCGTGTAGCGACAGCTTTAACCTCACACCGTGTAGTGACAGATTTAACCTCACACCGTGTAGAGTCAGTTTAACCTCACACCGTGTAGTGACGCTTTAACCTCACACCGTGTCGCGACGCTTTAACCTCACTCCGTGTAGCGACGCTTTAACCTCACTCCGTGTCGTGACAGCTTTTCCCTCACACAGTGTAGTGGCAGCTTGAACCTCACACCGTGTAGTGACAGGTTTAACCTCACCCCGTGTAGGGAAGCTTTAACCTCACACCGTATAGTGACAGGTTTAACCTCACACCGTGTCGTGACGCTTTAACCTTACACTGTGTAGTGACAGCTTTAATCTCACACCGTGTTGTGACGCTTTAACCTCACACTGTGGTGACAGGTTTAACCTCACACGTGTAGTGACACGTTTAACCTCACACCGTGTAGTGGCACGTTTAACCTCACACGTGTAGTGACACTTTTAACCTCACACCATGTAGTG